>NC_133981.1:6710000-7037142 GCF_047716275.1 Strix uralensis
CTGTGGCGGGACTGTTCCTGTCACTGCTGGGGTCTGAAAGAAAATAACAGCAAAGCGTTTGGTACCGATGCCTTCCGCGGCGCCGTGACACCACTTAGCACTCTTCAGACTTCATTAGTGACAAAAACAAACAACTGTTAAAGCAGTCAGCGAAGGCTAACCGAAGCTTTTGTTAATTTAACTGCGAACAACGAGAGTTACAGGTTAGTACTGGTGCTGCTCTGTTCGTTAGCCGTGTTTTGGTCCAAGCTGATATCATCTTTATGCTCTTCTGGTCATGGGGCATTTTACATTTTCCCCAAGTCCAATTCATAATGTTTCAGTTACACTACTTGCCAGTGGGAAAAAAAAAATTATTGTAGTGCAGGTTGTTGGCTGTTTTTTTTAACAGTTTCCAATAAAGAGGGCTATTAGGAAACAATTTTTTAAAGTCTTTTGAAAGAACTGCCTTCCAGGTGCGGGAGGCCTTGTTTCAAATAGCAGAAAATGTACAGAAAATAGAATTGATTATTAAGTTTTCACCTCGTAAAATAGCATTTTGAAGGTGTGAGAATTAGACTGTAATCATGCAATTTCCATTTCATTTAAGACATTACTTAATCTCACTTAGTTCTACCATGTTACGAAAAGTCCTAGGGTAGATTTTGGTTTTGCCACAATGATTCGAACAACGATGACAGAAGTTATGATTTTTTCATATCAAAGCGATGGAAAGATATTGTAATATGTAGGATGGCTTTGATTACAACCTAATCTCCAGTTCATTATTTTTAATGTAGTATTTCAGGTAAAATACAGCTGAGCTACCTCTGCAAGACAAACTGCAAAGCACAAAAAAACCCAACCCCAAACCTGAAAACCAGCCCTGCGCTGTAGCTAAGCTGCAATTACTCACGTCATTTGTAATGGATGTTTATGAATGATTCATTATAGACATGCCAAACATTAAAGTAGCTGCACTGACTTAATGCGAGCATTGCTCTTACTTGCTAATTGTTTTCTTTTTTAAAGTAACTTCTGCACGGCAGCTCGGCTGGCGTTAGCTGCGCTTCCTGCACGCTTCCTGCCGCTTGCACCAAGGCACCCACCTCGAGGCGGCCTGTCCTGGTGGCAAGGACTGAAAACCCTCACAAACACTTGTGGGGACAGATTTTTTTTTTCTTCTCTGTTTTTCTCCTTTTTTGTCTTCCCTCCCCCAAGCCAAACACTCTACATGCTCATTCCTCCTGCCATCACACAAAGTGTCTCCCCTTTGATGGCATTTCCATTCCTTAGCTTGGGAGGGTCCGTGTGTGCATGGGCCATGATTTTTGTGATTTCCAGGTGAAACCCGTGTTGTGACTCACGTGTGTACATTTTTGCTTATTAGCTTTTTCAGGCAGCAGCTGGGGACCACATCGCTTTTCTGTAGCTGTAAGCACATGGCTTGCGGCAACCTGGCTATCACACAAGGTACAAGCGGGGTTTAAACGTGTCCTGTGGTGTACTTAGAATTCAGGGGACGCAGGGTGCTCGGAATGAATTGTACATATAAAATATAGCGAAGCGGAAAGCAATGTGAGGGAATTAGGCCACAGCACAAAAACACCTAATATTGATTTTAGCTACAAACCGTAGTTTGATTATGGCCCATAAGGTAGAAGCAAGACTCCCCGAGCTTGTCATTTCTCATACATGCAGCGATATTAGGAGGTATCATCGCTGAGGAAGGAAGAGCCCAGCACCAAGAAAAGTAAGAGAAAGAGAAAGAGAAAAGTAGAAAATTTAGATACCCTAGAATAAAGATGAAAGAAAGAAAAATCTTCATATTTTATCTTAGAATAAAGAAAGTTTATTTTTCCAGTCAGATTGTCTAGGCTTCACCCAAATATAAGGCTGCAAAGACAGCAGTTGTTATTATCATGACATAAAGAGACATCTAAGAGGTGATTCAATAACCCAGACAACGAGAGCATCCATTCTAAAAGACAGCTGGAACAGCGACACAGAACGTCATAGAAAAAACATTAACAATCAAACAACGAAAAATAAAGTCCACCAGAGACCACAACATTAAAAATAAGTACAAAACTCATTACAAAAATATACAGCCTCATAGAGAAGCACGTTCCAATCGAGTCAGAAAAATATTGGAACTTAACATTATTAGAGGAACCATTTGCGACTGCAGCGAACAGAACGAAGAGAGGAAGGAGTCCCAAATGTTACAAGGATATTCTTTACAGTAGTGCAGCCCCTGTATATTAAATCCTTGCTTGGAGAATGAACTTTTAGTGGTTTAGCATTAGCCAAAAGAAAATTGGTGGTGGATTTCCACCCTCAGTGCAACAGACATATGCTTTGAGAAGTGAAGCACTTAATTTACAGGGTATTTATGCAGTCTAGCATATGATACAGTACTGTACATCCAAAGGAGTATAGGAAAAGACAAAATAGAAAGAACATTACAGAATTTCAGTGCCATCATTGAACCTTCTGGTGTGCTATTTATATTACAGAAGTGTAAACCCACAACTTCCCTTCCATATTGTTAAACACCTCAATTGTTTGTTTGTTATACTCTGAATTGGTCATTTTAAGTTAAATAATGAGCAGAGTGAGCAGAAACTCTCAAACGTGGTACAGTAAATGAAAAGAAAATCTAGTTCATAAATTGTGCAGAAGGGTTTTGTTTCTGGTTTTAGGACATGGAGTGAATGATAAACACAGAACTTAGTGACACAGAAATAACCCAAATACGGGGAGAAAAGTATAAAGGACATCCCTTCAATCATCAGTTTCTATAGAAACCTCAAAGACCTTTGGTTGGGAGTAGCCCTCCATCGAGGGCACAATATTTGACAATTATCTCAAATAAATAAGACATAATTATAATATTAAATAGTGTGCTAAGTTAAGCCACCCAGCAATCCAACCTCCAGGGGAAGAAAAGGAAATCTAATGCAATTCTTAGTAAGAAACAAGGACTGAATGTTTCCCCCAAGACAGATACGAGAGCATCTTTTCATAACCTCCTCACCTTTTCAGACCTTAAAAATTAACTAGTTGAAACCAGCAGATGGTTTAAGGGGGGAGAAAAGGGCTCAGGAGGCCAAATCAATATATTTTTTGCAGTAAAGCTTTTTTTTTCTTCTTTTTCTTAAATAACTTTATAAATATTTACATAAATATTAAGGGAAGGCAAAAATCTCATACGCCATCTCAGCATTCGTGTCTATGGATACAGACAGGAACTAAGAGAAAAACCTAACAAAAAAAAAAATCACTGCTTCAGAATAATAACTCAGAATCCCAGTTTTTGCATTGATTAGAAGTAGAGACCTATTTGAAACAACAATTCAGCCGCTGAGAAACAGTTTGGCACAGTTCAATGACATTCCTTGTTTGGCTGGACAAGACAATAAGGTTTTTTTTGTTTTGTTTTGTTTTCCTCTCTGATCACCAAAAATACTGCTATGATGATCTTGCCTTACACTGCGCCCCAAGTCCATGGAAGCAAGCAAAGGATGAAATGTGTAGAAAATTCAGCACAAGCGAGGCAATTAATCATATGTTGCAAAGGTTGGTAAGACACTGGTGAGAAAGGAAAATAAAAAAGAATTCCCGCTTCAGATCTTGAGACAAATCATTCATGGAGTGATGCCAGGGAAGAAAGGAATGTTTTCATAGTTTGACCCACCATATTCTGGGACAGAGCCATCTCCACGTTTCAGAAACAGGCGGACCCTGCGGCCACCGTTTTTAATCAGTTCGATGGCCCGAGCATGCTTCATGTTCTTGGTAGTTTCTCCGTTGATCTCTAAGATTTCATCACCGATCTGTCAATGTAATAAAAGAGTCTAAGATTAGAAACAAGCCCCCACGAGGGTCACCACCAGCACACCACAATGGCCACAGCAAATGTTGAAGAAGAACTATGCACCAGGTGAAGCTGAATACACCCAACTCCTTCCAGTGACAGTCCACAAAAATCAGCATGCAGGGGCCCGGGAGACATGAAGATGACAGGGAAAGCTTGAGGTATCAAAATATTTCATTGCTGTTCTGTAAAACCACACTGCATTACTGTATTGCTCAATACGTAGAGCTGTGTTACAACGGGTGTGATTTTATTTTAATTTGATTATTTGTAAATTCTTTGGTCAAAATGGTTGTTTGTTTTACAGTCTGCTGTAACTGGGATGTTCAAACACCTTTTTCAGGTCCATTTCTCACTTGGATATAGATACCTACAGTGAACCATCAAAACTGCTTTTGTAAATAAAATCATTCATCAGGATAGGAAAACAGGGCTTGGAAGAGCTTGTCAAAGCACTGACTTCCACAGGGCAGCACTGATTTATTTTCATCAGCAAAAAATTGTGGACCTATAAATCTACTCCTTGCAAAAGAATTTTGAAAATGCACTTCACATGATATATCTGGAGAAGAAAAAGACATATGCTGTAAAGTTATAATGCATTCTCTCACAGAGGAGCAAGGAGTACATAAAACTTGGCAATTTTATTTTTCTGTAGGCATTTTTTATAACATATGCCCTTGTTATAATGTTTATACTTTAGCTGATATGTGAAGTTAACAGTTAATACTAATAAAAAACTGTATGGTAATTTCGTAAGCCATGAGTCAATATGGATGCTCTCTCTTGACTCTGCCCACTAGCAGAGGAGAGGATCCAGATTCTCCACTCATGGCTGCAGCTTTAAAGGAGCTGACAAAGACTGTGGCTATTACATTTTCATTGCTACACGTACCTTTGTTAGGTTTTAAAAGTCAGATTACGTATGAGAATTTGGAAACCTGGGTTGGAACAAGGGGGTGAAATCTTCCAATGCACACACACTGTTACAGACTGTATACAAAGAGTGACAGAAGCCACTGACAGAAGTAAACAGGAACCACTGCTCCTTTCAGTTAACATTTATTTTTCCTCTTAGCTGGCACAGCAGAAGGTGTGCCTGTAGGGGAGAGGCAGGGAAGTCAGCTTATTGCAAAGAAGCGTGTTGGCTAAATCTGTTTGTGCATACCCTCATCTTCCCACATCTCTCAGCTGGACCATCCTCAGCTAGCCGCAACACGTACAGATCCATATTATACTCCCGGCCACCTCGCAGGCTAAAGCCAAACCCTTTGGCTCCTCTTTCCAGCTCAACAGTGTAAAAGTCTTGGTCCTGCCGGAGGGAAGACAACATATGCGCAATTGAACAGAAAGTTAAATGCTGCTCTACTCTCATTTTGAAATTATTCAACCAACGAACATTATTATTTTTGTTACTCATAATTAAAAAAAGAAAGTCAGTTGAGTTTTCACGCCCAGACTAAGATTTCCAGCCTCCTCAGATCCCACCCTGCAATTTGGAGTGCCAGCAGTGGCCTGCAAAGGGCTGGTTTTTAGGCACCTCCGTGCCCAGGGTGAAAAGGCACATTTCTGGGGGGTGGTTAGCTTTCTACCAACCGCAAAGGAAGGCCAGGGCAACCTCACCTCCAGTGCCAGGCTTTAGTTAAATGTCTAATGATAACTGGGATCACTCTATGTCACGGTGCTGGCTTTTCTGTTACCACCTCATCTATTCCTTTGCAAGAAGCTCAGAAGCATGTGCGTCGTTTTTCTCTACAGCACAAACACTGTTAGTGTAGTGATGTTCTGAAGTCCCTAATGGAAGAGGTTACATCTGGGATGGCCAGTGGCAATGAAAGTTAACATGAGATAGATAATCTTTCTAATAAGATGCCATCTGAGAAAGCTGGAATGCTCTAGCTATTGCCCCTTATTAAGTTTTACTCTTTTTTTTGTCCTCTGAATCTATCATTTGCATACAACAGTACTTTCTGGAGAGGCCCCTCAAAAGATACAATTCAATAAACAAACACATAAATTACTACTGTCATAAAAATGCCAGCTTTTTTTCCCCTTTTTTTTTCCTCCCTTAAAGTCTCGATGAGAATGTGCTGGAAATGTTTCTCAGCTGAAACAACAGCAACACATATGAAGAAACTAATCAGCAAATTCCTCTTTCTTCAGCAAACAGACTGAGGGAGAACAGCTTCCCAGCAGGAATTTTCAAGGGAAATATTTGAACACAGCCGTTAAGCAGTTTGGAAGCAACAGTCTGTGGTAAACAAAACAATGAGAAAGGTACTCCTTACCTGTGCTGCTTGGGGTGGTTTGAAATCAAACTGGGATTCCTGCTTTGGTTTGGTGTTGTTCCTGCTGTAATGAATGAGAGAAAGAGGGAAAGAGGAAAAATACAGCTCATGGGATGTCAAGACGATCAAGAAGTAACCAAAGAGAGAACATGTCAACATGCTCTCCTCAAGGAAAACAATCTGACCTGGTCTCCTGTGGTATTTGCTGAGGAGTATGTGTGGTTGTAATTGTAGCAATTTTTTCTGCATTGGTCAATAAAGTAGCATTGGAGGATTCTGCAAAATAAATTTTTTTTTCATTATGAGGGAAGACCATTGGCTATTCAATGAAAGAAATTTGCAAAGGTATTTCACTGGAAAGCATCATTATGTTGTTTTTAAAGAACTTGAAATTGGCTCAAATTTCTTAAATCCAAAAATTAACAGGATAAAGTCTAAGTAAAGTCACAGTAATTATGTACATGAAACTGTATACTCAATTGGAAAAATTTGCAAAAAAGAAAAAGGGGGAGGGAAATCTGGATTAGAAACACCTCTGACCGTTAGACATACTCAGAACAAAGACCGACTTGTGGAAGAAGGGTTGAAGAATGTTTTGTCTGTTGTCTAATGACATGAATTCCAATCATTGAAGTCTCCAAATATGGTAAGTTGGCTGGATTAGTTTTATAGCAGCAATAACTATTCCATGGATTATAAGCTTATCAGTGCTTCCTCCATCAGAAACAGCAATCTTCAGTAGGATCGAGATGTGGCTTTTATCTAATACCTCACAAGGTGATATTGAACGTGGCTAAAACCCAAACTTACTGAAATCTCTCTTTGAAATACAACCCACTACTGCCTGAGAACTCAAAGCTGCACGTAGGGAGGTGGAACCACCTGTACCAAATGCATCAATAGCTCTGGGTACCATTTACAACAGGGCTCACTGAGAGAATGCAGAGAGCAGGATTAACTTCAAAACTTAGGATGCTCAGCCCAAAAATCTGTGCAAATGCCATACTTCTCTACGTGTGGCAGGAGGTGCTTCCAGGAGAGGTCCTCCCTCCTGCTTCACAAAACTGGGAAGGGAGTTGCTATAGACACAACTGAAAAGTGACTATCTAGGTGTCCCTCACAGTATGGCATGGCAAAATGGTCCCCTTGTCATTTTGGAGCTTTATCATACACTTCAGTAAGACCAGAGTTAACCCAGAACTCATTTAAAATTCTGCCTAAAATGAAGGCCATTCAATGCCATTAGCCAAATATTAGCAACACAGTTTTTGAGGACTGACCTGGAACTCTTGCGTATTGATCTCGACACATTTTCCAGAAATGCATATTGTATTAATCCTGAACTGAAATTAGTACTGAAGAGTTTCAAATTTTGAATTGCTCCAGAAGTCAGCAGAGGTTTGAATACAGAGGAAGAGTTGGTGGTACATGCTTAACCACTCAAAATGTTGAACAGTTACATTGGTTGCATGTGGAGAATGATGGGCACAGTCAATAGAAACACCCACTCATTAGGCATAGTGTTCCCAGCTGAAGTCACTGCAGTGGTAGGCACTCACTCCTCTGTGGAACAGTTCTGCCCCAGGAGACCCCCACTCTGTGACTATATCCATTCTATCTGGGAGATGACCACAGATTGCAGGTAATTACAAAATACTGATCACAATCCACTTTTCGAGGTCAAAATCTAAACTGAATGCACGATCAGTGGTTAAAATGACGCACCTTGTTTCCTGACTGAATTTCTCCAACTCCAATCCCATTTCAAAATAAGCCATCATCAGACTACAGCAACAAAAACTGGGTGGAAACATCTGGCTCTCCAACATAAAATTACAAGGTCTTCTACCCTACCCTTGTTTGCTGCTTAAGCTCCAGGCATCCGGTAATTCATTTTATTGACTATGGAGAAATCTGCCGTTATAAAACAGAGTCCAGCTGTAATACAAAATTGCAGAAACGGGAGGTTTTTTGCTTGAATTAAGGAGAGGTGGTGGTCATAGGCTTACTTGGTCCTGGGAACATATTTTATTTCATGGATTTATTTTAATTGTGGAGAAGTCTAAATGAGGTGAAGGTTTTTCCTTCTGTAGCTAGTGCATGTAACTCAGGAAAAGTGAAAGAGAAAAAGAACCATTTAAACAGATGGGTGCAATGAGAGCACAGCTCCTTTGCCCGAAGCACTGTGCCCAACTTAACAAGCCCAAACCGTCGGCATATGGAGCTGTAGCATCTTCCAGACCAGAGCTGGCTTGTGTCCAGTGCCTCAGAGAGCAAGAGAGACTCCTGGGTCTACCTGCACCTCTCAGGGTAGGCATGACCAAAACATATCCTTAGGAGGATGTGCCATTGACAACTGACTTGTCTGAGGAAGAGATGTTCCTATGTGTGGTTACAGTATTGGATTTTAAGAAATAATTCTGTGTATTTTGTAAAGATGCCTTGATGCTAAAATTGGTCTCCAACATAAGAAGTCCCCAAAACACAGTTAAGTGTTCTGTATTCATCCAGAACAAAAGCCTCTGAAATCCTGCACAAATATTTGGAGATCAGATGAAGATGGGCTTCAAAGAGAATGCAAGATTCCTACCCTTTAGTAGGTCACATTAAGAATACCAAGTAGAGCAACAACACATCTTTGGTACAGATGTAGCTTCACGCCACTGTACTGCATCTATCTTTAGCCCACCCTACCCCATGAGTCAGGAGTTGTGCATAATTTTGCTAGTTTTTTAGACACTGGATCAGGACGCATGCCAGCCACCATGCAAAACTGGAACAGAACACAAATGTAACAAAAATTATCTCTAGTAGAATTACAATTGTACATTCTAAAGCCTACATATTTCATTGATTCCTTGCCCTGTGCTGCCCTAGAACACTCAGACACCAATTAAATGCCTAATCTAAGCTTGTCATTTTTCAGTTCTCTGTATCCTTGCATCAGCTGGTAGCATGTTAAAGCATCATAATTTCATTGCAGATACACTCCTGCAGTGGTCTACGGCAATGAGTTGGTGCAAGACTTATTACAAAGCAAAAACCCTTGGTGTTTTTAATAATGTTAGAAGAGATTAGCAGTGTGAGTTTGTTGTGAGTCTTGTGATGAGCCTTAGTTTCATGTTTATCTGAAGTATGGCTTCTGATTTATCCTTCCCCCCCACACCTTTAAGTACACCGGTAGACCATTTATATTTACCTAAAAAGCACCCAAAAGTCAGCAAAAACAACAGATCAACAAAAGCACCCAAAGACAACAACAAAAAACCAACATACAGACCAATTTCTTAAATCTCACGGCGTTTAGAGCAAACTTCTCAGTGATTTTGAGAGTATCTGGTCTTACTGGCTTTTAGAAATTAAATGTAGGTAATACTGTGCAAAGTTGGCAGTCTGATTTGGAATTTCAAAGGGACAGTAAATAAAAAGCCTTGAAGCCTGCACTGCTGTGAGACAGAACATTTGTCTCCTTCCCTAAATTACAGCTTTCCACCTTCTCTAGTAAAACATGATGTCAGTCACAGGTACAGGTTTCCCTTCTAACCTAAGTAATTTAACATGGTATTTTGTACATATATTTGCATGAACAAGACTGGTTGAGAATTCACGTCAGGAGGCTATATTATTCTTAAAAAATTTTTAAATCATTCAAAAGTTATTTATTTCTGAAGTATTTCTGCCTTTTTTTTTTTATATATATATATTTATTTAAGGGATCACCTTCCTTGATTGTGATCAGATACCAAAATACAGGTAATAAACAATTCTCTTCCCAGTTTACCTTCCAAAACCAGCAAGCACAGGCCAGCTCAGATGTTAGCCTGATTCACAGCCATTTTATTATTCATGAACACTCAATTTGCTGGAAGCAGCAAAGGATATATACCACTTGACCTGGTAGCTACTAAATAGTAGGAAAATAAAGCCTTTATGCAAAACAGATCATCCTGAACAGAAATAATTTATATAACCAGATCATTTCTCATCCTGGCCTATTTTTATCCTAAACTTATAGCATAATCATGCTCTGTGGGGTAACCAAATCCATGTTTCAGATTAGCAAGTACAAGAGTTAGAACTACCGAATGCTTCTCACTGGAAATCACATCATGTAACTTCTTCATTCTGCTTTACAGGTCCCAGGTTCAACTCAGCCATACTTTCTCAACCTTTCTTTCACATTTAATCACTCTCTCTACATTTAACTGAATGCAAATAATGTCCTGTACAACTCTAAGAAATGCTCATTAGCACTGTATCTGAGCCATCAAATCTTATACCTGTGGATTCAGCTTAAAAAGAGAGCAGTGTAGAAAGATTTCTGCCTAATGAGTTCTCACTATAAACCTATCCACAGCAGAGAAGGACAATGAACAAACAAAATACTCAGAATTTAGAACCACAGCGATTTTGGTTCTGCTACAGATATTTTACATGCGTTTCTGCTCTGTTTCCATTTGGCATCACAGCTAGGGATCAATTTAATGAAACTGATAGATAACACAGATTCTTACTTTTATTAAACAGTTCAGTGATCTGAAACTAGTACCAAGTGTCAGCATATTATTAGGGATCCTGCACATTCCCTCTGATCTGAAACAGTCACATCCTGTCTAGTGTAACTCTTACAACAGCTGTAAGCACAGAGCAGCTCCAGAGCCATCGCCATTTAACAAAGTCATTTCAAAATGTACTGAGCTCGCTCCCAAAGCAACCCACCCAGAATAAAAACAAATCTTCTTTTTGAACAGCTTAAAACATGACAAAGTGTTTCTCCCTTTCTGTGAACTCTTTACTCTATAGCTGGTTTGTGTATATACAAAGCTTCAGGAATCCCACATACTAACAAGTGATCCCCAAATATTTTAAAGCTGCATTATTAACCTAAGAATCAAATCAAAGTGTACCGAGATATGCATCAAATTTACAGATCATTTTAAGGAGGTATGTGGAGAAAAATGATAGAATGGAATATTGTTTTTTTATTGTAGAATTAGCACCTCCCTGTTTAAAAACAGAACTCCCATTTCTATAGAACGAAACAAAAAATAAAGCCATGGAAGACTCACAACCTCCCTCACCACTAATTCTCAAAGTGGGAGTGTAAATTGAGTCCTCCATGACTTCGAAGCTCTGACTGATGCAAAAAGCCCAGGAACAAAACCAATAAAAGGGTCAGATAAGACAGCAGGAAACATATACTTTACCATCTCCTGGAATGATGCGCAGGGTAACGGTGTTTCCCGCTTCCTTAATGAGGTTGACGATGTCTGAATGCGACTTGTTGGTGATGGAGCACCCATTCACGGCCAAGATCCGATCGCCTACTTTCAGCTTGCCACAGCGGTCTGCGGGACTCCCTTCAATAATCCGACCTATTTTGTGAGGCATGGCCACACATGCATTTCCCGCTTTTGTATTGGTTTGGGGGTTGTTTTTGTTTTGGTTTGTTTTGGTTTGGATTTTAATTGTTTACATACGTGGGAATATGTTGAAGGGGAAAAGGAGAAAAAGGGTTGAAAAGGGAAAGAGAAGGTTAAGGGTTAATTAATTAATGCATCAAGCAAAAGTTATTATAGGATAGCTTTGCTGCCAGTGTTCAAAACATTGGCAATCAACTAGTATGAGTGAACGATATTTTACTTCTTTTACAAAAAGGTGTTTTGTTAATCGCTCAAAACTCCCCCCACCTTTATTTCTGTTAATAAATGGTGAGATTTTTATAGACTACAACTGCACTTAGCAGATCCATCATAACCCAAATCCTGATTTTATTTTTGAACAACAAAAAAATTGAAACTGTTTGTAGAAAACACAACCTTCTTCCTCCAAGATTACACTGGTATCAGCCTCTCTAGTCCTTCTCTAAGTCAACTGCTGTTCAAGCTTCTGCCAATGTTTTGTTCTTTCTCAATTTAGAAAGATAAAATCGTTCTAGGCCTAAGAGGGAGTGTGGCTCCTTTTCTACCATGAAGACCCACTCTATCAGCGCTGCATGGGGAAGCAACATGAAACAGTTTTCTTCCATCGTGAATAAAGGTACTACCAGGGAAGGTACAGGACCACTACAGATGGGCCAAGACTGACAAAGGTTTGGTGCCTGTTTGGTGCAGGCATCCACCTCAGCCCTGTTAACCCTTCCTGTTTAATGATCTTAGATGGCATCAGGACGGGAGCAGGGAAGGAATTAGGACTTCTTCATTTAAACACCTCTAAAACAACACACAAAACCGTTGAGACGTCTGACCCACAGCAAGAGCACTTTAGGATGAATGTGTTTTGGAGACAAAATTCTCCTCCTGTTCCATGCAATTGTTTGTCCCAAAAACATAGGGTTGTCCATAAAATCCAGAATTGGGACACAGGGGATACACAACTTCATTCAGATAAATCCACTGGGCTTTTGTACGGCTTCTTTACACAGGCAGTAGGCTCTTGAGCACGCAGCACGTGATTAAAACCATGAGGTATACAGAGTGGTCATCTCATACTCTGCATCCACACAATACATTCACCCTCAAAGATGCACTCTCCCATCTGTGCTGTAGTCTTTATATGATTAGTAGTTTTAGAGATATACATTGCTGCACACATGACAACACTAGAAAGACCATAAAGAAGAAGAGGCTAATAAAAGGAATGCGAGGTGAGAGAACAAAGCTGGAAAGATGCGATGAAAACTGGCAGGAAGTGTTAGTATTAGTTGCAAGTGGTAGGTGGATTTTTTTTTTTACTTCTTTTACTGTGACGTTAGGAAGTTCTTCCTTCTGGTAATATAAAGCCCCATCCAGTTCAAAGGCTGCTTTGAGGCTGTGAGTTCCTACTCTATCCAATCCACTGAACACAGATGACAGAGCCCACACCAAAGTGATCAAGGTGGGTTTTAGAGCCAGTTTGGCCCATCGCTAAATACTACTCAGGAAACAAAAAAACTACAAAGCAGGTCCAAAGCAAGCACCACTCAGCAGAGGGAACACATCTCATGCAGAGTATTAGGAAAATGCTGAATACTCTTGAAAAAAATTAAAGGAAAAACAGTGACAGATCAACAGATCTCCATGAGGAGCCCCTGCACAGAAAACTTCCAGTTAGTGAGTATCTTGGGCTAAAGCAAACACAGCTCTTTACAACCTCAGGTCAACGTTTCTCTGCAGAAAAGAGTTAAGAGCATAATCTTCATACAGTAAAAGTTATTTACACACGTTTGCAAATATTTTCAGAAGATAAAAGCTCTCTCTCCGGTTTAGACTGAGTTCAGTTTACTCTATATTACATTACACTGTTGTGTTCTGGCACCAAAATACCTATTCTGGAAGAACAGTTTCCAGCAGTGAGGACAGTGCTGAGGTAGCCTATCACATGAAACCTGACAGAACTTGATGCACCAGGTCTATACTAAATATCTCCCCTTTGAAATCTGTGCTGCCATGACTACCCAGAACAGTTCTAGAAATCACCCGTCCTACATCAATACCAGCAAAGGAGGTGATGCTCCATTGATTTATTAGTAAGAGCACTGCTGATGGCCAATGGCAGGAAATTTCAGAGAAAAAAAGCCTATTAAAAAAAGGGGGAAAGGCCACTTCTTGCCACACACATGCACCTGCGTGCCCCAGAAACATTTGAGCTGTACAGTGAGACTACAATGTATTTTGTCTGCAAACCACAGCCCTGCACTGAGAGGTAGTGTGAAGGTAGCCAAGGCACATGTTCTGTCTTGCCTTTCTCCCTCCACCCCTATCACATGACACAGACTAACTTTTTCCCTAAAGTATAAGTGCATGCTGCCTCTGGCCCTTTTGGAGGAGATGGAAAGGGAAGAAAATAGCATCTCTGACTGGTTTCCCCCTTGCAATGACATTACTGCTCTAGGGCAGGCTGTTCTGCGCACACTTGCAAAAGCAGCTTATTTGTGCTTTGCAGCATATGACTCGTTTGCTCTGTAGAGAGAATCATGCCTCTTTTACAGCAACACCTGGAAATGGGTGTCTGCCTAGCAGAAAGGACTGTCTTCAGAAAGAAACCACGAGCACTTCTATTAGGGCAGGATATTAGGTGTGACATCGCATGAACTTCATTTCCCCCTGTTCTGAAGAAATGTATTTGAGAAGAGGTGGAATGGGTCAAAAAAACATCTTTTTTTAACAGTATTCTCCATTTTATGTGTCACCAGCAAGCACTATTAATTAAAACTTCCCAGCTATCAGCATCCTCACTCCATAATGAGGATCAGAATAACCCTGATTGCCAAAGAGAAGTTAATCAGTTTAAGTATTATTGCTTTTAAATCAGCTGGCTCAGTTCCATCATCAGGAGACATATTTCATTCCACCTGCTCCATTTCTGCATTAGGGAACAGCATCACTGGGGGGATCCCCAGCTGCTCTTCTGAGAGCAAACCCCAGAAAGGCGTTCAGCTCGCAGGGAGAGCCGGAGCTTCAGGGAGGATCAGGCATTGCCATTGGTGGCATTTTTGCTCTTCAGGATGGCATTTCTCATTTTGCTTTTCTCGACTCAGTACTGAACAAAACCCAGGAGGCAAACACCTACCAAGTTTTGGCCTCCAATTAAGCTATTAATTACATCAATTAGGGCACGCTCATGACTTTTAATTAAATAGATCCCCAACTCGCCTCCTTCATCCAGTGTACATGTGCACACAGCTGCAGCACTCAAATCTGCATCTCATTCGAGGCGCGTTGAAAAAACCCCAAGACTTACCAAATGTCGTCCCCGCCTCTGGCCTGCTCACCGACGAGACGATGACGAAGCCGAACCCCTCGTTTTCCCCACGGCGGATTTCCACATCGTAGGGCTGGACCACGGCACTGACGACACCGCTGCCCCCGCCGCCACCACTGCCAATGCCACTGGTGCTGCCGCTGCCTGAGCTGACAGTGTTGAGGGAGTTCTGGCTGCCCTGCGGCGTTCGCTTCTCCTCTGTCAGCGAGGCTGGCTGGTTGCTGCTGTGGTGGGAAGAGGCTGGGGATGGGACTTCATTCTCTGCCTTGGGAACTGGGGTGCAAAACAAAAAGACTGTCTGAGCAGGCTGCACCACTGAGTGCTTGAAAAGCGCCGCCCCCGAGGAAAACGTTAAAAAAAAAAGTCAAATCACCTGCTTTAATCTATAAATCATGACCATAATGACCAAGGGCTCTGTCTCCCTTTGGATGTCACCACCAACAGCTCTGTTCAGTGATGGCACTGACCACACATGCTCATCCTCTTCACTGTACGGCCAGAGCCTTTCACTGCCCATGTAGAGCAGCAGTACAGTTAAACCAGTGCAGTGCCGCGTGCTTGGATGCTCCGTGGTGTTTTAAACCTGGATTACATTAGTTCAGAGGTGCCTCCTTTAGATATCACATCCTCGCTTCAGTTATATAAGTGCAACCATGCACAAGCCGAGAAGAGAGAGAGGAATATCAAATACTCATCACTCAACACCTCTCTATTTTTTAACTCAATTCTATCAGTTGAGTAGTGCTTATTGCCTTTGATTGGGATCTTAAGTAACAACAACCACCCATACTAAAGCAAAACAACTTGTGAACCAAGCTTTTCTGGATTGAAGAACCAGCAGCTATCCTCTGTACAGTCTGGCACAGTCGGGGGGAAACCATTAAACATTCTAACATTAATATTAAACAAGTGTTTAACAGCAACAGAAGTTGGAAGTGGTATTAGTTTAAAATCTAATCAGCTACCCCAAGGCTTGAAGAAATCTCAAAAAAATTGCTTAGTCCACACTCTGCTCGAGTCGGGGCCAACTATACTTACTGTCAGTCCTGACAGATGTTTGCCTAATCAGCTGTTAAATATCTCCCCAGGCAATCTATTGGTTGCAATATCTAACTTAAATCTTCCCTGCTGCAACATAAGGCTATTATTTCTAGTTCTATCTAGCAGGCATATGGAGAACATATTATTCCCTTCCTTTTTGCAGCAGCCTCTTATAGTCTTGGGGAGTTTAACACCTCCTCCCCCTTCTCTGCTTTAGGCTAAACAATCCCAATTTGTTCAGTATTTCCTTGCAGACCATGTTTTCTAGAGCTCTCCTTATTCTCTCTGGTCCTCTGGACTCCCTCCAGTTGGGCTCTCTCCAACTCAAACATGTCTTTCTTGAAGTGCTGGGCCATATTGCAGCTAAACCATCATCTGCTGGGAAATCAGGAGAGTTCCCCCCCTGCCTACACCCCAGCATAGTGTTTTTCTTCACCTGAGCCAACCTCAGGTTAAAGCTTGTGACTCACAATAGCTTCCACTTCTTGTTACTCAGCCAGTTCTCCACAGTCCATTTGTGCAGCCGAGAGCAGCATATTGCACTTGTCTCTGCTGAATGGCTGTCTCCACTAATCAGGTCACTTCTCCAATTTGGTGAATCAAAATTAAGTTGAAGATTTTAAAAGCAACAACACGAAAATGGATGCCAAACAAAATCTAAAGCTGTAAACCCATGATCCAAAGAAAAATAACTTTAAAATATTCTTGGATGGAAGTGCCTGTCTGCGCTTGCACACTCAAAGTATGTACTGAATATATAGTATTCTACATATTAAGAATACAGGAGTATAAAATTTCTCGTATATGAATCTCAAGACATGGAGTACCCATTCAGGTGAACCTAGATGGCATATAGATGACAGGAGGAATAAGGGACCAAAATTCAGGAAGAGGATTCTCTACGAAGCTATTCTGGAATTTAAAAGCCTGCAGATGTAAGGTGAAAGAAGGGATCCTGAATAATTTATCCTAGAGTAAGTGTCCACATTTGAAATGATTCAGAAATAGCTCGGTCTGGAGTAACAAGCCCCTGAATGAAATATCAAGAGGTCTCACATGCATCTAAATCTTTGATGGTAATTTCCAGCCTGGAGGTTGTAAAACTGGATAGAAAATCTTCACCCAAAACCAATACCAAAATTCAGCTGCCCTGCCCCTTCCTCCCAAAGCTCATCTCCTAAAGCTTCTCTCACATTGGCAGCCCTTTGTCAGGAATGAGAGAGAAGCTATTAGACAAGAGACATAACCTGGCATTTAATCCACAATAGGAAGAAGGAAAGAAATGAGAAGTGAACATTTAACATTGTGCAGAAGGAGCTCAGCCCTGGATAGGAATACAGAGCTATTTTAGAGGTACTGTTCTCGTCCTAACTTCCACTGCAGGCCTAATTTTCAACCTGAATGTTTTTCTGATGCTCTTTAAGATGAAAGTACATCACTGCCTATTTTTCTTCTGATGCCTAAACTTGAAAAGCTGTGTAATATCCTTTCTTTTGAATAAGTGAGCTAAACCAAATCACACATTTGAGCTCCCTAAAGGAACTCACAAGAAGAGGCAGCACCCCAATGTTACTCTCCAGTATTAAGCATAAGGTCGCATGTCATTTAGAGAGCTCATGCTGATGTCTTCATTTTCTTTGCTATCAGGACATTTTTCTGTCACTAATCTGGGTGCCACCATGCACTGTCACTTCTCTCTGCATCTTTCTGCCAGCTTTTTTTCCATCTCTTTAGACCGTACACTTGCATAGTGTGTGCACAATGCCTAGCATAACTCAGCACACAGAAATCCCTCTATTACAACAGACGTACACACCCTGCACTACCAGAAGCAATAACACTTATCAGTTTTGCATCCTGCAGTTAGCTGACTACATGTTGCAACCCCAGTTGAAGCTTCTCCTGTGCCTGGGACATCAGCCACCGCACAGCAATGCCCTCACTCGCTCTCCGCCCTTGCCTCCCCTTCTGTGGACTCTTCAGCATCTTTTCCCTCACTCCCAGTTTAAGGGTGGCTATCAGGCAGCACAGTTATTTTGGGAAGTAAATAGAAAACACAGGCAGTCAGGCACGGTGTCTGTTGCTGCATGAGTCAAACTAAAAATGGCATGTTGCAACTGAACAGTTCCCCATTTTTATCAGAAACCTTCATGAAGACTGGGGAAGCCAACTGAGACTGAGAGAGTCCTGACTGGAAACAAAATATTTGAAACTTATTTGATCAAGAACAAAAAGGACTAAAAATAGGCAAAAGAGGAAGAAAAACACCATATCCCCTGAGTTTTCCCAGTATTACAAGAAGGAGCTTTTTTTCTTTAAACAGTTTGCTGAACAGATGGAGTCTGGCAAGAAAATCTACCCCTGCAGAGCGACACTGCAGCCTACCTGTGTAAACCACTTTGCGCCTGACGGTCAGATTGACGTGACCTTGTTTGGCTGCCTGTTGCATAAGCTGGACGACAAGCTGGTGTGATTTCCCGACAACAGGCGTCCCATCCACGCAGATCAGTTCATCACCTGATCTCAGGCGGCCGTCAGCATCAGCAGCACCCAGCGGTACAATGTGACCGATGTAAATCTGATGAAAAAGGAAAGAAAAAAATGGGGGAAAAAAAGGGGAAAAGGGGAAAAAAGAGGGGGAAGGGAGAAAAAAAGGGGGGAAAGGGGAAAAAGGGGGAAAAGGGGAAAAAGGGGGAAAAGGGGAAAAAAGGGGAAAAACAGGGAAAAGGGGGAAAAGGGGAAAAAAGGGGAAAAGGGAAGAAGGGAAACAGAAAAAAGGAAACAGGAAAAAAGTAAATGGAAAAAAGAAAAGGAAGAAAGAAAAAAAAAGTGTTGAGAACTATCTCAACAGTCAACTGGATGCAAGGGGCACTGGTAGTGAGACCCAATTTAGTAGGGACAAGAAATTGCTGACAAATGTCTGCTGGTCAAGAAAGCTGCTCCTGTGAAAGCCACATCGTGAAATTGTAATAAACTGACATCTTATTTCTTTAGGCAGTCCATTCAGTCTAATGACAGATAGCCTTGGGAAATGTGTTCAACCAGACAGTGACCAGAGAGGAAGATGGTTAAAAGCACTGAGGGTCTTGTCAGGGAAGTGGATATTCAGTTTTCCTTTCAGTTGCCTCTAAGGTTTACAAGCTCCGTACCACTCGCCTGTCCGCCAACTCAGTCTTGGTTTATCTTCAGTGAGTTCTGTTGAGTTTCTCTAACATGAGAGGAATTCATGGCCTCTCTTTCCATAAATGAGCAAAATAATTTTGGCAGGGTAATATGTGGAAACTTATGCTGCTACTATGTAGCTTTGACCTGTGCAGCACATGAAAGCCTGAGACCTTCCACACGCACTGGATTTATGGTAAAGAAGTTAAGTGAATTCAAGGAGGGAATTTTGCCAATAGAAAACCTGACACCCTAAGATCAAAATACTTGCAAACCTGACCAGGATATCCTTTCCTCAATGTCCAGGCAATTTCAGCCCTATCTGTTTTCATCTGGGCTATCACAAAGACAGGGAATAGCAGGGGAAGCCAAATCCATTTCAGTTATGGGAGTTTGGGTTTGCTTTTTGGAGGGAGGGTGGGAAGGAGTTGCAGGATATACACAGCACACTAGTTATTTTAACAGAGATGCTACAGCGCAGTTGTACACATCTGTACATGCTACTGCTGTGATTCTGGAAGATGACATGAGTTAAAACATGATCACTTCTAGATATACTCACAGGTTCTCCAGGCTCATTTCCACCTAGAATCCTAAATCCAAAGCCAGTTTCCTTTCTCCATAGAAAGATATCCTGTTCTTGGTAATCTGGAACTAGAAGGGAAAGAAGGGAAACTATAATTTTTAATCAAACCCCCACACCTTTATACCCAAATCAGGACTACTCTGATGTACGTGTAGAGGGATCTGCTGCACAATTTGACTCTTTAAATGAGGCGGTCTTGAATTTTTAGACATAATTAAGAACACTTATAGTTTTAAATAATAAAGGATTATTATTTAAATCACTACTAAAAATTATACACTGATTTCTACTTTCTAGGTGTCTAATTGTGACTTGCCATTTGCTTATCACTATAATATTTCCTTCCATCAACATTAGCATCATTACCCAGTGAAAGAACCTCTTCCAAATCATCAATAAATAAAAGTGTACAACAGAGAATTACTCCGCCAGAAACAATACAGCTGCGTCCTCTTTCATGGGAGACAAAAGAGCCACTTGTTATGACTTCTACTGTTTAATTAACTTTCACAAGCATAGTTTGCTAACTGTCTACTGATACTGCTTTAAATAACTACGGGACAGATCCCTGGTTGGTGTAGAACAGAAGGACTCCACTGAAAACTGTGCAGCTCTCCTGACTCTCACTTGCTCGTGTATGGGCTCTGTAAAACCACTGAACAAGAAAAACAGCTGGAAACATAAAAAAGTCCAACCTTACCTACTCATTAGTATGGAACACCAGCAAGGTTTTTACAATGAATATTACATAGAGTGAAGTACTAACCTTGAAGTGCGGTTGAACAGTAATGTTTTATATTAACTTATTCATGCTTGCTTTCATCCCTTTTTTAAAAATGCAAAATTAATTTCTAAACGTTAAATCGTATCAGAAGACAACTTCAGGTTCATTTAATATTTATTGGTTAGTATCTGCAACATTAACTAATTCTGTAATGATCCCCTCCCAAAATTTATAATTAACGATAAAAAAGCTGATCCTTTACAAGTCAGCTGCCTATATCTTTAGTAAAGAAACCAAAGTATGTAATTCAGGAATGTAATGTAAGTTAAGTGCATACTCAGATACGGGATGCAGCACGTTTAATGAAACATCATCTAGTTTTCTGTATCTATGAGCAGATAAACTGGTTGTTTTCCACTGACATCAGTGAGTGTCTGACTGGGCCCTGATTACACTGTCAGTGCCTGTTGCGCATAGGTTTGGGTCTAGTCATGTGGTGCTTTTCAGTGTTGAGACTTTTGGTCAGCTCTGATGCTCTCTCTTCAATGACTCAACAGGTTGAAAATATAATATGAATTTAAGACCTGGCAATACTAAAAATTAAAAGAACAGGTGACTGCTAAGGCACAGATGTCTGCTTTGACATTTTCATTCATACTGGTTTTATATATAGTATTTTCACATTTTAATTACCTGAAGTTATAAACTAAGCTTAAGACCCATGCAAATTACCTTACTGAACTAGAGGCTAATTTTTGTCCAGATACAATTACAGAATAATCAGGTGATGAACACGCTGGAAGTCTGTTCATCTGTTCAGGCGAGCTGGCTGAAGGCAGCTTGCCACCATACAGACTTGAAGCACAACGGCAGAACTTAGACAATGAATTAATTGGTGTTTGTCACTGCCTTCAGTGAGGGGGAGCGTGAAGAACAGACACATTTGTAAGCATCTCTCCAGCACTTCACAGGCTTTTTTGGCAAAGGCTGGCCCCAACCAATTAATAGCGCGTGTTGGATCTGTCAGAGGCAAAATGGCTTCTGCAGAGAGCTTCAGCGTGGGCCCGTTTCCTCGGCATCTCTCAACACCTTCCCATTTGTCAAGTCTCCCGTCTCACTGAACGATGCCTTATGTTCCTGGTTTGGTACCAGCTAGCCAATTAACGGCCGCTGGAGATAACGGCAAGGCGAGGTGTAACGGCGGTGTCAAACCAAAGCAACAAAAAAAGACGAGTGTATACCCAAAGAAGCAAGTTCATTCACGTAACGCTCCTTCCGCTGGAAGGATTACAGAGAGGTGAAACACAGATACAACAAACATACAGACAACACACATTTACACAGCGTGAGTACAAACCGAACAAAACTCCTTTTACCGCTTTTTGCGCCAACTCTGCAGCATGGTGATTCACTGGCACAGCTCAGAAAGCCCCATCCACCTCTGTGCTTCCATACAGCCGAGGTGGGACCCCCGAGGCTCTCCATACCAGGGAATTACTTTAGGTTCTCCATTATTTGGTAGCACTTCAGATGAGCCGCTTTCCTTACTTAAAGGGAAAATTTCATGGTGGTGCCGAAACTTTGTTGAAAATGAATGAAAAATGGTCTCCAGGAGTCATTCATTGCAACTTTGCACCCTGACCTGATCTCAAGCATGTCTGACTCTTTCTGAGAAAAAGGTGTACATAGCCCAAGTAAAACTCACCAGTCTGCTCATCCTGAAATAAACCAGACCATTTGGAGAGTGCCGCAAAAGTGGTAAGAAGAGTTCTGCCGGGGCCGTGAGGAGGAATGGAAGGAGAGGCGAGTGCCACAGCCCCGTCGACGAGCCACGTGGGCAAACTCGTGAACAAAACAGTAACATGATACCCCCCACCGCCGCCTACGAAACCCGCCGCTGGCCAGTACACAGTAAAGCAAGTACTTTGCACCTTCGTGGCTAACCTTGGCGTACGGCCCTGCCAGACTCCCTTGGTGATGAAGAGCCCCCCGCCACAGAGCAGCAATGACACCAGAACAAGACATCACAAGACACAGATACATTCTCGGCACAGTCTTACATTCTCCAAAACTCGTGGAATTGATTTCTCTCTCTCTCTCACCCTTGCTCAGTCCAGTTGCAGGCGAAGGTGACATAGCTGTAATATTAATTTTACAATTTTGCAAAGCTTAATGTATCTGCTTTTTTGTTAGTTCATTTAATTACTTTTGACTGTATGGATCATGTTAGGCTTTCATGCATAAATTGCTAAGGTTATAGCTACTATGGATTACAACATACTAACTTTCACATCTATTTGCACATGCCTGTGTACATGTGGATATATAATATGCACACACATATGAATTTATACATTTACGCACATGCATGCAGGTATATTTGAAGAACTCTTTTTTTCTCCTCAGAGGAAGAATCTCTTTGTGAACACCTTAAAAATAATTTTCTACAAAAAAATTTCCACCATCATGACATAGTTAGTTTTCCAAATGGGAATATCTTTTTCTAATTTTAAAAGAAATTCTAAATACATGGTGATGAACAATGAACACAGTGCTTAATTGTAGGTCATCTTAATCAAACCTTCCTTTACAAACTTTAACAATTATCTTACATGTTATATATATAAAAAAAAATCTGCCCAGTGTGATATCAGTTTCAACAAAAGATGGATTCAAAAATAATCATTATGAGTTTGCTTTAGTCACTAGCTCACTTGAGGAAGCTGCACTTCCAATGACTCATATCTTGGCAAAGTATGAAAGATTTAAGGGCCATATTCAGCAAAGTATATAAGGACAAGTCTGAAATTAAGAGTGAATAGTCTCACTGAAGTTGGTGGAGAGTTTCAGTGTTGAAAAGTCCTGTGATTTACCCATAAATCTCATCGAGATTATGTATTTGCCGGAAAGCTGTTTTCTAAACTATCCCACTGCAGGAGAATTTCAGTTTTCCTGTCTCTTCCTTTTAATCAACCCTTCTGGTGGCATAGAAAGCTTTCAAATAATGGCTTCAGCATGTTCTCAACAAGATGACCAAGTTCTGCCACTGAGGCTTGGGGAAGACACGATGCCTTGACTGAGCCATGGACCAGGCTGGTGCCAGATGAACACCAGCACAGTCTTCCCACGACCCAGCTTGCAACAGCCCAGCAGCCTTTGCTGTTCACACAGGGCTGCAAGTGCTCCAGTCCTTTTTAGCGAGACATATCTCTAAGGGCATGGACACATCTGTGTGCCCAAGTGTATGACTGTAACTCTTTGTCTCCTATAAGACAATAAAATAAAAGGACATAAGCCTACCAAGGGGCTTTTACTGACTATCATCTTTAAAGTCAGCCTGATGAGAAGGCGTCTGCAATTTCCCGAGAGTATTTTTTTTTTCTATTTTAGGGAGAAAGTATCTAATGTTTGGTATCATTGTGCAAATATTTTTAATTCTGTGTAATGGCTGGTGAGTGAACACTACACGCTGGGGTCAAGACTTGTTTGTATTATTTTAATTAGATTTGGGGAGAGAAAATCCTACCAAATAAATTATGTGCCTGAAAATAAAATTCAAATATTAACGATAACTTAGAATATTTTAAAAGCTTTAAAAATTATCTATCGTGTTCTGCTTTACTTTTAATTAAATGCTTAAGCCCTTCAAAGGGATTCATTAACACATCTGCAATTCAGATTAATTCATTTTGTCACTGCTGTTTTGACAGATGGCCATATGTAGGATACGGTATTTTGCAAAGCAATCAGGCCACATGAGAAAAATTTGACAACAGATTGCGTTAATCTTTAAGGAAGTTTAATAATACATTGAAAAATAAAAAGCATATTATAAAAATATATTTTCAATAAAACAGTGCAAGATTTCAGGATTGCGGTTCTCTGATAAACTATTCAATTGCTGTTTCTCTCACCGAGTGCTCTTAACGTATGTCATTCCTGGATCTTGGAACTGCTTCAGTTTTTAAATCTTAAGGGTTTGTCCTTCTCTCTGATTCATGTACAAAACTCCCACGAGCAGCAATGAGTTACCCATAAAGAGGAGCTCAGGCAGCTAAAACTTAGCACCAGCAAAGAGCGCATTTGTTATCACCACTGAACGATCTGTTTTCAGATTCACTTAACACAAAGCCAGCTATTCTCAAAAGTCTTAATCCAGCAAAGAATTGCCACTCTGGGCCAGATTGCAGCAGAGCATTTGAGCTCAGACTTAGCCTTAAAGCATTCAAGTCCCTTTGGGTTTACAGCTTGAAAATAAGCTTCCTTGGACCAGAGCCCAAGCACTCAGCACCTTGTATGCCTGATCCCTCACCCAGGGGAGCTGCATGTGAAGGAACTTTGGCCCATATTTGTTGAATAAAGTTGTAGTTCTCATCTGCTGCCACTCACCCAGAGTCCAGACACAGTTATGGAATCATTGCTTAGCTTTGCATTGTAAATTCTAGCTTGATTTTTCTTTTTTTTTCCCTCCCCTAAACAGGCAATGTCTGTGGCTCTCCTCCGCAGAACTGGAGTACTTCCTGATATTAAGATGCATTGGGTAAATCAAAAAAGCACATGCTTTTACAAAATTATAGGTTATCTGGGGCTTTTGAACCAAATTCTGCTCTACCAATGGCTTCAGCGAGACAACTCACATAAGTCAAATATAGACTTTTTTTATGAACTACTGATCCAAAGAATACTCAGAGAAAGGAATAACGCATTTTACTAATTCTGAAAAATTAAAATGTTGCCTGGGTGCTTTCTATGTCTAATTATTATTAATGCTAATAACAGTGCGAGGCACTCCCTGTGAAAAAGGCAGTAGGTGGTCATTACAGATTCAGTACTTCTTAAAAACATCCTGGAGACGACGTATTCATATATTGAATAAAACCTCTTTATATTATTATTTTTAGATGAAAAAAAAATCTGTCTGGGCTGGGGCTAATGAATTCATCTTCTTGTGTCAACTGCACTTGAAAAATTGCACTATGTTCTCTTTATACTCAACAATTCCACAAATGGGACAAAATAAAACACTTAAGATGATCTAATGCTCTAAAATTTTTCCTGTTTTAACTTCATCATCTACTTCAACACAAAGGGTTGTTGCTGTTTTTCATTTGGGGATTCACAACCCTGCCTCTCAAAAGAACAGTATATAATCCTTTTCATGTCTATTAAAATTTAAGGCCATGAATCAACAGAGAGGAAGCCCTGTACTGGGCAGCAGGGAGAGCTGAGCCGGGGCTCCTGGGGCAGCGGGGGCTTCCAGGACCCACCAAAAGGTACTGGATGCATCAGCCAATCTCAGCACTGGCACTAGGGTGGCACCCTCCTGCTGTGCATTAGATATTCATTTAGTTCTGCTCACGCCTTCACCAGAAGAATGCAGAGGGAGTCACACCTAGCACGCAAAGCTATGGATGTCATGGGAGAGGAGATGTTAACCTCCCAAAGCCAAAGAGAATGGGTGCTCAAGTAAAGAAGAAAGCAATGACTGTATCACCACCAGCCAAAGGAGGCACTGGAGTTGAATTGAACTGCAGCTGGGTAAAAACATGAAGAATAGCACATGCGGAGCAGACAGACAGTGAAACTGGAGGCCCAGGGAATGGTTTCTCCCATCCCACAGTCTGTGGTGCTCCACGTCAGCAGAGCTCCCTACGAGTGGTCTGAGAGCTACACAGCTGGTGCTTGGGCAACACTGGGAAGTGAGTCTCAAAGGGATGATTCACGTTTGTAACAGAGCAGCCGCCAATTGCCCACTTTTCATGCAGACCAAACACAGGGAAAGAAACATGGTGGCTCATCCTAGGCTGCCAGCACAGAAGAGGCGCCGGGTTCCAGCTGTGAACCACAGTCTCCATTTATGAGAGAGGTGAGAGGGATGGAAGGTGAGAGTTTGGTGAGGGAAGAAGGAGCTGACCACTGACCTCTAAATAAAACCACCAGTCACACTTTGGGATCAGACTGTGACAGGAGACAGAACATGTCCCACTGCCTTTTTCACTTAGACTATGTCTCTCCTGTTTTTCTTCACCTTTCATTAGGTGCAGCAAATTCCCTGGTTAATCCCCAGGGAATGTGTTTCACTCCGTCTTAGAGTTGGAAATTCATAGGCTCTTCTGGTGGCACATGCTTACAATAGACACTTCTGGTGGCACATGCTTACAATAGACATGACCATATCACATTTCTGCCATTCTCCAAAACCCCTCTATCTACGAAACCAAGAAATCTCAGAAGACACCTTCCTGGGAAGCAAATGGCAATGGGACAAAAAGGTGGTAGAAAACCACTTGACATTCAAACAGGTAGGTCTCATCCGGTAGAAGAGGCAGGAGATGAGGACTGAAGCACTAGAAGAGGATCAACCCCACTACAGAGATGCTAGACCACGAAGAGGTGAGACAGGGAAGCTGAAGGGATGTAGCAGATCCTAGTCTAGCAAAAGGCCCAAGCAGTAAGGACTGGGGCACAGGGAGAGATGGGGTGTGGGAAACCAGAAGGTCAAGAGACAGTGAAAAGGCCTCTGGAGGGGCTCTAATCAGAGACAAGGATAAAACCTCTGCAAGATACCTGCAGCCATCAAGGAAAGAGGGAGAATTTAGCACATGGTGTTGGAGGTGGACACAGAAGGGCGACCGCCTGCCTGTGCACTTGAGGATTTCTCCAGCTCAGCCTTGTGTTTTATCAGGAAAGACAGGCTGGAGTTAAGGCTGCTAAGCTGATACTAATGACTAATTAGTATGAGTTAAACAGTTAATTAGAAATTAGCTAAGTAGCTGCAGGGGGTCAGAGGCAATGCCGGCACACTGCCTACAGGAACCACGCAAGCTAAGCAGGGGTAATGCCGGTGCCACGGGTCAGCCTCAGCCTTGTCCATCCGGGAAGGAGAAGGAGGAGCTCAGCCCACAGCTCTGCAGGGCTGAAGAGTCACCGTCCCTCAGTTCTTGCCCCTTTTTCCTATTTCAACGAGATGCATGTGCAAGTTCTGTCACTGCACCTCTCCGTAGATCAGTATGACCTGGCCCAAGAGCCCGCAGGGTCATTACGCCAAATCCCAGGGAAGGGAAGGGAAGCAGCAAACAGAAGCTGAGACACCTACAAACTGCATTGCTGAGACATTCAATCCAAAGAGATGCATCTTCAGCCAAGAAACTGTGAGTCATGATTTAATTTTTCCAGGACATAAGATTCTGAAGTGATTCATTTGGTCAGAAAAAAACAGTCCTACCATTTTTCATTCTGGGGTAATGTTCACTTCATACTGGTTTTACCAGTTAGCACAATAAAATCAAACTCCTGGTGATACTCTTAGAACACCAAGACTTTGAAGCTCCCTTTTCTGAAACTAAAGTAACTACTACTTTTGAAAATGAACCTAATACTCTCACTCTTTCTTTAAGAAGCTTTTATAGATTCAGTCGTCTTCAGCAGTGCAATTAAAGCAAAGCAGCGTGTTTATTTTGTTTGCAGAGAAGAAACTGGTTGAAACTATATTTATAGTCTTGGAGCAGAGTCAAAGCCCTGCTGAACTATTAGCCAAGTGTGCAGATTATTAATTGCCATAAAAGCCACTTACAATATGCATTTGATATCTGTATTGTTAAAGTGTCCACTCTGGTCAAAGTAAAATGGCTCAGCTGGATTTTTTCCTCCCCAGGGTGAGACTAGAAAACATCTGATATGAATTTCAGCAAACTAAACACTTCTCCTTACTGAAATTCCTATGCATATCAGACAATGAGTCTTAACCTCAAAAAAGAGTTTAGGATCTGGATAACAACTTGGAAAATCTCCTTCAGCCTAATTTAAAAGCAAAATGAAAAAACAGGGGAAAAGATGGTTGTCTTTAATTTTAAAGGGATTTTGCGTATTAAGCTTTGGTCTAAGTGCCCTTTCCTAGAGATGATCTAAATTCATTCCTCATCAGAGAGGAAACTGCACCTCTATCAAGTAGATATCATTGACAGATACCAAATTAACAAACAGAAGCCTTATATTTTCAACATAAATCTAAAAGATTCAGTTCTTCGCAAAGAAAATATACAGAGAGCAGCTGCCAGAGCCGTAGCCTTAGCAACCACACCTGCTTCATACTCACGTCGGCTTTCATACATGCTCCTGGACTGGGCCCAGATTTTGAATGGATCTGGCTTTTTCTGCCCAGAACTGTCCGGTTGATCCGCAGCCGGCGCCTCTGCGGCGGTGTAGTCCGGCAGCACCTGCGTGCTGTGAACGGGGGAAGCGGTGTGCCCGCTGCGGTGGCTGGAGACGCTATGCTGAGAACTGTTTTGGCTGTCTTTCCTTTCAAGTGGTTGCTGTAAGGAAGAAAGCGAGTGGAAAGAGAGAGAACAGACGGTTATTGGTCTCTGAGTGGGTGTTTTCCATCAATTTTTCTCCCTTCTTTGATCAGGGTTTCTGCATGCACATAAGTAAATATATAAATCATGGTTTTGCTGCCACCAGTTAATGCTGGGGACAGTTAAATTCCCCAATGACAGATCTTGATAGGCAGACTGACAGAAAGAGATATGCAAAACAAAGTCATTTATCATAAAAAAATATGCAGTTCTCCATCTCACACATAAAACAAATCTAAATCTCATCACAGGTTACTAGTTTCAGTGCACTTATTTTTTCCTACATTAAAGCAGAAAAACTCAACGACCTTCTAGTCAGATAGCATTAGGGTCTAAGTTGAGCCTACAAGAAAAAGGAAAAACTACCAAATTTCACTGTGAAAACTTAAACAATCCTCTGAAACAGATGCAAGCACAGCCCTTACTATGAAAGATCACTCTTCCTCTGCAGCTCTTGCAATCCCCACATCACAAGTGGGTGGACAACAGAGTACCACTTTTACGTCTCTGCTTCCCAGGGCATCCACAGGATTACAGCAGACCTTCACAAATGTGAAAACATCTATTTGCAGTTTGATTTCCTTGTTTTAACTGAGCATATTAAAACAGGAAAAATATGTCCGCCTAAATTCAAGACTTAGTCAAAAGCAGTCTATCAAGAGCTCTGTCTGCTCAATATTTAGCTAAGCAGGGTACATAATTCTTAACTCAAATTCACAATGGTGTGCTCAAATGAAGCATGTCACCTTTGCATTGCCAGGATTTTTACTACTCAATATACAGCAAAATCATCCTTCAGTAAGAGCTCCCCAAACTGTACAGCAAATGCTTTTTAATGCTCTTTTGAGATGACCTTGGGTTGGCATCAAGGTTGAGTCCAGTCTCCCACCTGCCCTGGGAACTAGCACATTCCTGGGGCCGCTGTGATGCAGATGGCCAGAAAAATAGCATCCGACAGGTTGTTTTTACAACATCCACAATCTCCTGGATAAAAGGGGTCAGCCAGTCGTGCCAAGAAACCTCAAGACAAAAATTTAAAGCTTCCTGATGGCAGGGGGGGGTACCCAAAAACATTGCAACGGGAGTCTCTGCTTTCAGGGACTTCTCCATAGAAAACTGAGCAGGGGCTGGGAGCAAAGCCAGCAGCAAAGACAGAGCAGATCAGCACGGGGGGCTGAAGTGCACACAGGGCTGAGGACCCCCTCCTTTACTCTGAATGCAAAACTCCAGGCAGCCAATGCTCCATCATAGCAGGGCTGAATTAATTAGAGGAGAAAGTCACCATACAAAAGTGCCCTCTTTTTGAGTCTTAACATTAATCTTTTTTGGGTTTGGGGATTTTTTTTTTTTTTTTTAAGTTCCACATATTTTTAGGTTTACACTGAGTTAAAAAAACAGCTCCAACAGCCAAAATGACTTTGACCTCGCAGTCTTAAATTCAAGTTGTTGATCCACTAGCAGCATTTTTTAAAATATCTCGATCGACTAGAATGTGAAATTGCCTTTGTCCTTTAAAGCAATTTTGAACAAAGCATACCTGCTGTGATTACTCATCTGCAGACTTTCAGATACAAATATCTGAACCAATTTCAAGCATTTCTAGCTTTTTAAGTGGTAAAAGAAGCTAATTCACATACAACTCTTCAGTTTTTAAATGAAGCAGTTTTAAAACATCTATGCTATGGATAATCATTCCTTTGTAACTTAAAAATAAATAAAAAAAAAAAACCAACAAAAAAAACCACTTTACAACTCTTAGTCCAGCCATCTGGATTGTTTTGTTTGTTTGGCCAAACTACTAAAATAACTACAAGCATCCTGTGAAACTTCAGGACAAACTCACTGGAAATAGCTGGTTTACAGAAGTTGGAGTACAGGGACTAAAATGTGAAGCTTTATTCAGCCCTTGGGGAAATGTTAAGAACTCTCTGAAAACTTTCTGATTTAAAAAGAAACAAAGCTTGAACTTTAAAAAGTGCTCTCACTTTATGATGTGAAAGGTCTAAATACTGAACAAATTATGAATTCTATTTGGTATTTGGGTTGCAAATGGAAGTGTCAGCACAACTCAAGCAAAACCACCTCTAACTAAACTATAGTTGAAATTGCAAATACACAGATATTTTGCAATAAATAGGTGAAAAATTCAGCAGAGGGACAGTTGTTTTTCCAAACAATAACTCCTTCCAAAAGTCTGAAACATTGCTATGTAGGAGTTGAAGAGGGGAACAAAGGGGAACACAACTATGGAAATAATGAATATATGTAATTAATTCAAGACAATATTAATCAACTTTCACATCACCAGATGAGGCCAAAAGGGTTTGGGGCCAAACTTCTTTCCAGGTGCTGTAGCAGCTTCAGCAGCAGCAGGACTTGCAGGGGTCTGACCGCCCTGCTCTCTGCAGCGCTCCTGCGATGGGGAATGTCCAGGCGAAGAAGTTTGTGTCTCAGTACAAAGGTGGAGCTTTCCCAAGAGAGATGAGCTGATTGTATGACAATCAAAGGCTGGTTTCTCTGTCACCTGCCTCATTCCTAGCTTTAGGGCTGATCCTCCTGGGTCTGGATCTGACTCTCCAGCTCACTCAGCTCACACACAGGCAGGAAAGCAGCTAAACCAGGGCCAGATGAGCACAGGGTTGTTTGGTGACAAACTGCTGCAGAGTGGGTGGTTCAGACCTCACCCTGAGATGCTGATCATGTTTTTCAGCACAAAGTAAAGCAGATAAGCTGAATCGTGTTGACTTCTGACAGTAACTACAAGAGCATGGGGCACTGAACTACCCAAGTCAGCAAGAGCACCCCTGACCCTCCAGAGTCTATGGTCTCCAAAGCTGCTGATAAGCACAAAGAGCTTGCTAGAAAGACTCTTGACCAAAAGTGGCTAGAAATCAAGACTACAATGACTACCTTGAGTCCATTTAGGCAAACAGGTGATGGGAAAAACAATCATCTTGGTACTGTATTACAGCCATGACAAAATAAGTATGTGGAAAGCTGGAGCTTCTTGTGCCCTACACAAGCCCCAGGTCTGAGATATATGGCCTGTGCCAGCTTCCCTACACCCTTGCTGAAACTTCACAGTGTTCATCTTTCAAAATATAGATGAAGAAAATGTAGTATTGGGAAGAAGGTATCTCCTAGCTGCCCTTTCCCCACTGGCTGAGGTTACAGGAACAGCAGCGTGGCTCGGACTTCTGAGTGCAGCCATGGGGGCAATTACTTCAGAAGAAGGGGCAGCAGCGGTCAGGGTTTGGGCATATATCAGCCTTCCAAGATTTCTTCCCCACACTGTGCAATCCCATTTTCAGCCACAGGCACTGCATTTGCCAACCTGAAAGGCAACTTCTCCCTCAGCAGAGAGGTTGAGTGAGCCCACACTGAGCACTATATTGTCCTCTGATTATGGGGAGGGAAGAAAACAGCAAAAGCAATGTGAGCCAGGAAGCTTGAAGCTGTTGTGTTTCAAAAGGAGACAGGAGGCAAACTGCTTACAAAAGTCTCCAAATGCCTGGAAAATGCTACCGATACCCACATAGCAGAGACCAGTTTGTCATTCGTGCTAAATGAAAGAGTAATTAGATGTTACTTTGTACAGTGACTGCTAAAACAAGGGAGGCCCATGACATGGCTGAGAGGTGGCTGCAGGCAGAGATGGGACGCTAATTATTTGCAGCAGTTGTGTATGTCTGTGTCAGGCAGAGAGAAACCCTCAGCAGAAGAGGCGACGGTGGCAGCAAGCATATCCTGCGGCACCAACGGACACCAAAGCTTTTTGGCACGGGATTCTCCAGGCATAAAACTGCCAAGAGGGAAGAGTTGCTGTGGTTTCCTCCCACTGCATTTCAAGGTGGGGAGAAAAATTGGTCTTTGAATGAAGAGGGATGTGTTGTACAAACACTCACACTGTGGAACCTACTTCTCCTGACAAAAACAGGACGTCGGCAGAGCCCCAAGTGCTGCCTATCCACCCAATATACGTGGCAAGTCTTTTGTCAGGGACAGGCTGTGCATAGGAATTGCGTTTTTGGCCACAATTCAGCTATGCTGACAATGGATTTATTTACACCCAAAAGAAAATAATTAGATTTTTGGAAGAGCTTAGCACTTTCTTCCCCCTGCAGTTATCCCATCTTCTGATGATTTAGCTGCAGATTTTGTGCTCTGGAGCATTTTGGAGAAGCTGGTTCTGGCAGCAACAGCTGGAAATCGGAATCTTTGCCCCCTTGTGGAGTATTTTGATGCAAGCAACAAGGAAAAAAAAAAGAAAAAAAAAAAGAAGTTTGTTTTCATCCATGTTATACCAGGATGATTGCAGGAGAAATTGCTACACTAGGGAACTTGCACACTGAAAATGTATATCCCCAGACGGTCAATACAAAAATATTACCCATTTTCATCTAAAAAAGAATCAATGGGAAACTGAAAAAAACAGCGCAGAGAGCTGCTGTGAGCATGTCCTTGGTGACGGGGAAGGGGGAAGAAAGAACATGGAAGTGCCCAGTCCTGTGTACAGCTGTAAACTTTTTTTTACTAATTTGGCTCTCTCACCAAGGTTGAAAAACTCTCCTTAAAAAGAGAGAAAAAGAGCAAAGCTTATCAGAAGATACACACAGGCTGAAAAATACAGCCCAGGAGAACTGAGCTCAAGGCAGAAAAATATTCCCAGCCTGTGTCACAGCCCCAGCACTAACAAACCTCTCCAAGGGACTAAAACACCCCCTCCCAGCCGGGAGGTATCCAACTGCCTGAAGTTGGCCTTTCGGGAATATGGGATTGGGGCTGATAACTAAAAATAGGGCTTGTTTGAGAAAGAGACAGCCATTGGCAGCAAGTTGGGAGTGTGTCTGGACTTTGGGAAAGTATACGAGGTAAAAAGAGAGGGCTCATCACTGCACTGAGCAAAGCAGAAGAGGATAGACACCTGAGCTCGTGTCTTCCCCGATGCCGCAGAAGCGGCACAAGCTAAGATCGGGCCAACTGCCCCCAGCCTGGATGTATGCTGTCCTCTAACTGCAGCTGATTTGTTAATCAAGGAATACTGGAAAATGGTCCCCCCGCGTTGGGCAAAGGGAGTGGGGGCAATGGGCAGCAGGTTCAGCCCAAGCCCCATAGCCAGCCGCAGGGCGCTGGGGACAACCCGCGGGCGCACAGCTCAGCTGGCAGCACCCACGTTCACCCCATTGCTGCAAGCGCAGCAAATCATCCCTGGGAAATGCTGGGGCAGGGTGCAGCCAGCCGGCATCCCAGCTGGGGAGGGTGCCAGCATGGCAGGCCTGGCTCTCCCCTGCTAGGACAAGAGCAAGTGGGAATCTTCATGGCCGAGAGGGCCAGGCTCCCCTCACCCCACAGCCGAGCAGCAGCCCTTAACTAAACTGAGAAAGGAAGGTGTTTAGCAATACCACTGCCTTTATGCTTTTGACCATCGTCTTGGCCCCATGAGCTCTGGTGTTGGTGTGCATCCTTCCCAGACAATCCTGAGGATAGTTTCCTCCTCTGCACATGGGTGCCCCAAGGTGCTTTGCTCCAGGTTCCCGTGCTCAACCCCTGCACGTCACCGATGCCTGGGAATGAAGGATCGGCTGTACCGACTCTGACGCGCTCTGCTCTGCCCCTCCGAGGAGCGGTTGGTCATTAAAGCTGCCGCACAATGCGGCAGTGTAAAACATCGCTGCTAATTGCCGATGCAAATGATCCGGTGTGCAGGCAGGGGGAATAGAGGGCTCTGCTTTTTGTGAATTCTGTGCTTTAGAGGCAACGGCACTGCCTAGGGTCATAGTAAACATTACAGGATTGACCCTAGAGCAAGGTGGAGAGGGGTTTGGGAGAGGCATGCAAGGGAATGGGAGTGCTTTCCCAAGGCTGACCAGCTCCTCAAAGCAAACAGTAGGGACAAATCTGCAGTTGCAGAGCTACACCTGTTTGCAAGCAGTGTCTTTGTTCATCAAGGCAGGATTATCCCGACATGGATTTAGATGCTGCTCAGCTTTTCACGGTGCATCGCTGCCGACCAGAGAGGTGTCTGACACGGCAAGATCCCACTTCACCTGATGCCAAATGTGCGCGTGGCAAAGCAGGAGCCTCCACGCTTTGAAAAGACTGAGTCTCATTGATCGGGACTGGTTTAATGATAGAAGTTGGAGTCCCGATCGAGCGCAGCCACTCCTGCTCCGAACGGGGTAAAAAGTGCAGGCAGATAAAAGAAACGTGCCAGACACGTATGTGTTTTACACACTTGCCTCTGTTTTACCGAAGGCTGAAATAATCTCTGTGTATGACAGAAGCGAGTGCGCAGGGCCTGACGTGCCTGTGATTTGCGAGGGAGCACACCCCGCACTTCTGCCTCTCAACATTAATGCGAGCTGACAATGGTAGAGGCCTGGGCTCACATGACTTTAATCAGCGCTGCCCTAAGCCATCAGAATCACATTAATTATTTCAGGGCTTTCTTTTAGGATGAACAGAGAGCTCGTATTAAAAGCGGAAGCCTTCTGCTCAGCCCCTTCATAAACCTCTTGCCCAGGTTTGCAGCGAGGTGCCCTGAGCCTGGCTGCAGTTTTTGGCACCCATCAGGGACTGTCAGTGAAGTTTCGCACCATCTTATAACACAGCAAAGACCTCACTCGCTCTGCTTCCCCAAAGCTACTGGGAGAGAATTCTCTTTTTCCCCCTCCCTCTCCACAGATAACTGAAACTTTCAGGCTTGAAGTATTCCATTCCCTCTAAAAATAAAACATTTCTTTTTGTTGCATACAAATAGCACATTAATTTCTTCCACAATATCATGCATGGAGCTTTAATGATACTTTAGATCACAGCTTCCACGCTATTAGCTAACGTGTCATTCAGGTAACAGCTTTACATGGAAACAGGATCAGAAGGAACAAGAAAATACTGTTCTGTTGTGTTTGTTTTTTTTTTAAAATAAGGAATCTTACACCTGCAGCACAATCTTGCCCAGTACGAAAATGCCTCCAGAGCAGCACTCAGCTAACTGTATTCCCTGGGAACTGAATCATGCTCCGTTCATGCTTTGTCTCTCTCAACAAGGTGCATGCTTTCCCATTCTGTTAATAATTCAGCCGAGGCTACTCAAGAAAACTCAGGGAGTTAATGGAAAAGGTTGATGCCTATGAGCACCCGACAGGAATTGCTATCTGGCAAGAAGGTGGAGCCTCCCATCTTTCCAAAAGGAAACAATAGCTTTTTTTTTTGTGTGTGTGTAAGTTAAATGACAGAGAAGCTCATCTGTCAGGGAAGAGGATCTGTAAACCTGAGGCTTTATTTGCAAACAAGTCCCCCTTCCGTACTGCATTCCTCTTTCATCTCCCCATGCAGCAGGAGCCGTGCAAGGTAATCATGGTTGCAACAGAAAGACAACTTAAAACAATCGAGACCCACAAAGAAAACAAACAGAACTCATGCCTTTCTCTATCAAAGCAGACAAACAGACAAGAATAGTAGCTGAAAAGTGCTTACCGACTTTGGGCTCTTCTTTGGGACCGGCAGTCCTGAAAAATGGCAACAAGGGAAAAATAAACATTAGCATCTAAGCGTTACCTTCCCTTAAAGAAAAATCCCTAGGTGTATCATCCGAACGTAGCCATCTGCAGAGTTATGTCAGCTTTCCCTCTTGCATCGGAGTTACCAGTCTGTTCATATCGAATCAAAGCGCAGGGAGAGGGAGAGTGAGCGAGAGACGGGAGCGGGGAAGAGGGAGCGGGGGGAGAGCTCTATCTGCATTAGCTATGCTGACTTGTGCTGCAGCAGCCGGGAGGCTGGGAGAGAAACCCACAGCCCTCAGTGGCCGCCGAAACCCAGCGCTTGGGCAGAATCTCAAATGCTCCCCTGGATTACGGGAGACTTAGCTTACAATTAAGCTGAGGCTATTTCCTTTTGACGCGATCGGCTCGGCGATTTTATCGGACCAATCGCAGCGGCGCAGGGGAAACAGGTTGATTTTTTAAAAAGTATTTCTCTAGAAATTGATTTTTGAAAGGAAAATGTGCATTGGCTTGAGCCAGGAGGCATGGGCTGGGCAAAGGAAAACAAAAGCATGCGGAGGAATAAGCTTTATCCCTAAAAATGTGAGTGCTACTGAGGAAACATGAGTTTTTCTCCCTGTCTATCCAAAGCGTGTATCTTTGAAGCCAGAGATTTCATCTGTTAGTTACAATTTCAGAGAGCTGAGGCTTGAAAACGGGACTGCAAATGTCCTGACTCTTGGCAGGGATGCTAGGGAGCCTGGAGAAGTGGGGACTTACACAGGTTGCAGTTGATGCAAAGGAAGAAACAACTGGGAGGGCATCAAAGAAGGTTTTTTCAAGGACAATTTTGCATTTTGGAGCAGCCCCTTACTCGCTCTGTGTTGAGCAAGAGAACTCAAGCGGGATTTCTGTTGACTGCTTCTGCATATAGGCTCAATTCCCAGCAGTAAAGGAGACACTTGGCTGGGGGATTTACCTACAACGCAGGACAAACTCTTTCCTGGGCATTTTGCAAATCACCTTCCTTTTCCTCCACTGTTGGAGGAGAGGGAACTCCCCATATTTTGCTCTGTGTGACACTCCAGAAGACCAGGAGATTACACTCCACTCCACATTAAGTGCTCAGTAATTCAGATGGTTGAAATCTGCTTTTATCTTTAGGATGTGATTTATGTGGCATTTATGCCACATTATGTTTTCTACTTTATGCATTTTGTTTGTGCTAAAACCCATGCCCTCGTCTAACTTTTACACAGAGAATAAAATAAGTGATACAAGTGAATTACAAATCTGTCTCGGAAGAAGCTCATTTTAAGGTAATTTGGGAGACGTTAGTTCTGAATAGGGAAGATCCACAATTAAAAATGATAAACAGAGCTCACTTTGCTGCCTGCTCACAGTCTGGGATGCAAACTGTAATGCGTACTTAAAATGAAATATTTTCAGCTTTTGAGGAATATCTGTGCTCTGCACGTCACTCTGATGCATTCACAGCCAATAGCTGATAACCCTTCAGGCACTGATTGATCGAGGGACAATGAAACATCAAAACTGTTTGAACTAAACAATCAAGACTCCAGCTTCATTTCTGCTGACGGTGACTGCGTTTGTATAATACACTTAAAGAGGAAAGCACTAATAACATTCATGGCAAGTCACATTTTTAACAGGCATCATTTATCACAGAGATAAATACACAGATAGAGATTCTCCCTCTCTCTCTCCCCTTCCACATGCATGCACACACGTTTACTCTCTCTTTCCAAGAGATGCTCCTTCCTATTAAATCAATAGGTAGAACAGATCCCCATGCACGCACGCACCCTTAACAGACCAACGTGAGCCAGAAAAGGCATTACAGCAATTTATACGTTCCCTGCAAAAAAATAAAGCTGAGATGCAGCTGGGCTGTTGGTTCCAACTGTACCAGAATTCCGTTTATTACATCACAAGTGTTAAATGTTAAAATTTACTAAGTATGAACTACTGAACAAACCTTTCCTTCAAAGTTTGTCATTAGTTTTGTCTGTTCCAATCCAAAAAAGATGGAAAATGGTTGAAAAATAATGGAAAACACATCAAGGCCATTGTTTGGCGGGTCTTTCAGAGGCCAGTGAATCTCACTGTGTCACTGCTCTGTGCCAGACTTTGCTGCAGAACAAGCAGTAATTGACTTTTTACCAAAACAAGTGACTGCAAAACACATTAACAAATGTTGGTAGTTTTTCATGGCACAAGCTTATAGTCAGGGGAATAACCTGACTGTATATTTTCCTGTAAAAGTGTTATTCACCTAATTATGGTCTCATTTTAAAACTCCAGTTCTTGTTGTAGCCGGCCAAATGAGCAAGTGATAGGTTTAAAATGTAGTTTTCATGCTCAGATGATGGAATGGATACAGTATCTAACAGCGACGAACACAAAGCTCTTGAAAAACCCCCAAATCCTGGGAGCACCACTAGCAAGAAACCTTCCCCCCCCAAAAAAAAAAATTGCCCAAGACTGTGAATTACAACATTCACCTTTTGATTATATTAAGGTGTCCCGTCACTGCCCAGGCCACTGCTCATGCCATGCCTTGCTTGGCTTGCTCATCTTTCTGGCTGCCCCATTCTCTCTTGAAGCCTCACTGCAAGTTTTTCAGAGGTAAATGAGCCAAGCATGGACTTAACACCCAGTCTGCATCTCTTTGGCACGGTCCAATTTTTTAGTGGTCAGAGTAATAGCATTCACATTCCTGGCTAAGAGAAACCAAAAGGCCTCTCCACTGCTCTGCCCTCAAATCTGATAATGGAATAGTAATAGTTTATATCAACACTGTTTGCAGTATAATTCCTCTGTGATTCAATGCCTATGGACATCTCTCACTAGCACTTGAAATGTAACTTCTAATTTGGAGGGTTTTTGGAGTTGCAGGTTAGAGAAGGTGGAAGAGTCAAGCAACCAAATGGGGCTGTTGTCATCACAGTTAACAGTGTTTTAAAACAAACGAGCACATCTGGTAAACAATGTCAATATGACCTAAAACCCCTTGAATAGGCTCATTGTAGCTACTTACTAAATGTGCCTGGAATTAAATTAATTAGAAAACAGAAATTACTCCCCTCTAAATAACAATGTAATAAAGCAACTGCTTAATGAAAAATATCAGTGAGCAATCCACAAGCACAAAAAGGGATTGTAATCGAACTAAATTCACAGACTCGTCAGCAAGGCAAGAAAGGCTTCATACAAGGTTAGTCAAAAATGAGTCAGATGCAGGGATCTAAATTAAACTAATTATCACAGAGATTATTACATTTATCTTAACAAAAACCTCTCTCTTTTCTCCCCAGTACTCCCTAAAGCTCTATGTACAGCTGGCTGCATCCATCTGCTCAACTACATTTTGTAACATAGGGGAAAAAATGCAAATCATTAAGCAAGTTTTGTACCATGACTTCAGCACTCTTAACGCCATTATCCATCAGGAGCAGTATTTCTGTTGCATGACACTGTATTATGTTGTAACTGATGCGGTCCATGAAATAAGGCCACAACCCAGCTTATTCCATATTATTTGGTATGTGTTAATCTTGCCATCGTGTGTGGTAAAACATTTGGAGCTGGGAAACTGTAAATTCTCTAATCCTACCTATGATGAGTTCATGGAAGAACCCATGGGACAAAACTGTGACCCCAAGTGTTGCTGTTTCTAACATGCAGTGGTCCTCAATTTTTACAGGAACATTTTCTCAAATCTTTTGCCTTTATGCAACCGAAGTAACATGGGAAGACCACCACACATGGCAAATTGTTTTACTGAGCATATACAGAATGTGATGTCTGACTACAAATCCATACCACAGCCTGGGACTGATTCTGGTGAGAGCTAAAGGCCACAAATGCTCAAAAATTACCTAGATAGACACCAGACACATCATGCCCTGTTCCACAGCCCCATGTTTTAGAGAGTGAGTGGGTCAAAATCATCAAAACTTGAATCTTAAGGAAGACCTAGCTCTAGGCACCACAGCAATCATCCAGTCAACCCATCCGAACAGCTTGGTTACGTGAAGGCCAGTTGGTGTGAACACTTCTCCCTCCACCACACACACACCAAAAAAAAAAAAAATTCAGTGAGCTTTCAACTGAAGTTGAAACAATTCAGTACCAGTTTTCACAATCCACCCATAGGACAAAGGTGCTTGAAATTGCTAAGAGACAGTCTAGAAGCCAGACTATCATCTTATGGATTGCTTACAGTGTCTGTGGCTACTGCTCAACATTTTTCAGTTTTTGGGTGTTTTTGCAGATGAAGAAAAAGAAGACGTGTGTCTAGATCTTCACTTCTCATGATGGCTTAACACCTCCAATCTAGACACCTTGTGAACTGTCCATATCCAACAACATAAAAAAGCCACAGGTGAACCCTAGTGAAAAGGTCAGCCATTTGGTTTTGCCATTATGTCATCTGCAGCCCAGAATACACAACAGCTGAAAATTAGCGGGAGATGAATAAAAACACAAGAAAAGAAACATTTCAGACTGCGTCACAAGCTTAACATTTACAGAGAAAATGTTCCTGCCTGGAAAAAAAAACAACCAAGCTTTCTAAATAGCACTGCTTACACTGTGCTGAATAAAACCCAAAGGCTGTATGAAAGAAAACAGACACTTCCAAAGATGAGGGGTAAAGTACTGGAGTCAAGGGGTACACAGCCATATACCTGGCACTGCACATTGATCGCTGCTTTCTGTCTGCAAAACAAGGAACTTTAAATAATTAATACTAATGGCCATTAGTGCCTCAGCGGCGTGATGGGGCAGGGGACGGGAGGTTGGTGGTGACAAAGTGATCCCCTTGATTCTGTATAATCCATTGCCAAAGAATTTCTAATAAAGGACAAATATTACCTAAAAAAATAGATAGAACTTGATCTTTTCCAGACTGGAGAAAGAACAAGAAAACATCCCAGAATAATCTGCAGCAAGAAAGACAAGCCTATACAGGTGCTCCTATGAGGAGCACCATCAAGAAGAAAACCCCTACCTTGTCCCTGCCCAACTTTTCTGCTCATCATTGTGATTTGCATAACGAGAGTGTTACTGCACTATCAAAAAAATTAGCTATGCAATACAAGCTTTAAGTGAGAGAATAATTTACACTGCGGGAATATAGCCCTGCCATAAATCAAGTTTGGTAACTACCAAATACAGTGAAAAATGCCACATTTCTAATGCTAATGCTCAATGCTAATATTAAGAAAGCGATGTTCTCATGAGACCATCTCAGGCACTATTAACCCACCAGCACTGGCAAAAAACATAATGAGGCATAGTATATTATTGCTATTAACAAGAATTTCAGTTCTATATGCTCTAAAGATGATACATTGTATTAGCCTCAATTATTCATTTTTGGTCAGGATGCTAAATAATTCCTTGTAACCAAAGTCTCAGTCATATTTTCAGGATCTCAAACCAGAATTGATTTTAGAAGCGATAAAGAAGAAATAGGCTAATAAAATGCTACTTAACTACTACAAAAATATAAATTTAACTATGTAGTAAGCTACATATGGTAATGCCAAGACAGTAAGATAATGAAGAGTTAGAGAATTAGGGTGAACAATTACCCATCTAATGTATGGTTGAAAGCACGTCAGTAGTCCTTATATTTTTATTTTGAAGCTCATTAAATGAAGAGGTTTTCCTAAAGCTTGAGCTGTTGGAGTCATATGCTTAGATGAAAATCTCTGTTAATATTTAAACAAATATATACAAAGACATTAAATTTCTGAAACCTCACAAACGTGAGAAGGTAAACACCAGAATTGGAAAGTAATTAGAAACTCCCATGTTCTTTTTACATAGATATGTATACATGTATTATATATGTATTTTTTCATATACATAAGCATACATGTGTGGATCTGCATGAAGGTACCTACCCTTTTCCACAAGCCCACAAAATCCATGATTTGCAAGCTTTGTTTCTAGAGCACATTTCACAATTTTTGGGGCATGCTGCAACGTTGGAGATGTCCAGTCCCAAACCCCCTCTCCTCAGCTGGCTGTCCCGTGGCACGGCCATGTGGGTACTGAAGGGCAGCAGCACCTCACGTGCCACTCCAAGATCAGCACGGAGGATGCTGGTAGAGGAGAAACCCTATTTTGCTATTGTCACATCTGTATTTATCCTGCTTAGTGAGGGTGTTTGTCTTCAGACTTACCACAGCACTGTTACAAGGTGTAAATCCACATGCTCAAACCTGTGTGGCTTATGGCAGATTCTCATATTTCATATTTGGAAGCAGCCTGCACAAAGGGGACACCTACAAAGAGGGCCACTGTGGCATTAGTTTGACGTTGCTATTAATAAATAACATCTCTCAGTAATAACCTAACATTTATGGAATGCTTAGCCAGATTCAGACCTGGAGGGTGCACACATGGCACGCTAAGGCAGAAAATCTTTACTAGAGGACAATGGTTTTGCAGATGTTTTCACAAAATGTAACTTTATTAGATTTAAAATACAGTTTTCTATTAAAATAAATCAGTAACTCAATATACCTCCAAGTATGTAACTGTGTATCTCAGAAACTTAAGGATAATGATGGATTCCAGCCTTCTGGGAAATGATACTCCCCTGTCAACATCCCTACCAACATTACCTTAATCTGCCCCAGCTACAGGGCCCTGACCGAGCCAGCTGTGTCATCTCCCTGACACTCAGCCTCCTCTACCAAACCTGCCTGGTCTACCAGCCCTGTCAACTTCTCAAGTCCAACTCATTGCAGGTCTTCTGGCACAAAAGACGCAGATTTAACAAGGTCTTAAAGCTGGTGTAGTCCTAATTACTATGACCATTACAAAAATAAGTCCATCTGACAAAGACAAAATAAACATGAAAATGAATAACCAAAATCCCAATGCAGAATGGGGAAAAAAAATTAAATTCACACTAGAGAAACTTAGAGACATGAGGATATATATTTAAAAACAATCTGTCTCAGAACACAACTATTGACTAGTCTACTACAAAGCCATACTTCTTCCTCAGTTTTGCCCACCTGCTATTGCTTTAATGACTCTCCAAATGTATGTAATTACACTGATAAACACCTTTCTTGGATTTCCAATAGCTCATTAATTCTGTTATGATTGGTTACTATAATGCCAAATCAGGGCAGCAGCCATTGCACCTACCTGAAACATGGCTGATAAAAACTCATTATTTACAAGTACATGCACACCAAAATGCCACACAGGCAGTATGTAAGGGTAGGAGGAAGTACTGGGTGGAATAAAACCCTCCTTACTGCACAGCTCCATGTCTGCTCCATTTCCTGCTGTGCAAATCCCGATGAAGATGTGGGAGGCACATCTCCAGCTAAATCTGCCTTATCTAATGCATAGTATTAGGTTCTGCTGTGCCACCTTGTGTTACATCACATCACATTTGATATAAAACAACACTGCGTGGGTTTGAGTTGCTCCACTTATACCACTTCAGCATTTAATACCAAAACCAAATGAAAACATAAGGGGAAAAAAAATCCAACTTTAAAAACCTCAAGCTAGGGAGGAAAAAAAGCCTTTGGGAAGAATTTCAGAGCTCTCATCTTTCATTTGCTAAGCAACCTTCTGTTTTGTTCTCATCTAAGAGCCTACTGCTTTCTGCAAGATAAGGTGGTTCATGCAATAAAACATCCTGATGGGAAGATTTCAAACATTTTTTTTCTTCCAGCATTCAGCAAATGCTTTGGTTTTCTTACTGATTTTAAAGCAGATCTAGACTCCCTGCCACAGAAAGGCAGCCGTGCGCATAACGTGCACACCACTGTTGTGCTGTCAGCATGCAAGATTACGCAGAACTGACATTATTTTATTATTCCAAATACGTTAATTGTCCACCTCCTTAATAATTAAACTACAGGTTTCCTCCTGGCCTTACAGTATGCTTCATGAAATATCTCAAAACTTTAGGAAATTATCTCAGCCCTTAAATTAATGCAAAATGTGTAACAAAATGCCAAGTAATGAATCAGCAACTGTTCTATCTTATTTTGCTCTTCCAAGCGACTCTGGAGCTCAGATGACACATATATCTGGGGGACACAAGCTACAGCATAGATAGGCCACACTGCCACAAAAATGCAGGGCAACTGATGTAAAACTACTGCTGACCCAAAAAGCAGATTTCACAGGCATCTCTTCATTTGCTTACTCATTTCTAGAAGAGAATCAGTGCAAATGGAGTTAATGAAGGGTAGCTGAGGGGAAAACACTTGTGCCTCAAATGACTAACAGATTAGTGTCAGCACTTTGCATGTATCACACCAGCAAGAGCTGGAAATTCTGCAGGCAATTAAAATGCCCACAAACCAGCGATGCTGATTCTCCTTTATTATCAGAACTGTAATATTACAAAGCTGTTGTTTTTGGAATCAGGTGCTCATATGACAATGTTCTTTGCTTGGAGTTTCTTAGCCTCCCAGGGTTTAGGAGGAAAGGCAATTGGATATGAATACTAGAGGCTTGAAATAAAAAGACAGAAAGAACTCTGATGAGGTATTTCTATATCTGGAATTTTTAGGAGCTTAACGTAGGATTTTTAAGTGCTTGGGCTTTTTGAGGTTGATATTTGAATTTGTTGCTTATTTCAACTGGATGCCTTGCATTGAGAAACTCCAGCACGACCTGGTAATGCTAATTAATTAGTTCCTGCAAATGAACTATTTGTATGAGCGTTAGTAACACACATCAAACTACTTGGTGTCTGAACAAGCTACCCACAATTACCCTTTGTGGCTGCAGGCATTTGAAGGCATCCAAAACCTTGGTGAAATCCTGCTGCCTCCTGGAGTCTAATGGGAGCCTTGCCATGGACTTCAGCAGCACCAAAATTCCCCCCTTCATGTCTTTGGTAAACAGAGTTATCTCAAACCTTGCAAATTCAGATCATCAAAAACAAATGGCTAATGTCACTAAGATTAACACCTGTAAAGCACTTTGAAGGAGAAAAACACTGTAATCCCAAAATATTACATTATTTATAAGACGACCTGATTTTAAATGTTAAGTTTGGCTTATTTTTATCACAAAAAGAAAACAAGTTCTTGCTAGCTTGCTTTACAAAACCAATTACCAGTGATCTGTGTATGGTGCTGCATAACAATACACAGCGTTGCCCCAAAAATGCGTATCTAACACTTTGGAGATGTTTAGAGGAAAATTAACTTGCACAGTGGATTGAAATACATGCACATAAGCAATTCTAATAAAGGGTATGAACTTCAAGCTTCTTATTAAAAATATCAAAATGTGTAACATTTCCTTTATTTCATCTTTTCCTGACTTCAACTGATTTTTGTATCTGCTCCTTGATACACTAGTCCCTAATCAGAATAAGGCTGTAGGAGAATAGTAAATGTGACATCAAACTTGCTTTAAACTTGCTTTAAAGTCTCATCAGCTTTTTTTGGCCTTGTTAGAATATAATTCCACTTAACAGAGAGAAGAGAATAACAGGAGTGACTTGGGTGTTTTGGAAAAAAAAGGTGCAGCTACTCCCAACTAAAGGTTCCCCCAGACCTGCCCCTTCCCTGCATGTAAGTTGTAGGTTTTAGCAATGTATTTTTATTAGGATCGTCTACTTTCAGGAAATGGAACATTGCAAAACATTTTAAAACCATTTAATTTCACTTCTAATGCAGTTTGTAGACCAACTTACAAACTTTACTAATCTGATTCCCTTCTTCCCAGGCAGATCTCTTTAAAGGAAATAGTAACAAAAATAAACAAGAGAAAACAAATGAACACAGATTTTTTTAAATGTCAAATGAGATTCCCAATTTAATCAGGAAATCCCTAACTCTGGAATTACAAAGTAATAATCCTGGAATACAAAGTAATGAACTTGAAAAACAAATCTTGGCATTGCACATGGACATATATTTCTTTAAGCATACTATGATTCAGATTTTTTAAATATAATTTACTAAGTAGAGAGGGGTGCCTATGAGCTATCAAAAATATCCCCTCACCTGTTATTTGTGGATGGTATTATTTGTCTTATAATATCAGGTATTTTTCACTCTACAGCTCAAAATAACCTATACTGAGTGACAAATTGCTGAGATATTCAACAAACAGGTTTGATGCGAGATACCTGAGTAGAAGGTACCGGGAGCTTTGGTAGCTGGTGGTGGTTGACAGAAGGTAAGGAAAGGAAAAAAGAGGTGACTTGAAATGGGATTTTCAAAAAATGTAGAGGTCAGCTGAGCACACCAGATGGCAGAGAGGAATTAGATCTGCTCCTGCTCTGGGTGAGGGAAGAAGATGCCACAATGTGGGGGACTGGGGAGTAGAGGAAGAAAACCAACCACAAAGGTGGCATATGTGATGATTGGTACCGGCAGTTCTGTGCTCAGTGAGACGGGGTTCAGGGGGTTCCTACGGATCCAAACATGGGACAAAGACCTCAGTATAATGCTCTGTATTAGGAGCTGAAAACACTGCTGAAAATGGTGAGCTTTTCTTCCCTTTCCAGAAGCTTTGGCACGGGCAAACAGGCTCTGTGGTAACAGTCAGATCATTCCCAGGTTGTGATTTTTGTCCTAAATGCAGTTTGGACTCACTTTTTCTCTAATTTAGCAGCTGCTAAGACAGTTTGAAATTTTCTGGCACCTAGATGCTTAAGTGGCATGACTTTCAACTCGCTCTTCACTGCAAGCCTAAAGGGCAAACAGAAGTGAGTGGCTTGTTCAAAAGAGTTCAAGTCTGCACTGAATAGCTGATTGCAGCTCTAATTACCATGGTTTTACATCATTAGGGATAGCAACTGAAAAGGAGCTCTAATTTCAACACCATGAGATACTGCTTTTTTTTTTTTTTTTTTTTTGCTTGGCTCTTACCACTAAATGATCCATTTCCAACACTTCTGGTAAGGACAGGAAGGGAAAATTTCCTTTCCATGGCGGGAGAGGATCTCAATAAACAAGTACAAGGACAGTATTTTTCCTTATAAAATTCAGACTGATAGGTGTTTGTGGTGGGGCAGAAAGGATGGAGTAGTGAGGAGATGTCCTCTGAAACCTGCAGCGGTAACAGATTTCACTCAGCTCACATATTTAATGCTCAATGCCACTGCTCATTTATGCCTGAGCATTGTATTTTGACACTCCAGATCTCAAAGAGCAATCTGATTTCAATTATACTGTTATAATGTGCTCGCAATTATAAGTTGTTAAGATATATTGTTTGTAAAGTTTTCCCACTGCGTCTAAAGGATCTTGTAACTCTACCCTGGCTGGTGGGAGCCTGAAGCTGCAGCAAGCACTGTAAAGAAAAAGACACGTCTCTCTCTATTACTATGTGATGTTTCAACGGCATGGACGCAAGATAGAGAGGGAAAAAAGATGTCTTTCCATTTCAGGCTACAAAGAGAGCTTTCAAATCCAGGGCAGTTGAATTTAGCATGCATTTTCAGCACAAGCAGGAGTTAACTCCTCTTCCTGGGAAGTGCTGGAGGTTAATTATGCTCACATGCCAAGAGCATCATCAGAACAGCCAGGGAAGGTCCATCTAGCTCAGGAGACTTAATAGGTTTATTGCTTTAGAGCTCTGTAATTTTGTTGCATTGCTGCAAATCTTTGTTGTAGTTGTATGTATCACAAGGACCTTCTTAAAACCACTGAGTCAATGACCGAATGAGCAGGACTGTTGTCACAGTCCACTCCCCACTTCCACCTACCTCATTGCTCCCCACAAACATGTTTCATTCAATTGAACCATGAACAGGGAATTTACTATGGACTTTGCTTTTACATGGAGATAAGACTCAGGCACTCACTGATGGGCAATTAGAGAGGTAGATGTTGCTTTGGTTCTTCTTCCCATACAATATATTTAGTTTTGAAACTCCAGCATATATATCATATATTTTTCAGAAGACAGATTCCCATTCCCCAGTTTAATGTGAATTTGGCACTAGGGAAAGCTATTAGAAACCCCATTGATTTGCACATGACATGTGAGTGACATTTCACCTGCATGCTTTTACTTTGATCTGAAGCAAAGTGGGAACACATCTTCAAGGGGATTACGTAGATCAGGCTCAAGGTTTATGCTATTTCGACCTTCTAGTGAATAAAGATGCTAGTGAGCACTGCAAAAGCTTTGAAGGGAAACTGTCCATTCAAACCTGCATGAAAACTGCTCAGCTTAATTCTTGTAACTGGACACAAACTAATCACAATATTTTTGGATGACCTGAAGACTGACCTAAGAAAAACAAAAAGGAAAAAAAAGGAAAAAAATAATGCTCTTTAATCTGAGGTAATTCACAGAATACATCAATAAGACACACCAATGTTCTCACTGAAACAAATATTAGATCTTAGTGACTCCAAAAAATACAGCACAGTAGTTTTGCAGAATAACTTGTTCTGAAACAGCCCCCCACCTGTCCCAGCATAGACACAACTCCCAGAATAAAAGTCCCTTGGGAAGCAGTGAAATTATTCTGACAAAATGTTGCTTTTATTCTGAATAGAATCTGTGCAGAATGGAGAGGTATTTGAGAATTGCTTATTTCAGTCGATTACCGTGCGTAGACAAGACTTCAATGACAAATGGATTTCAAGTGGCAAATATTATTACCTTCTTTCTTTGCTTTTTTTGGAGAAAAGTACTTTATGTACTTGGTAGGTACAAGGTTAAAAGAACCATTTCAGCTACAAATACTCAAAATAAAGGCCTTTTGTGGCCTTATTAACAATAATTCTTTAAAATAACTGAAATGGGTAATCACATTGTGCAGTGCAGGGACAAAAACATATGCTTAATTCTGCATTTTGTAACCAGCAGCACTGGTTTACTCTCAGGTACACAGCTCTTGAATGTTCCTGCTGGGTTATCAAGCATCTCTTCTGCTGCTGCAGGCACCATGTCATATCCCCTTCAAACGTGCTGAGCTTCACCTTCAGACAGCAAAGCCTTTATGCCTCCTCCAGTTTGACTTACAGGCTCTAATGGGTTGGCACTTCCCTTTTATTTCCAGTTTAAATTACTCATGGCTGAACCAACACCCAGCTGTTCTTCAGCCAACTCTGGTTTAAGCATCTCCTAACTCTCCTACCTAATAGTCAGAGACAATAATTTTGTCCCCTCTGTCCCTTCATTTTGTTAAGCAAAAGCAGCTTTTCCAATCTGCTCTCGTGTACAGCCCAATTAGCAACCTGCACGCTGCCTCCACTCGGAGTTCATCCTTTCTGAACCCTGCAAGTGTTGAAATCCAAGCCATGAGATGCGCTCAGTGACTTTTATCCAGCGCTATGTACAGGCGAAATAGGAAAACAACAGCAATAATATAATTAAGCCCTAGAGAGGGGAGGAAGCAGGGGAAAATAAAAAATTAAATCAGAAGACAGATAAGGCAAGTTTTCTACGGGGCCTCTGGAAAGCAAAATCTCAGTGACCTGACATTGTCGCTCTCTTAATGTATTTATCCCTCTGCCCCAATCTTGAGTCCTACAAACGACTTTCAGATGACACGTGAGCAGCCAACCACACAGAGGGGGCATTTCAGCTTCATCCTTCCTGAAATCATCCTTCTGTTCCTCACTCAAAGGCAACGGCAGGACGCGCCTGCTCCCATAAGCCAGTGCTTCAGCTGAATACACCTTACAGTAAATACTTTACAGGCTGCTCTTAGCCGCTGTGGGTTTGCATTTTAACAATTAAACCTCATTGTTGGGAGTGCACCAGTAGCTTGGAGCAGGCAGAGCTTTTCCTGTATATTACACATTTCTTTCTGATATTTTTCTGCCTGATTAGTAATCACTTCTGACAAATCCTTTCGACAGCTCTGAACACCAGCCTTAGTGTTGCAGGGATGCTTCATGCAAAGCCTGATTGAATGCAAATGTTAGGCTAATGCAAGGATGCCTGACAGCATCTGAGCATTTTCTTGACTGGACACCAGAGGGAGGAGGAGGAAAGGACAACTGACAGTGAAGCTAAAGAACTGGCTCAGGAGCCCTGAAGGAGCTTATCAAACACTGGAGCCAAATACATTTCTGTAATCAGACCAAAATAAATAGTGGCAACCTTGTCTGGGGATGGTACTTCCGATAAAAGACTTGGCAGGGGTAACACGAGGTAAAGGTACGGGAGAAAAGACCCACGCGCAGTTGCACTGAGTGCTGAGGGCATTTTAGCCAGCTCCATCTTACAAACTTTAAACAAATCTGCCTGGTTTTGGTTCTGGGGCTACTACTGTCCCTACTCTGCTTGGCTTCTGTGCCACAACTTGAGTGCCTTTTGGTCCAGCTTTCTTCTGGATGTGAAGAAAAACATGTTTCAATGATTAACTGTGGATCCAGGGCACCAGTTTCTGAGTCCTGTACCACGAGAGCATGAAATTTGGAACTGTAAGTGTTCTATGCTGAGACAGAAATGTCAGGACCTTGAAAGAGGGAGGGAGGCAGTTCAAGGAGATTGATATGGCATCTACCTAGGAAGGTGATAGCAAATGCTCAACATGTGGTTAGTATCTTGATTAAAATAAAAAAAAAAAAAAAAAAAAAGAGAGAGATTCAGCAAGATTACCAGGGAACTATTTACTATCTTATTAAAACTATGCTTTTACTTCCTCATCAAATCTTTTCATTATGCCTTCAAGGCATAAGGAGGATTATTAAATGTCAGCCACAATTCAAATAATTAATGTATGGTGTTACTAGATATATGTGCGCTCTCCAGGAGGATTAATAATAGCTGCTATTTTTCTTCCAACCATATTTTCTCCATAATACATATATTAATCATGAGAATGCAGTGCATTTTTTAAACCTCTCTAGTACTGAAAGTCTTTAAGGAACTCACACTTTGAACATTGGAAAATTCTTAATATATTCTGTTCTCTACTTTTTAATTTACTATCAAAATACAAAACCACAGAGTCAATGTCCTCAGTTCCTTGAAACAGGTCTTTAAAAACAACCAACCAGACTTGTAAATTCAGGAAGCAACTTGTCCCCCGTTAAGATGGACGGACTTTTGTTGCTAACTTACTACAATCAAAACACTTTAAAAAAAAGCATCAGATAAGTACTTTTATATCAAACACTCTTTCCAGGGCTGGCTGGGGGCTGCATTCAGCACCCAGTTGTCCTCTTAACTCTGTCTCTGCCGTGTGCTCGTCCCTGCAAGGCGCTGAGCACCAATGTGTGTGTTGTCCATAAGAACTGCTGCATGGGACAGGGAGTGCAGCAGGGCCAGGGCTTTGCCCCTCTCAGATCCCCACTGCCAATGCCAGAGCAGGGAGAGGGAGAGCTGACCCCTCTGCTGTTGACTTTGCACTCAACAGCTGACCTGGACTTTCCCTGAGAGCTTGACACTAACTCTTTCAGTAATTTTAAACCATAGACTAAAAGTGTGCTGCTATGTGAGGTGGGGTGTGCTACCTCAGATTACTTCACCGTTACTATGTGCAGGGAAAGAGTTCCTGTGGATGGAATGACCCCATGACAGGGTACCTACCATCCCCGCTCCCACGTGGGCTGCAGACACCCTGCCTGTAAGGTGTTGTCTGTACCTGCTGATGGCCTCTCAGCAATGCAACCAAAAACAAGCTCAGCAAATAAACATGGCCAGAAGTAAGCTTCAGTTGCTTACAACTTGGAGAAGTTTAAATTCTCTCCTCCACTCCCAACTGCATCCCAGGTGTAACCTTTCCACAGTGGAGAGTCACTGGATACCTGATTTTGAACACTGCAGATTACGGAACGTATTACCAGCCTTTTCCATCTCCCAAAACAGCTCAAGAAATGTCCAAGTTTTACTTAAAATAATTTCTTCAAACATGAGATCAGGGTTTATTATGTAAGTAAAAGTGTAACCACACCACCCTGTTGTGCATTACTAGAAGACATGTGTAGTCCATGCGTGCACGGGAACTACATGCACGTTCCCCCCAGTGCAGCATCAAACAACAAATAATTTTAACCATCTATGTGACCTCAACTGCCAAATTGGGGCAGTACCCGGATCTCAAGACATAAACCATTTCTACAGAGAAGCTTAGGAGAGGTCTTTCATGACATGCATTTTTTAAAAATTTCAGCAAGAAATATATTAAAGCAGTTTTGAAGACTTACCTCCTCGCTGCACCAGCAACGTGACTTCGCTTCCCTTAGGACATTCAATCAGCATATCCACCACCTGGTTGTGAGTGAGGCTCTGCACATTCTTCTTGTTGACTTCGACTATAAGGTCACCCTCCTTCAGGCCGCGGCACCTTGGGCTGTCCACAATTTGTTTCACTCTTTGGCCGCCCCCACCGGGACTGTCTGCTATAGTAAACCCAAAGCCCATAGGCCCTTTCACTATATGCACAGTTATGAGTTCAGGTTGCGTTGCTATTGAAGATGCCAAAGAGACCGTGTCATTGGGGTAACCATGGGGTCCGTTGGAGGAGACCTCAGCTGGGCTGCTGGGTCTCACTTCCTTTGTGCCATTTACTTTCCCTGTTTTACTACTGTGGCTCGCTGGGGAGTCGTAATTTTCCTGTCCGTTCACAATGATTGGCTCTTTGTCCAAAATTGCCACGGATGTAACCAGGCTCGTGTTGGGATCATCGGGATCGAAGGGCAGGGGGTAGCCTCGGCACAGTTCGAGGTCCACACTGGCACCGATGGGGATGGACTGGAAGATTTTCACAACTTGAGCGTGAGTGTGTCCCAGCACACAGGTATCGTTCACGCTGACTATGACGTCCCCTGCAGAGGACACAGACAGATAGACCAAACACATACATTTGTGCACCCCAGGAAGGTGAGGACTAGAGCCTGTGAGCTGATCCACAGCATCCACAGGTACTACTCACAGGTAAATAGCAGCATGTAAGTATCTTTGCAAGGAAGGAGTATGACACTTGGGCAAACAAGAACTCTCTGTACACAATGGATACACTGCATAAAGCGTTTATGTACATAAACATTTTTGAAAGTGAAAATGGAATTGGCTTATGCAAAAAGTTAATAAATTCAAATGATAGTATACGGCCCATTTAACAGCTATTTTGAAGTCCGAAATATACAGCTGTTCTACACTGTGCTACACTGACATATGATAGAAACAAAACTGGGAGCACGAGAGCTCTAACAGAAGGCTCTCAAATACCAACTGCTCAAATACAGTGCCACATGTCATGTCTCAGACGTACTTCAGTCTGAAATCTAAGTATTGATTAAGTTATGATTCATTTTTTAACGCTGAGGATGCAGCACAGGGATGTTCGATGTTGTGATGCTCCACCTGCAAGTTAGGAGTTGTGACTTCAGGTGAATCCTAACAGGATTTCATCATGCTGGGCCCGATCTCTGGCAAAACAAATTGGCCCTTGGTGCCTCCATACAGGGAAATGAAAACTAGCCCGCTCCTCTGCCCATTCCCTGAGAGTGGCTTAGGAGAGGGGGTGTGCAGCATGGCAGATACACGAAACCCACAGCGATGCAGCCCTACAAAACTATGGCAGCTGTTGCCACAGCGGGGAGCAGTAACCTGCAGCCTGATGTGGGACCCCACAACTGCTGGCTCCTCTCTGCAGGTCAGCATGGGGAGAGCAGGAGATGGCAGAGCCCCAGCTGGATATTTTGACACCTGAGGTGAAATTCCAGCACATGAAGTGCCTTGCTGTAAGATTTTTAACATATCCCTCAATGTTTGTCACCTCCCTGCTTGCTGATGGGAAAGCTGAATGCTCCTCCCCAAAAAGGGGATGAGAACAACAGTCCTTTGTGAATTGCACATAAAAACAACTGTGAAAACATAACCAGAGCGGTGGTGTTGATTTTGATATAAAGCATCGGTACCTGTTTCCATTTTGCCATCCAGCGCTGCGGGGCCGTCAAGCACCAAACTTTTGATTTGGAGAAATTCATCTGGCTCATCCCCTCCAACGACGGTGAAGCCAAAACCCCTGCTGCTTTTCCTTAACTTGGTGTGGATGAACTTCCCTTTCAACTCGGAAGGGTTTCGTGTAAAAAATGGTTTTCCTGTGTAGGAAGTTTGGAAAATCTATAAACAGCCAGGCAAGAACGTTTGATCTGCTTTTTCCTCTGCCCCTCCCCATTCTAACAAGTACATGAACAAACACAGCGGTGTGCTGGGACAGGACTGCACTTCACTCCAGCATCCTCTCACCTCATCGCACTCCACCCATCTCCTTGGATCCAATCATGCAGTAAAAAGAGTGAGCAAAACCCCTAGTACTCTGCACTTTGTTAGCTGTGGTTGTGCACACCAAAGCCCCAAGGCTACAAAGGGGAAAATATGCTGCTTTAAAGAACGGAATATATTAAAGCTGGCAATGCTGGCTTAGATGTGTGCCTTATCTCTGTCCTGAAGTGGTTATTTCCAGGAAGGATGGGACAGGGGCAGCACAAATGCCTCCTACAGAAGGAGTCTGCAGTGAGAATTTCAGCAGAAAGGAATATCGTTATGTTTTTAACCACTTGGCTTTCTCCCACTCCATCCAGCAAAAAGCAACTTCTGAGCTCTGGCAAGACACTGTGTAACCTTTAGCATAACCCGCCCTGCCCCACCATCGCTACCACCCTGTGACCTCCTCCAGTGAAAAAAGGGAGGATGCTGATGTTTTATTTCACACACTGTTTGAAGTCTTTTCTCTTTCCTTTCTGCTCCTTGCCTGTTGTGGATGAAACACTGCTGTTGTGAAGTGTGGATCAAAGAGTGGCCTGGGACTGGAGCGGCTGTGCTGGAGGGCTGTCAATGCTCTCCGGGAGCACACTTATCAGGGAACAAGGTGCTCTGAAGACAGAAGTGCATCCTTGCAAAGCATGTTGCACAGGCTCGTGAAAGGGATCATGGTTACTCTACTCCACAGTGCCAACACTAAACACCTTTGCACTTCTAATTGTTTTTAATGCTTAGAGGGGAAAAGACTGTCCCACTAAGCCCTCTGGTGACAGCTCCAGGATCAGCAGCGTGTATCCCAGCCAGGAGAGCTGGCGTACTTTCAAAAACGTCGGCAGCATTGCTGTGGGCCTCTGTTCAGAAAGGAGACCTTGAGGGAGAGTGAGGGGATTTGAGACTTGTAAGCCTTTGACTGGGGGGAAAAAAAAGTGTATTTGAAGATTATTCATGAGGGGGCAGCGTGAGGACTTGCAGTCTTCTGCCTTTGAAGGGTAGCACAGAACACAGTAATCCTGCACATTGTGGGCAGATGCTCTGCTTGGACCCCAAGCTGCAAAAAAGCCCTGACTAACAAAGTGCAACCCAACATCTCAGGTAACAAACACGGCTGAGAGGCAGTGTGCAGTGGGGCTTGGTCCTGTGCTGATTTCTGGTTCAAAAGACAAGCAGAACATGCACAGCTTGCTGGCATCTGCCTACGAATACAGGGTGAAGTTGCCCTGCAGTAACAGGATAGCAGCACCACAGGCTATGTCCCACCTACAGCATTTGGGAGGGGATCACACTTTAAAGGAGTGTATCTACAAAACCCCAGCTGGGAGAGCGGTGCCAGGAGGGGTCCTTGTGCCCACATTCCCGCCAGCAGTGCCATCAGTGGTAGAGATGGAAACCCCTGGGCATAGGGCTGGAAAATAGATGGAAATAGCTGCTGCAAATGGGGAGCAAGAGAATAGAGAGCAGCACTGAGAAAAGAAGAGGAAGAATGAAAGAGAGAAGGAGTTATCAGCGGGTACCAGGACATGTCACTCAGAGTGGTGCTGAGACAGGCTAATGCTCTCCTGTAACGCTGCTGCACAATTTTGGTGGCTGGCAGTCGGGAGTGGGTGGAGAGCTGAGTGAGGCTTCTAACATCATCCCCTGTGTGATGGGTCCTTTGCACTGCTGTGCACGGATGCTTGGGCAGCTCTTGCTTCAGCCTGACAGTGTAAAAGGCAGAGGTGCTATCCACAGATGTCTCCCCAAGGAAAACCAGCATTTCTGGGGCACACTCCAGATGCCTGGTGGTCAGGGTACCAACCCCACACCTCCCACATTTCTCCTTGCTGCAAGCCTGGGTTACTCTGATGTGCTCTAATAACCCTTGGGAATGCGCTGGGGGCTTTGGATACTGCTAAATTTCACACGTCTGTTTTGGAAGGGCTGATCTGCTGCCGCCTGCAGCAGAGAACACTCCCTGGTTCTTCACGGCAGTAAAGGCTGCCTGGGACAGCAGCACCCTTGCCCGGCTCGTGTTTGGAGGCCACGGCTGATCTGCAGAGCACAGGAATATCTCCCAGCTCCCAGGGCCAGCCTCGCCCCGGCTGCTCCCAGCTGTCAGGGTGACATGCTCCAGCCAGATTCCCCCTCTCTCACCTTCCCCAGCCTCTGGTTCCTGGCGTTGTCCACTCACTTGCTGTGCAGTTTAGATGTAGCCAAAGGTGAAGTCCACTTACAACCACTTGTAACCAGAGAGCACTTGTACTGCAACAGGTACAAGTGGAACTCTCTGCCCTTACTGGCAACCTGTTCTGGCAGTGTTTCAGCTCACGCTGCAAATTCAGGAACGATTCATGTCCTGTCTGGTTAGTTATTTAAGACAAGCAACTGGTCTGTGAGCAGTTGGCTATACACAGACCATTGACACTGATAAATAAGGCTGTAATAGCTCAAAGTACTTGTAGTTGTTGTACTAAAGTAGGTCCGCAGTATTTGAACCTATTATCATTCCTTCCTCATGCAGAGCTTCCCAGAGGAGCTTCTACTCAGATTTTTCAGAAACATGATATAATTTGCCCCTAACACATGGCCAAGGTGCTTGTGCCTCTTTGCCCTCTGTTACCACAAAAAGTCAGATTCAGCATGGAGGCCTGGCAGCCCTGCAAAGCTCTCCAAATGGCAGAGGATCTCCCTCTTCTGGTGTCCTCCTCATCTCCTACACCGCTCTCCACCCCCCCCAATTTTCATTTGGATTCAAAGCACACAAAGAGGAGAATCCATAAAGGTGCAGGCCAGACTCATCCATGGCAATACAGAACCTAGCTGCTCAGATGTCACAAATGCACCCAAGACACCCAAGGTCTCCAAAACCAAGGTCCTGCCAAACAGGGCCAACAACCTATGCACATCACAGCTCCCAAACATGCTGACCAATTTCCACGGCTCCTAAACTACTAACTTGAAACTCTATCTGCCCATGAATGCAGACATGGGGTGACATTGGCTTTGGCTCTCAAAGTAAAACATGACCATATTAATGCATGTCTGTGACTTAACCACAGTCCAACATGGTGAGATTTTGTGCTGCTTTTTCAGAGGGAATGTTGACCTGTGAGAACAGAAAGAAATCTCTACACTAGATCTTATTATAAGAGCCACATTCTCAACTCAGTAGAGTTTAGAAGGTGTAAAAGTCTAATCTTTGCATATCCACACAGCTCTGTAGAAAAGAGTCTCCGTTCTACTGCACTTGCATCCACCACTTGCTAACTCCCACGATGTTGTAACTCACGTTTTCACCACACCTTTTTAAACACTTTGAATGCTGCACAGAGAATAGCCACAATCCTCTCTGGATGCAGGCATCTCATTTGCCTCTTGCATGTGGCAACAACTGTGATCGTGAAACAACTGGTCTCAAAATCTATGGGAGATAAGCAGGCACATGCCCTGGTATGTGACACTAGTCATGGAGATACTCCCTTTGCTGGTGGATGAGGGAATTTCACTCCCAGGAAAAAAACCTTGTTGCACTTTTACAACTGGTTTAACAAGGTTGTTACCTTGCACTGGTGCTTCCCGAACTGCCTCTTGGTTGTTTGAAACATGGTTTGGAGCAGCGGGTGGTGGGAGAGATGGACACTCCTCTGTCCATTCTAGAGAGGGCAGAGAGGGAAATGTTACTCGTTTCACAACAGCACTATGACTCCTGCATGTACACACACTGGGAGTATGGGGTTCAAGCAGAGGAGACGTGAGAAGCATGGCAAGAGAGGAAAGAGAGTCACGGAGAGGGAATAAAATGGATAAAATGAATGGAATGTCCAAAAACTAGTTCTGGAGGACTGTTTATGTTCAGGTCAACTGATCCATCTGCTGTGACACCCCACCCTCACACTTAAACTTGGGACTTGATTTGCATCTAAGTGGTCTTGACATTTATATGAAATCTATTCCCCATGGCACTCATGGCATCTAAGTAGAAGAGCTGATGTTGCAGGAAATGGGGCTGCAGGAGGACTGTTGAATCCTCAATTATTTTTCCCCTTGGATAATAACTATTGTGAAATAACTTGGTGTGAAAGCTACAAAGGTACCAAAGCAAACCCAAATGCCACAGACCCCTCACTGCAGTTGGGCTGCATTTAAAGAAAAAAAAGAAAAAAAAAAAAAAAGTAAAAAAGGGAGGGAAAAAAAAGATAAAATAAAAAAAAAAATTTAAATTACTTCAGATGTTAAGAGCGTGACAACATCCAAAGGTTTTGGGTTAAGAAGCCTCTCATGCAGAGGAGTTTCTCTAGTGCGCATGTAAATGCCCAGTCCTCACCCCCTTCGATAGTCTGACTCCCAGTGCAGACTGGAACAACACGAGCTACAGTGAGTAATTTGATGGAGCAGATTAAAGAGGAAAAGGTGTGTTTTAATTGTTTCTGGAAAGCCTAGAAACTTTCCAGAAATAAAGGACATTAAAAGAAAAATCTCTCCCCATTAACAGAGGTGAAAGCTACTACGGTTAAGTAGTTATATTTTCTCCTTTGCTGCATCTTATGTGAGGGGCAGATGCAACCTTTCCTACACACGTCATTTTGCCTTTAAACACTAAGGCCACAGAAGGAAGGACAAACACATTGGCATGGTGCTGCCAAGGCCAGGGAGGGCACATTCCTTCATGAAAATCCCAACCACCACACCCTCGGTGGTGCCAACCTTCTGGTGGCTGTTGCTGCTGCTCAAGCTGTTTCTTCCTCTTTGCTTCAAGAACTGGGTTTTCATACTGTGTCTTCCGGTTGATGTGGCTGGAGATGAAAGAGAGCGGTAAATTAGGAAACCCTTTATGTGACAAGCAGGAATGACAGCCAGGCATGAAACTCCTCTGAGGAAAGGAGTAAAATACCAAACAAACCCAACAGTAGTGTATGTGGAGCAAGGCTCACCTAGTCATGCCAAAAAGCATATTTAGGAAAACAAGCAGATTCCTGTACTGATACGGTGTCTTGAGTAGGAATAGCTAATTCCTTCAAATACATTAGTGACCTATCTGTGAAAAATGAGATTAAAGCAGAAAAGGCACCTCTGTCTGATTGCATTTTAGAAACCAGGCCTGTATCATCCCTGCTTTAATCAGATTCCCACAGGTACAGTCATTCCCTGGCTCACTGAAGTTAAAAACCCAAAAAACCAAAACCCAACAACTGGTAACATCTGTCAGCTATCTGATCAATGCACTATATTAACAGGGTGTCTTAAAAAAAAAATCTGTGGGGATGAAGGCTATGAGCTGAAAATCTGGCCTCCAAATATATATATTCAGAATCAAATACTCCCACTGGAAACCAACATTTGATGAAACTTCAGCTGTTCTCCTGGGAGGGCCATTAGGCAGCTTTTAACCTGTATGAGATGTTTAGAGCCAATACTTCTTGCCAATCTTAGGAAAAGGAAAAAAAAAGCAGTCCAGCCCCAAACACGGCAGACAAGCAATGCACTCCGCAGAGGATTAACCATTTTATGAAACCAAATGACGAACACCAGCCACAGATCCCAGGGCAGTGGGGGCAGGTCTGGGGACTCTCGGCAGCTGAGATGAGCTGCTCATCAATTGTTCAACAGCAATACTTTAATAGTGATTCTGCTACAGCAGAGGAGCAGGTAGACCTTAGCAAATTATACTAGCTTAAAGGCCATCTTTGTATACAAAGTGAAGTTTACCATTAAGAACTTGCTATTTTGTCTCTTCTCCCATGTTTTTATCAAAAAAACCCCCAAATGAATAACCAACCACTTTTTCAAGTAATTACAATAGAAGCACTCTAGATAGTTATGTTCAGACTTTTTCCTGCTAAAGATCAATATTAAATCACTGGAAAAATATGTAACTAATCAAATAAAAACAAGTTAACAAGTTCTGTAAAAGATTTCCCATTTCAAGATATCTTCAGAAAGTTAAGAAAAAATGTAACTACTTTAAAATTATATAGACTTTTTCATGATACAGTTGTTTCTTAATAAAAACTATTATTCAATAATAGAGCGCCTGAACTGGAAGGGACAGAGACAAATGCTCAAATTATAACCATCTTGTGAGCTTATAGACAATAAGTAAAATAAACTTATGTCTCACTGCTGTTACTTTCCTATTTAATTTCATCACTAAGGAGTGCCACAAAACTAACAGGCATGTATATAAAAAGTGACAGGAAAAAATGCTGTAAAGACCTCTTGGCATGGCATTTAATAGCCGAAAAATATTCTTGATGTCTTTGGTAAATAAATGTCAAGCCTTAATTACACAGTTTGCTAACCTTGTTTCCCTAGGCACAGATGGTAGGGTCAGAAATGAGCCAAAGCAGACAGAAACTCTATTCCATGTCTACTCTGAGGGCGGTCATAAGCCATCCTACTAGACGGGAGTATACACATAATTAAAAATTCATTTTATGGGGTCAGTGATGAAACAAAACTCAGATCTCTGGCTTCCCAAGGGAGAGATCTGGCATCTAGATAAAGAAGAAGCTGTTCTAATTCCAGAGAGAGTACCATTAAACCTGTAATTCTATTCACAACACCACAGCCTGGCGCAAGAAACTCTGCCATGGCTGTTTGATCATACAGACGCATCCATTTCTCCTTCTCAGTGTCTTCTGACTTGTAACTGAATTGGTGGTCTGCTTTGCACACTCGTATTTTGATCGCAGCACTATACGAAGGGGATCGAGCTCAGTTAATTGCCCACTTGTTAATGTTTTCCGGATAAAAGTATTTTGTGAGGTGCTGGGGCTCCTGCACACCCCAACCCTGGGGCGCTCCTGTCTTCCTTGAGCTCACCCCTGAGCTCAACTCCCTCCCTGGGTGCTCCTGTCTTCCCTGAGCCCACCTCCACCCCAGAGTGCTCCTGCCAGAGCCCACCAGAGGATGGGGAATGGCAAGTCAGGGCTGCCCGCTCCCAGCCCCTGTAGCATCCCCCAGCCTCTAAGGGGCCAGGGTCTCCTCCTCGGTAGGAGATACTACCAACAAAGCACGCAGACCGTGGCGGAAGAAAGCCTTCCTCCATGTGACAGCCACACTAGAACTGGAGAGCAGCACTTACTCTACATAGTAGACACCATATACGGGATCCTCAATTTTCTCCCAACCAGCAGGCAACTCTGGAAATAGAAAAAGCATTATTGAAGCCTTCAGTGCAGTCTTATCTGACAGGTAGCTGCTCCTGCTCAGCATGTAAAACCCATCAATAGCTCAGACTTCGCTTCGAACACTTCAGAACGACCCCAGCCTCCTTTTAAAGGCTGGCATGCAGCACCAACCCCACAGCCTGTCCTACTGGTGCTGGGTTAGCAAATCAGCAGGAAGATGCCCATGCCAGGCAATTTTAGATTTGCCTTTTGCATTAAATGAACAAATGATCAATAAATTTCCTTTCTGGGAGTGCATCAAGCAGCCTCCTGGTTTCACCACCATGGGCAGAGTGGCCCTGGATGGAGCATTTCAGCTGAAGTCAATGCAGGCAACAGGCCAGAGGCATTTTAATGCCAGACTATGAAGATGAGAGAGATTATGGCAAGCAATTGTAGCACACTAACAGAGAGACCGCTTTCATCTCCTGTGCCAGGGCTGAGCCATTTATGTTCACCATTGCTGAAAAAAGGTTTTTTTGACTCTTTTCTTAGGGATTTACACTGCATTGCTCAGCCATGAGCCCAACACAAAAGCGCATCTTGAAACAGGACAAAGTGAATTTAACGTAAACGCCCAGCATATGGAACCCACCCAAGTGGGGCTGGCACACACAGATGTATTTCACTGCATAGCACTTAATGTAAAAACACATATTGCCATAATCACATGTAACAGAGATTTCCTTTTTTAATTAGCATAATTAACAAAAAACAGTTCTGAAGATGAAATTAACATTTGGAAATGTATCCACTTTTGTTCCTGTTGATTTTCTAGACTGCACATAGTACTCTAACTATAATTAGTGAATGTAATAAAATCACTTCAGCATCCAACTGAGGGTTATTAAAACTGTATGTATTACTTAAGGGCCTGATCCTTGTCCCACTCATTTAAACACAATGTTCCTGTTGGCTGTGGGTAACGAAATAATCATCCTATTAACAATACAGTGGTGTGTGTGTGTGTAATACTGTGAATCAACTTGAAAGAAGGTTCCACCATGCTATGGACTGTGCAAGTGTAGTCCCACAGACTCTGCACATTCAGTTAAATAATAATTTTTAAAAAGCGCCATTGTCAGATAACACAAGTTCAAATACCCCATGCAAAATAATTCCTCAAAATTTATCACTAAATTGACAAGACTGGTGTTAAATAATCTATGTTTCTTTATTATCAAATGCAAAGACTTATTTTCATTAATGGCATCAATTGCTCAGCCAATACAATCAACAATGGCCCATTAATTAGAATAAACGTAACTAACTAGTTCTGCATTTATAGACTTCAACTATGTTGCCGTAAGGATAGAAATATCTCCAGACTGGAGATTAACAGAATCTATACAAACACACATAGACTAATTACTCAAAGTTTATGTTTGTGTTCAGAATTGGCTGGAGATCAGATGAAATCAATTTTCATGTTTTTTGCTCCACGTGTCCCTTATCTGCAGATATAAGGTAGGTCTTCCATTCTTATCATTACTTTATCCTTATTGGGTTTAACATCTTTGGATTCCTTGAGACATAAGCAATTAAATGCAAGCCAGTGCTAACTTTTGGGCATGAAAATACTCCACAATTTTATCAGCAGATCGATCTGAAATGAATGCTTCAGAAACAGATATTCCTTTACACCGTGCAAGTATATGTGAGAAAAAGTCAGAAAGCTAGAGGCCAATCCTGAAAGTCTTTTCAAAAGGGAACTCTCAGGTTTGCAAAGGAGTCCCATATGGTGAAATCACTGTGGGACTGGCTTAAAGAGTTTCAGTGCAATTAAATTAAGACCTAGCACGCAATGAGGGAAATCACAAGTTGTGGCAGCCTTTTAATTGGTTGTACTAGAGTGAAAGTAGAATGGTAAATAGACCAAGCTGGGGGTGGAAGAAAAATAAAAAGTGAATGAGGGAGGGGAGAAGTAATGCACAAATGCCTTAAAATGCCTTTTCCACAATTTTTCTAGCTAAATATATTTTGTCTATTTTGTACTATTAAGTGTTTTCTTCTTTAAAAGTTTAAAATTTTTTTTTTTTGCTTTTCTTCTGTTCACAAAAGGTTGTGTTATTAAAATTTATTTTTTCTTTTCTTTTAAAGAATTTTCACAGAAGGTCAGAAAACCAGCACTTTCCTAACCCAAAAATGGTGTTGTGTCAAAATCTTTCCAGTTTTCTATCTCTGCAGCTTTCCATTTAAGGAACACATCTCTTATGTTTTCTGAAGTAACGATACACAAAACTGCAGCTGTCAACACATTACTTGTTGATTATGTAGATGCACTTTCCAACTTCTAAAAGCCTCTGAAAGTTCTCTAAAGCAAAAGGCAATATTCTCCACAGCCATGCTGCACAGTCTAGCTTCTTAGTGGCTTTAAGTGATTCATCTCCCTTCTCCACCTCTCCTGCCAAACTGAAGATGACCCAGAGCATTAGATATTATCACAAATATGAGATTTCAAAAAACGTTTTGCATCATTAGGAGCCTGAGTGAGCCATATGGCTTTTATTTTGTATATCCACACAGCACTCTGCAGTCTCAGAGCCTCTGTCAGCAGGTAAATTCCATGGACAAATACCCAGTTTTACACTTTTAGGCCTGGGGTAAATACATGGATTCCTACTGGGGTGCTCTTGTTTAGTATCCTTCCCTACAGAGGGGATGGATGGATTCCTAAAAAATAACTTCTCCAACCACCAGGTATTTGAGTCACACCCATGCATTGCTATAAAGGAGCTTGAAATAACCTTAGTATACTCAGCTCTTACTGCTCCCTGTGAGGCCAGGAGGATCTGCCCAAGTGTACGTCAAATTTTACTCTAAAGGTTAGATTTTTGTGTCCTTTCATACAGTCTTCTGTTAAAAAGGCTGATGTATTACTCCACAGTCAACCCACCTCTTTGGAAAACAAGAAGTTGTGCAAATGCTTCAAGTTTTAGTTTTCTTATATTTAGAACAGAAACTGTTGATAAGCTAAGGAGCAAAATATCTGGTGCCAACCAGTTTATACTAACCACAAGTACGGTTAGTGAATGGGCCATGTGCTTTCATACCCCCTCCCTAATGTTGCTGTGACCAATTGAGCCATTTGAAAATGTCTTTCCTTACACTGCAACATTTGCAAATCTCAACAGTGTATCGATGGGCTGTGAGCTCAATAAAGCTTATCTGCATTAAAACAAAGGGAACATCTCATGATGTTTGAGCAAAACACTTGTGTATGTAAGTGCCTGCAGAACTGGGGTTAGGCTTATCAATTAATGAGTTTCCCTGCATTTATTTTTTCAGTTCTTCTCTCACACTAGATACTGATATCAGACTGAAAGAAGGGAACATTTCCATCTCATTACTGCCTCTAAATTTGCTTTTTTTAATCTTCCTCTTATTTTAAGTCACCCTTTGTGAAGAGATTCATGAGAAATCTTTGCAGGTTGTTGGTGTGCATCCAGCTACTTCTGATATTACTTGGTCTGCTGCTGATTATTTGTATGAGCTGCGCATAATGCTAATATACCACTAAAGTGACAGCATTCTTCTTTAAATTGTCTTTTCTTTCAAATGCTTGCACTAAAAGTAGTTAGGCCTCCAACACTATTCCAGGTATATAATCCAGAAGAACACTCCTGGAGTAGTGTTAGAAGTCCACTCAATAGCTGCTGGCTGATGATGCTGTATAAATCATCACACAGAAGCAGGAAGCAGAATACACTTACTTGCAAGTCATTACAGAAACCAGAGGTTAATTCTCTGGTAATACAATCCTCCAGTACGCAGAACTATAAACTGTAAATACAGTCCTTTTTAAAAGCAGTAACAGAACTAGTGGAAATAAAATCCTATGCAACCTCTTATGCCTTTCAGCTTTCCAAGTGCACTAGAGCATAGCTGAACAGAAATAACAACTACCTCCACCATCAGTATAAACAGAATGAGCACCGCTGAGATTAGATATCAAGACAGCGTTCTTCACAAAAAGATGCAGCAAATAAAAGTGTACCACATCATTGAAAATCATCTGTTTATAAAATCACCTACTGAGGCAAAATTTTCAGCTGTTTCATTCACAAGCTCAGCAGAAGCATCTTATGTAATATTTAAACTTTCTAAAACACACTTTGCTTCTCTTGTCTGGGAAATGTGTTTGGCCCCAGTGAAAAAGCATCATTAGCCACTTGATTTCAACTTTGGCATCTATGAGCTTTTTCCTGGAGCCAGTGATGCCAGTGGAAAAGTCCCTGACTTCTGCAGGGTCCAGGAGGAAGCAACTTCAAACAAACTTTGCAAGATTAAGGCCCTCCAGCTTTCTTTAAACTCTGAATCAGTAAGAAAAAGACTGTAGATCTGAAGCTAGGGGAAGATTAATGCTTTGTGTGCTAGGGGAGTTTTGCTGATAAATTAGGCTTGTTGAAATAAAAAAACTGAAAGATGCAAAATGATACAAAGGAGAAAGTAAGTAATTAAAGGTTTAAAACAGTGCAGTTGAAGTCAAACATCAAAACGAGAGATGGATGATTTACCTAGTTCACTGTCCAGTTCCTCCGTGTGTACCCCTTCTTCTCCAAGGAAGAGCAGTAAATGAGACAGAAAAAATTAAAAGAAAATTTCAGATACCAGCACCAAGTAAGAAATTCCCTACAGCAAACAGCAGAACCGACACTAATTTTCTATAGACTGAGCCCAAGCTTTCATTTATCACGTTTTAGTGATCAGAATATTGATGGATCCGATGTAGATAATGAAAGAACTGGTTCTTGCATTCTCAAAATATCTCTATCAATTGACTACTTCCATGTCACAGTTTGATATGGCAAAGTAATACATTTGTGTTGTTCTCACTTTAGTGAAGCTTCTCCCTCATATCTGTACAGTCCAACCTTCGCAATCCATTCTGTAGACACACAGATCTATCAGAAGGCCAGACCTGAATACTAATGAAAAAATCTGAGAGGAAAACCTTGTATCTAAATAAGAACTAATGTAGCAAGGTTTTCAAAAAAGTACCTCAATTTATGTGCATACAAGGTCCAATTGACTTCACTGTAACTATTTAGATGATTTAAGATAGACACGAAGCGAAGTGCCTTGTTTAAAACTGGAGGCACAGGCCCATGCTGAAGTCCAGATGTACTGGTGAGGTATATACAGGAATGCACCAGTTTTAGCAGGGCACCCGGGACAAAGATCACATAATTTTTCAAAGACACAAAGCCATCAATATTCACTGTTGCTCTATTTATCATTATCTGCTCCATATTCATAAGTTAACAGTGACACAGATGATTAAAGTATTGCTTAGCCTATAAATAATAATAATGCAGTCTGAAAATGAAGGATGACAAAACCAGAACAAAGATGGTAAAAACAGTCTTGGACCTAATACCTAAAGTATAAGCCACATAAATGAATGATAGAAGCAAACAGAAGACGTAGTATCACAGCATTGCTTTTGAAAATTTGGACACCTAAAAAACCACTTCCAGGACCTGTTTGCAATATATTCTACCAAAACAGTTGTTTAGGACCATTAGCATGAAATATGAATTGCAATTTCCTTTGGTAGCCTAAACAACTGGAAACAACCAAAAACTTGTTAGGGACGCGTATCCTGATGAAGGAAAAACACAAGGCAACTGCACCCAAAGAAATCTGAAATGACATCTAACATTTACAAAAACCACAAACAGGATGGGATTGAGCCTGAAAACTCACGGGCACACACACACCCCAAACAAAACAGAGAATTCCCACTGACTTCAGTGGAAACACACCCAAGTGACCCTTGCCAAAAATGTCCAGCTTCTACGATGCAGTAAAAATAACCATCTCTCTTCTTTGTGCTCACATGGTTTTCTGAAATATAATTACTTATGCGCAAAGCAAGATTTGAGCAGCCAAGGAAAACAGTGCGGTGCACTGTTGTACCTATGAAGCAACTGGTTTAACTGCTGAATGTTAAAAATATTCATTAATGAGAAACTTAGTGAATGAAGTGAAGGGGTGTGGGGGAGGATGAAGTTTGCTGATTTTAAGGACCTCAAACAAAAATGCCACTGCTCCCCAAAATGATGACCTTGATTAAATACAAAACCACCAACTGTATGTTTCTAATCCTGATGAAATAAATTATTCCAATGTTTGTTTTATAACTGCTAAGAGGACAAGAGAAAGACTTTCCCTTCTGCGAGGAGACTTAAAACTGTTTAAGAGAGGAGCTCAGCCACCCGTTGTTGACTCATCCTACCCTGGCCCAGAGCACAGCGTGGGGCACACTGACCCACAGCGGCACGTGCCGCTTGTTGGCATCACCGGGGCTATCGACGTGGTGGGAGTCTTGCTGGTAGAGAAAGCCAGGACAGAAGTTGTGCTTCAGGGAAAACTACCCTCTGAAAGAGGAAAGCTTACGCTGAGACTTAGCAACCTCCTCTTTAAACTGCCAGCAATGCTTAACTGCGAGGAGGAGGGAGCTTTGCCTGCATACACTATTATTTAGTTTTGTTCCAGTTCTGATTACCCACTGACATATCCATTTTTAGGCGCAGAGCAAGGCCTTCATTAAACCAGCTCCCTCCACTCGCTCCTTGACAGACGACGCCAGTTTCTAAGATCTGAAACAGGCATCAGCTCAGTATGCTCGGTTTTTGCCTGGGCTTTGCACATCCTTGGGGTTTGGGGGTATTGTGCATTGTGCACTAGGAAGTTGGTGTGCTGCTTCATCACAGCAGCAAAGGCTGCACAGGCAAATTCTCACATCCTGCAAAATCTCACACGTGAAAGGAAGCAGACATTGAAAACCTGCATGTGTAAAAATAGTAAGAGCAGTTCCGGAGGCCAAATTTGAACCTACCAGTAAAAAAGGATTAATTGTTTTCCAAAATAAAATAATAATTCTTATTGAGCCAACTCACACCAGTAGGAGGTTAATCATATTACAAAAACTAATTTTACTAGGACAGCACCAACACTGATGAAGTAAACCTTTTCATTTTAAAGATGTCTACCATGATAGCATCGTGTTAGCCAAAATTATGCATTAGAATATCATCACCTTTCCTGGTCAGTAGACCAAAATTTCCACACAGGTTTTCCCAAACATTTAAGTTATTTTCATCATGATTCCCTTTTTCTTCCAGCATCTCCTAAAGGATGCAGTGAAAGAACCTCCTGTAACAGTCCTGCATTTGGCTGCTCTAAATTGGACAGTGGCTTGCATTTCCAACATCTCAAGGAATACAAAATTACATCAGTGTAAACTTTCAGTGGCAAAAATCTACACTTTCAAATGGAATTTGTTTTCAGCAATCGTAACACTAAGTGGACTGTCAGAATTTAACAGTAGAAGTGAAGCAATTGAGTTATTTCTGCTCAAACAAGGAAATAACAACATAACTCTTTCAATTCATGTAAAGCAGGTGGTTGAAGCGCAACACAATGGAGCACGCAGAGATTCAGTCGCTTTCCTCCTACACAGCGATCCAAGGAGCAAACATGTTAGAAAGCTTTGAGTCTTGTTCAGCATCAGTGACTATTTAAATGCCTTTGCAAGAACAGAGGCCTCTTACTTCCAGCACCTCTTTGATTTTTATTAAATGATCTGCCATCTCAATATCTATTTTACTTACACAGACAGTGATTTTACAACAACATAACGGATATTGTCTCTATGCACTTACTAATAAACCTTTTATTTTAGAAGTATTTCTGAACACAGGTTATTGGAAAGGGGAAAAAGAAAGGAAGAAAACAACCTAGAAATGGACCAACCACATTATATTACTTCAGCATTTTCAGTCTCTTACCATCATCTTCACATTCTTCTAGAGGCTTCTGCTGTTTGTTCAGGCACCGTGGATCTAGCCAAGATGTTGTTTTTGTGTTATGGCTGGAAACCAAAAATGGAAATATGACCTTTGTTAATAAAGCAGAGCTGAAGTATCAGTGACATAAGAGTAGATATCCTCATAATTATTCAACAGACCTGAAGGCATACTTTTGCTTCAGAAGAAACGACATTACAATCTGATGTTTTGCAAACTAGTCTACCAAATCACAAGAATCTTGGCATTGAAAACACAAAAGTGAAAAGTGAAAATATACAAATCAGCATTCCTGACTGGAAGGACGCATGTGAAAACTGCAATATTATAATGTTAATTTCCAAACTTTTGCCTTTGGTGGTTCGTTTCTTAATTCCAGAAGCTGCCTCTGAGCCATTTGCCTCCTGATGAAAAAACAGAAATTTCCCTTCCTCCCTAAACCATGCAGTAATCTTTGTTCCTGAAAAAGACCTTTGACATTTGTTTAGATTTGACCCAAGCATTAGTCATTTCCAGTGAAATTTCCAGTGAAAACTTTTTAATTACACAAATAAAAATGTTCTGTCAAAGCCTTTGATTGAAGTTGAACAGCTTTACTTTCAACTCTTCCTTTCTACAAGTCCCCTGACAGTATTGCGATGCCAGTCCCAGCGGTGAGGGCTGCATAGTAAACAGGCTTAAAATATATTTTTCTAGAAATTATTTTCTCCCATCATTTCATTTGCATACACAGACAATCTTGTAATATAATGCCTCTTCTACAAACTGATGTCATCTTCTAAAGCATAACCTGCAAAGATATCCCTCCAGTCCCTGAGGTATCATTTCTCTAGCTTAGCCTTTAACACTGCTTAACAGTTTCAAGTTTCAATACCATAGTAATGCTATTTACTTCTCCTTTAAGGTCTCAGAGAGGTTTACAAACTTAACCTTAGCCTCACAACAGTCTCATGAAGCTAGAAATGCTGTAATGAGGGCTATAATCCCTGAGGAACTAACAACCAACCAGAAAACTTGTATTTTACTGCAAGAAGAGGGGACTGCCCCGCTCCTAGCATCCTAGGAGTATGTAAATAAAAGGTCTGTGTTTCACATATCCTACTACCCAGCCTTCCTGAGGCAGGATGAGCAAATGGGTTTAATCCTTTTGTATGCTTCAGAGCAATTAATCACCAACGAGAAAACTGAATGGCAGAAATTCAGCAAGTCAGGCAAATTAACAGCAATAAAGCAGAGGGGTTCTGCCAACTTATAAATAAGAAAGTCTGTAGTCTAGCTGAGAAAGAGGGCGGTGGGAGGAGAGCAATAGAATATTTGCATATTTCTTGCAACTTTGTCTCGCTAACCAAAGGCTCACAACAGTGTAGTTAGTGCTGAGACACAGAAAATTTAGCTAAACACCTTTGAGATCATACACTTGGAGGGACAGGATTGTGTTACACCTGTAACATGCATAGATCTACATGCAGGGTAATGAGGGACTGGGATACTCTGGGTAATGAAAATCCCAATTAAAGCACCAAAGAAACGTATCTCAAGAGGCAAATATTGCTTCAGCTACAAGCCATCAGGATCAGTTATCTGACACACAGCTCTGGCCCCACTGGACCTGTGCTGGTTCTGTGCAAGCAGCTCAGATGTTCCCACACTGTTCCCTTCAGCACCCTGACTTGATAATCCAAAGTGCCGTAGATGATGGTACAGACATCTGAGCCAGCTTGGGTCCACACAGCTCATTAGCTTGCTCTCTTAATTTGATACAAATCAAACTAAATTGTTTCTAGGCTCAGGGTGTCCTTAGAATTAATAGAACTGCAGTCATTCAGTGCTGCATCCACATTAACACATTCTTGCACAAAATCACCCACTATGCGTATATATCCTCAAAATGGTCAATCTGCACGGCAGGGAAGGCAGCAGTTGGTGTGCTACAGGATTTTCGTGTCAGACAGACAGTTGTGTATGTAGGCTACATTTTTCCACCACATACATGATTCTCCTGCAAAAGGACTAACAGGTTTTTTTAAGGTGCTACAGTCCAGCACTGCAAAGAGAACACACACACATAGAGAATATAGCAGCCATCAGGGAGATTGCTGGCAGCAGCAGAAGCCTTGGCTGGAGCACCTGCAAGAAACGACAGCAGGGGCCCACGTGGGGACAAAAAAGGGAGAAACTGTCTGCTTGGGCAGCATTTAGTGTTCATCATCTGTCCTCCTCCAGGGAGGAAAATGGCAGGCTGGATGGGCTATTACTCAGGCTGTGTTATATACATTAAAGCCAGAAAGTACGTCAAAGAATGAGGCACCCTGCGGACATAATGAGGGGCATAATACTGTGTTCGGGATAATGAACACATTTCAGTTTCATCTGATATGCAGCTGATGAGAATTTACATTGTGCCTTCTAGACTTTGGCTTACACTAGGGGGTTGGTGGAGCCTCTTCAGGTAATTGAGAGCGCCCTGGAAAATGGCCTTTTTTTACAGCAGCCCTCTCCCAGGTGGTGAAGAGCTACTGCGGTGCTCTCAGTCCTCCCAGCTCCTCAGATCTTCTGGCACTCTTCTCTGATGTGTTCTCCTGCTATTGCAGCCAAGGCAAAACCTGCTCTGATGAACCTTTCCTTGGCCCTGTCCAAAAGTCCACTCTCCTGCTGATGGAGAGGGGCATCCCCCTCAAGTGCCCTAATCCAGCATAATTCTCCAGAGTACCAGGAGGCGCATTAACAGATGAGGTTCTTCTGTACTAACTGGTCACTGGCTTCTGGTACACAGACAGAGGATCTCAGTTTCCAAGACCGCATTAAACAGACCATCAAATCCAAAATCAATTCTTCAGCCCCTCCTCTACTTAGGCAGCTAAGGGCTTGAGTTTCAAAAGCTAATTGAATTTTAATGTCTAGCTAAACTCTGTGCAAGAAATCTCTTCCACTTATACAGGTCCCATTTTGTAAGTTACTCCTTTCTCAATAAATCTAGACAGGTATAATTAGAGACTATTATTTATGGCATGAAAAAATCAATATCATCATAAAAATGCTGACAGCACTTGGCTCTTAGGCAAAGACTGCAGAGCATGAGGTACTTTTCCAAAGTTACTGTGCCTACTCTGTACTGAGCTATGCCTTCTGCAAACCACTGGAGCACGTTAACATGCTTGGCCCATTTGCTCTGATGAGAGGACAACACACAAAGTCCATTCCCTGGCTCTGCTACTGCCTGTGCACATGACCGGAGGAATTCTCCCTGCTGCATTATGCGCAGAGGCAGGCTCCAGAAACGAAGTCTCAGCCCTTTCAATTAGGAGCTTTCATTCCACCCATGAAAACAACTGGCCCATATTTTATAAGTGTCTGTTGCTTTTGTAACTACCCTCATAAAACAAGCAATTCCCTCTGCCTTTGAACTCAGGAGTAATTTGGATGTTAATCCAATCAGGAAATGCAAAACCTCTTCAGAAGCAGTAAAGACCTTACAGCTCTGCAACATAACTGCATTATACTAAATATTTAATACACACGCATACACACACAAAATGCATCCATGGAGGTTTACTTATGTCCAGAGAGAGAGGGAGATACATGGAATCAGAACAACGAAAATGTGCTTTACTCTATAAAATAGACTTCTCCGTTCTCCGTGTAGGCCATCTCCCAGTTTTCCGGCAGAGGACCTAGGTTATCCTCGGCAGAAGGAGGTAGGTATTGAGGGAGGTTCTGAGATGGTTCCGTGGTGGGAACGTTGGTGTGGCTATCAATCGCGGACGGTGGGGCTGTCTCTCTTACGATATGCGTATTATGCTCGTCTTGGTCACCAGACTCTGCTGTAGAATAAACAAGCACAAATAAAATTGAAAATCAGTCTTTTTCTCCTGCCATTTTCTTCTCCGGGTTTATCCTTACAGTTTTCCCCTCCTTGCTTTTTAATTCGCAAGACACAGCAACAGATGAACCTAGGACAGAGAGTCTGCAGTCTTTTTGTCAGCAGGGACGAGCTTGCTTTGCCCACACACGCTCTGCCAGCCAGACCCTCACCAGTGCAAATCAGAAGCTGTGATCAGCTACTGTGTTCGCTCTAATAGGCCCTGCTGAGGCACCAAAGTCTTCCAAGCTGTCTGAGGCCAGGGCTCACTGATGTAGATGAGTTCAATGGGCTTGTGAGCAGGCTTACAGGTTCACTCCTGCAGTGCCAACTGTGGGACAGGGATTAGGAGAAAAAAATTTCCTGTTTGAACAATCATCAAAAGGGGAGATTTTTGCAAGTGCAGAAGGTAGCCAGAAACTCAAAGCCAAAAAGCTAATGGTGAATGTCTTTAGTGCAGTGGGGTTTTTTTAATTAAAAATTAAAATAAATGTCAGCACTACACTACGTGTCCACATGTTCCTGCTCACTAGTGCTTCTTCTAGCTGTCTGAGGAGGTTTATTCCACAGCTCATCACTGAATCCTTCCAGTCAAAGTCACTCAGGAGTATTTTATGATGTATCTGGCCCTTTTCCCTCTAAAGAAACATTTCTGATGCTTATATACATGCAATTTTGAGCTGTATCCATGAAATGCTGCTGCTCATTCCCTCCACTCCTAATCACAGTAAATGCTCTACGCAAACCAGGTCTGTGCCCCTAACTCCTTCAGAGAGAAGTTCTGGCAACAACAGACAAATTCTAAAATTACCCGTGTCTATCAAAGGGTTTTTCTCTGGTTCTTTCAGGTGTTGAAAATCGATGGCAGTACTTCCAAATCACCCGAGACCACCAGTCTCCAGTACACACGGCAGGCAACACACTGAGCAAAAGACAGAGAGATCAGCATCACACTCTGCCGAGTCCCCAAGCAGTGGGACTGAAAGGGCTTCACAGCCAAGACCTCGCCTCCGCTCTCCAGACTGGAGACCATGGACCTCCTCAGCTCTCAGCCCCCAGCCTTGGTTTCAGGGGGGGGCATTAACTGCAGCTCCTGCTCTATTTCTAGTCTGTGTGCTGCCATTAGAAAAAGACAAGATACTGAAAATAATAAATTGGGAGAAGAGGGAAGAAAAAGATCTAGACTATACCAGTACCCTCAGCTGCCTGCTTTCTAGCCTTCCTGGCGTTCGATATTTTTAGGTAGAAGCTGACAAGATAAAGAAGCATGAATGAATCATCACCAGCTTAAGACTGCGAGTATAAACATGCCAAAGTCTGGAAAACACAAGTCACCGAGAGGTCTTCTAAGGAAGCAGGAGCATTTTAATATGGCTAGCACACTTACATGTGAAATAAGCGTAAGGAATCACTTTGGTATATGAGAAATAACTCTTGATTCTGTGCCCATTTAATGGAGGCAAGGGGCCAGGGCATGATAACGTTGTGACAAATGAGCTGCATCTTCCTGTACTTTATTTTGTGAAGGAAAACAAGGAAGAGAAATGATGCTCAAGTTAGTTCAGGAGCACCAAACTGAGATGGAGGTCAACCAGGATCTCCCACCAGCTTCCTTCCAAATTCAGATCCGGTGACAAGAGCTGCCAAGTCACAACATGTGAGAAACTAGAATCACAGAACGGTTTGGGTTGGAAGGGACCTTAAAGATCATCCAGTTCCAACCCCCCCGCCATGGGCAGGGACACCTTCCACCAGACCAGGTTGCTCAAAGCCCCGTCCAACCTGGTCTTGAACCCTTCCAGGGAGGGGGCAGCCACAGCTTCTCTGGGCAACCTGTGCTAGTGTCTCACCACCCTCACAGGGAAGAATTTCTTCCTTATATCTAATCTGAATCTGCCCTCTTCCAGTTTAAAACAGTTACCCCTCATTCTATCCCTACACCCCTGATAAAGAGTCCCTCCCCACCTTTCCTGCAACCCCCTTTAAGTGCTGGGAGGCCGCTCTAAGGTCTCCCTGGAGCCTTCTCTTCTCCAGCTGAACACCCCCAACTCTCTCAGCCTGTCCTCATAGGGGAGGTGCTCCAGCCCCCGATCATCTTCATGGCCTCCTCTGGACCTGAACTACCCTCAGTGCTAAATTTTGTAAAGAAGCCAGTAAGCAGAGACAGAAACTCCAGCTTGGGAGGGATTAGGCCAACCAGGAATGATTTGGGTGGGAAACATGTAACAGGTAACAGCCAGACCACAACCGTCAAAGCCATTTGACAGTTTGGCCCAGAGAGGGCCAAAACTAAATCTCAGCCTAACTCCTTTTGAAGCTCTATACAGATGTTAGAGCCAGGACTTTGGCAGGTAGGAACTGGCAGGACAGCTCCTACCACTTATCAGAGGTTGGGAAGAAAAATTGTCAGGGTGGTGGGAAGTGACCAGAGGACAAAGGACCAAGTGCCAATGATGGTGAGCACCTGAAAGGCTTGAAGGTGTGGATAACGATGCTTGCTAAGTACCTAGCTCAAAGGGAGTGGAAGATGAATTCAGTGCTTGAAACTGAGCTGTGGAAGTAATGCTCTAAGTGCTAACAAATACTAGGATTGTGGTCATGGGGAATAGCTCTTGTTCCTTAGAGCTCTCCAAACTTCCAGTTGATTTCTGCGGAAACTCAACTGATCTCCAATAGCATTTTGCTCTGAATCTGCCTGTGCAGCACTTGATTTTAGATTCCAAAAGTTTCCAGTGATCTTTCAGTCAATGCTTGATGATAGCCATGGTGAGACTGAGATCTATGTTCAGCAGGACACAAGGCTTTCATGAAATAAAGGCTTTCACGAAATTAATTTCAAACGTAATGCTGATTGAGCTATTTCATACTGCTTATAACTGCCAACCATAGCTCAACTCTTCTTGAACTTTCTGTAACTAACGGATTTGAACTTTTCCCCAGTTTTTTCTCATCCAGCTCAATCCCACAAGGCCTTTTTAGAAGACACAACTGTGCATGTGATTGTCCACACCCAGGCATCTGCCATTCAGGTGCTGTTGGCCAGTTCAGTCCAGGATTGACAGCTTTGCAGGAAATTCATTAGAAACAAAACCTCCAAAAAAATCCCCCTCCAAAAACCTTCCCCATGTATCCTAACTGATGAACCACGGTATTTTTGTTTTACCTGTGAAGCTACTGCTCATTTCAGGTACATCATCCTCTTCCTCATTCTCTGTATGCACTATGCCAGCATTTTGCATATCATTGTAAGACTTCGTTCGCTTTGGAGTCGACTGCTTGGAGCCAGACTGCAGGTTTTGCAAAGCATCGGTGGAAGTCACTTTCCCACTGAGGGGCTGGCTGGGAGGCTTGGGCGTTCCATAATAGTTACCTAGGCAATAGAAACACATTTGCATCTTCAAAAGGGAACAGTTTATAGCAGTAAGATTTCTATTTTATTTTCAGTTCCGTCAAAATCTCTCTCTCCCCACATGTAAGTAAATAAATAAACTAACACACGCCATTCCCATTTGGGGATGGGAGGAGCATATTTCATCTCTAGAGCAGACACAGAAATATTTCTTGCCTTTTAAGTTATTCTTGTTGAATCTAAAAGAAGAAGCAATGGTTGCATTGTTTAGGTGCACAGAGCGTACAAGGGCTAAAACAAAAAGCAGTCATGGTGAATAGCAAAACTTCATCTCGTTACATCTGAATTTCAATTAGTAGCCTTTTTACATGTGTGCACCCACACAATGCTGTGACAGATCTGGAGTAAGCCCTGCAAAAAATAAAAAATTCATGACTGCTATCACCCAGAGAAGTGATGAAAGGCTAGATGGCCTGCTTTAATACACAGGTTCTTTTAGGGTGGATGTTGCATTTAAAAAGCAAACCCTATTCTTTCTCTAAAAGAAAACTTTGTCAAAGGAGAGAAAAGGAAAGGTACCACGTGGCACTGCTCTCTTCAAAGAGGAAACTCAGCAGTTGGGTCAACTTGGTAGAAGTGAACAACCAGACCTTAAAGAAAAACTTGAAGGGACAAAGACCCACCCGCAGTTATGCAGACTCACAGCTCTTGGCGGCCATCACCAAATGTGATGCAAACTGTGCAAAGTGCTTGGGATGCTCATTGTCATTTTAAGTGACCATGGAAGAAACAGAGAATAAGGGCAGGTTCACCGATGCCAGAACAGCTCGGAGGTATTTCACTGTTCCTGTTGCACTGCACCTCAAACACCACAGTAGTGCCTGACTTGCCCTGAAACGCTCCACAGGAACCTCAGGTCTGGAATTGGTTCCCGCAGCCCTGAGCATTACAGGAATTCAGGCCTATTGCAAGGCTCATCTTTTACTTTTATACAATGACTTGTGATATACAATAGTTTTACATAAAACTCCCCAAATTTTCCCTTACAAGAATTATTATTAATTTTCATTTGCTGCCTTCAGATTCCAAGGGTGAACTTAAAAATTTGCCCTACGCTCTCTGGCAAGACAAAAGATAAAGGATGCTCTCCCATATAGCTTTGTATAAACCCACATCAGGAGACATGCATATAGCTTCAACTGTGGCAACAGCATAAAATTCTTCTCTAAAATATACATGTACATTTGATTACATTCTTCATCTATCTCCATAGGTCATGCATGATCTGAAAGCATTATTTTTCACTTTTTTAGTACATAATTATATTATATATTTAATATCCATTCCCCAGAAAGTGTACATGTCCCTTTATTGCCCCTGTTACGCTAGACGGAAACCACATGCCAAGGGCAAATTGTGCAAAGGCACTTTAAAACCTCATCTGTGCTAAAAAAGATATTTTTTTAGATTAATTTTTATACATACGAATGTGCATTTCTGTTGCAGAAGCCAACAACATCATTCATACACTGAGATATGGCACTGAGCTTAAAGTTAGCCAAGCAGCTCTGCACTGACCTGCCCCACTGCTGTACACAGTAGTTCCAGCTCACCCAGTGCATTTCATACTGCTCAGCCATCACACACTTGAGGTTCAAAATGACATACCCTTATTTCAGTTTGGAAGTACCAGTTGTTTATCTCAACTCTTGTTTAGCTGACTGAATTGCCTTTCCCATTAGATCATCTAAGGCCCTGACAACCCCAAAGCTGTGCGTGTTGTCAGCTTTAGGGTAGGGCCACAGGGATCATACACGTCCTAACACTCACAGATCTCAACCTGCAACTCTGCAAGATCTCCGGACACATCAGGAGCAAGGGAGACCAGGAATAACCCTGGCTCAGGCTGGCAGAGTCCATCTGGGAAGACCACTTCGGACACACATTGCTGTATTTCCTCATCACTGCCTTCCAAGAGGAGAAAAAGTCTTTCCTACAGAGCTGAGGCTGGAGAAGTCAGATAAGCTCCTATCTCCATGCTTTCACAGCTGGAGTACTAGGACAGCAACACGTGCAGGTTTGTCTTAACAAGGTGTGTTCCAGCCTGTATACAACGTCGTGGATCCAGCTCCATAGAGCAGCAACACTCTGCAATGCTTTCATCTTCTGTTCATCATTTCAGAATCTTAAATGTACATTGATGCATAATTTATAGGCAGAAGGAAATTACTTCTTCTGGAAAGAGCCTCTAATGGGGATGGAGGCTCCTCAAGCAGGTTGCAGTCTCTGCTAGAGAAACGATTCTTATGCTCTATATACTACAAAAAGAGGAGGAATGGGGGAGAGAGTGCACAAAGGGCAGAAAAAGGATGATCTACCCTGCTGCCATCATACCCTCTTCAGCATTTCTCACAAAGAATGCTGCTACTTTGGGGTTTGGGGTTTTTTTTTTGTTTTCCCAGACAAAACGTGTGTTTTCCAAGGATGTTAACTGCTAAGCAGAGAGAGTCATGTGTGTGCCATATATGTGAGAACAGCTTTTATTTATGGCACTGCACATCACTAATTTGTGCAAAATTTATTTCAGGTCTGTTGTAAATGGTTAAATCATTTTGTGATGCATGCAACAAAGTGAATGAAGGGGATATATAGATGTTGCTAGTGTGGGGTTTTATTTCTCCTGGACAAGAACACAGCACAGATGTTACCATCCCTCCTCCAATTACAGGGAAACATATGACTGTATCTTTGATTTTTGTTCCTTTTCAGTTCCTCTAGAAACAAGGAAGGCTGGAGTTCCTAACAGTCCATGGAAAGCTGTTCCCCAGCAGAAAAACAGGCTTCTCTGAAGTATTTCAGATTTGCCTACACTTAAATCATTAGTCACTTTTCAAACCAGGAATGGTTGTTGGTAGTACTGTTGGTGTGCTGCCTTAGAGGATCCCTACAAGTGTATATGAACACATACAAAGCACAAATATGAATTTGAAACTGAGCATGGCTCTGCATGTGTGGGTTTTGATTTGCAGAATATGGCAAATACAGACATTGGGGCTGAACTTTTCTTTTTCCTCCACAGGAGGCAGATTCAGCCTGAGTCAATAGTCCAAAAAATCACAGCTCTTCCTTCAGATTCACACAAGGACATACAGGTTTGGGAAACAACCCAGCTCATGACGAGAAACTGCAAAAGAAAGCTCCAACCCAGCTTCCAAGTGACGTGGAGAATGAGAGAAAATGGAAATACTCTCTTTTCCTCATGTTTGCTGGATGCAGCCAGACCTATTTCTCTTCTCTAAGCAGTTCTTTCTGAAGACATGGCACGTGGGCCCAGGCATGGGGGCAGACACACCATTAGGAGGGACTGGCACTTAAAATTATCATCAAAACTCATGTTTAATCCTAGAAATCAGAAAGAGAAAATATTTACCCTGTGACTCAGAAATCCAAACATGCACCATTAACAACTAACTGTGAACAGCCCAGCAAGAGTTTTAAAACACTCAGACTCAACATTATTTGTTCAAATTAAATCTGTCAATGTTTATGAAAAAACATACATTTAAAAATATGCTTTAACAGTGTTTTGTAGCCACTTATAAGCCTAAAGAAGGGCTAACTTCATAGCCAGTGTAATTTGTACTGAATATCCAATCAGCTCTAATTATTAACAGCATGTTACATGTGCATACACAAGCATCTGTCATCCCAGAGGATCCCAAAACATTTTCTAAAGTCAGCACAGTAGTTATGGCAGGACTCCTTGGGGTGCTGAGCTCAGGTGAAGCTCTGCAAAACTTCTGAGGACTGTGCCCCTAACGTCGTGTCTTAAAGCTGGAAAAGAGCAGCCTGTCTCCCAGACAGAGGAGATTTCTTGATCAAGACAGCAGGAAAACCTCTACTTTTCTGTGGAAATGCCAGTTCTGAAGCAGCCAGCATGGCAGAAAAGGCGCTTCCCCATGTCTGATTCCTATGGGAACCGGGCTTCTAAGCATTGCTCTCCTCTCAATCATATTGGGATCCTGCCTACAGCAACTGAATTAATAGCTAGTAACAATGCATTCACTCAGCAGATGCACACACCATTAACTGAACTCCTTGTCATCACCTTTTACTAACCCTTACTTTATTCAGTCCCTTGGTGCTTAAAACTTATTTAACCACAACCTAAGTGTGATGGCAGCTTTTGCAGTCAAAGCCATGACCTAATCCATGCACTCTAAAGCGCCACTCAGGAAAGAGCACAAAAATAACAATAATAATAAAAAAAAACCCAGAATAACTATTTGGAATGACTTGATTTCTTTTCACCTCCTTATCTCTAAGTGTCAGCAGCTCACACATTTTAGCATCAGGCACAGTAATTAGACTTTGGTAACAGCTAATCACAACAATAAGACAAGTCCTCATCATCATAACACTTCTTCCTCTGCCAATTCACACAGTGATCATAATCAATGAAAGCAATCTACAGCAGCTTCTACCCTGTCCTGCAGCTTATGAATTAAAGCAATGTTGTCAGCCAAGAGTTTCTTTTTAAGTTTTAGAAACCTAGTGGTAATGGAAAATTTGTCTTGTATTTCAAAATAACAAAACATTCTTATTAAATATTCCCCTGAGGGGCAGTAAGTTCACAGACAACCTTAAGCTGTTTATGTGAAATTGAAATGTAACTCACAAAAATACACCAGTTAGCTACCCTTAAGTAAAATAACTATGAAGGTAATCCATGAAAACTTTTGCCAATCACCATTCAATTCAATTCAAGTTGAAAGGACTCTATCCATCCAAGATGCTGTTTCTGGAACGGGTAGAAACGCACAAGAAGAGAGACACAATCTAAAAGGGTCTAAAGCGGAATGAATACAAAAGTAGGTGTTTCACCTTGCAGAGAGGGAAGATGAGACCATGGAGGCTGCTGGGGTGGGGACAGGGCGGAAGAGCTGACATGGAGAGGTGAGAGGTGGCAGAGGAGTGCAAAGCCAAGCATGCGCTTGAGCATTAATCCTAATGGTACAACATCAGTTGAAGAATGTTGTCGCAAACCCTACATTTCAGTTACTTTAATCTGTAGATGTTGGCTTTGCAGTAGCTATTCTCTTCTCTGAGAGATGAAGAATTTGTCTTGTTTTAATGGTGTGAAGAGATTTAGGCCTGAGACTGGGAGTGCATTTGTCTCTTAGGAAAGGGCTGAGCAGAGTCCTCATAGTTCTGAATTTACTGATGCCTACTGTGAGGCATAATTTTGCAATTATAAAAATCCCAAGAAACTCAAAAGCCTCTGTGTAGCACAGAGGACCCTGAGTCCACAAGAAGTGCATCTGATCTTCAAAGCTACCACTCTGTGTTAACAAGGACTCCATTAACAGCTCATGTTTTAAAAAGCAGTTCAGCGCTTACTGTATTGATGTAAATGGGTATTTTGGAAAAGAGATTTGAAGATAAGCAGCAAAATTAAGCAAGGTCTTGACACAAAGAGTTTAAATGTAATTATTAATGTAATTGTTTTCTTTTCTTAGATGCAGCTTGTCTTTGCACTGTTTAAGAACCAAAACAATTGACCCTTAATTTTAGCAGAAGAGCTTCTGCTCATCTAATCCAGCAAGAGTGCTTGTGTCTGATTAGCACAGGATGGATTGATTCCTGGGAGCAGAGCTCCTGCTACAGTGTTTTGTCTTTTCTCTTCCCAGATCACATTCTGCCACAGATTTCTACATTTAGATGACAGATCTGGCTGCTGTCTGTGGGATTCACCTAGCTGCAACTGCACATTGATTAGCAATTGCCTTGAGGAAATTCAGAGTATCCAGGCAACCAGGAGGAGGCCACAGATACAGCATCTGGATCGGAAGCAAAACATAAGCAAGGAAAGAGATCTCAGAAAAATTAACCTATAATATATGCAAATCCAATTTGCTTTAAACAGTAGATTCTGTGTCAATTTTTGCTGTTATTAATAAGTTAATAATGCTGTTATTAATGAGGTTAACTGAAAGATCAGTCTGGGTTTCTTGTTAAATTAGTCAAAATGTTAAATATGCACATTTCAATTTATTTCTGGAATTTAACATATACTCCAATTAGCGTCCTTATAGGCAATGACAGCATAGCAGAAAGTTACCTACAGATCAAGTCAGTCTCATTTATTCTTGATTTTTCCTGTGTTGAGACATCACTAGGTATTGCCACATGGTATTGTTAACACTCATGTACAGCTGTGTCCAAGCATATTTAATGCCTGGAAAATTTATAAAACAAAGCAAAGATACTTAAAGTAACACATAAGCAGTAAGACCTTGGTAGCATGGGGCATGAGATGGCTGTGGAAGCTCAGGGTGTTTCCTGAGCCCAGCTGTATTACAGCAACTGTGATATCCACATGTAAATAGATTAAAAAAATTCACAGGAAACATAAATAAGCATGTGCTTGTGCATGGCATGTACAGAGAACACAGGAGAAGCAGCTGGAACACACCCTTACCTAGCACAAGGCTGTAGGAATCAATAAAATGCTATGTTAAGCCATTGCAATAATGCAAACTCTTCTTCTTGCAAATACTTCAATATTTATATATATACTCCCACCACGAGGATGCATCCCATTAACGCCTTCCCTCTGCGGAAGGAGGGGGACGTGCGTATCGCAGGTCGCAGTGCGGGGCGAGCTCCGCAGTGGCAGGGAAATGCCGTGGCTTGCAGAGGCTGGGCTGTCTCCTGGCACAGAAGGGCTGCCCAGCTGCAAAGGAGCTGGGCAGCACCAGTGAGGAGCAGCCAATTCTAGAGACAGTCCTGAGCACATCCAGTACCAAGAAACAATGCTGAAATGTGCCTGGCTGCCATCTATCAATGGACTACTATGAGCAGCCTTCAACACATCAGAGTGTGGTTAGAGAGCAAACGATGTCTTAAAATAACCTGAAATCTAACTTAGGAAAAAGCAACTAATTCACTATATCTTTTTTTGCCAGAGGTGTTTGGGAACAACATTTTCCCCCAGGGTTTGTGTTTTAAAATGCATCAAAACCAGTGAAAAGCAGATTGCTAATGAACAATTTCAGACAGAGCTCACATTGAAAAAGGTGTTATTGAAAGTGCACAGAGAGAAGCCAATCAGAAATGCCATAGGAAATTCAAAACCACTCTAAAACCCTATCAGATATTTGAATATTTGCTTTTAGAGAGTTACTCAACTACCACTTTAGCTGTTTGTAGAATGAAGCATTGTTATCAGACGACACTTCAGTGAAGAAGCACTCATGCTTAAGACTGATAATCATGCACATACACAAGAACATGTTGTCTTTTTTTTCTTACTAGTGGTTTAAAAAAATAACAAAAAGAAAAAAGGAAGCAAAGTATAAAAGCCAAAGATAGAACTGGAATCTTTCTGCAGTGCATGGATGTTAGTAAGTGGATATTTGACATGATACATGGTGATGGTGCTACCGGAGCCATTATGATTTATTGAGTCAATCTGTAGTATGGAGACAATAATAAGCGCATCTTATCTTATTAAGCGGAACATGTTGTTCCGCTGCATGGGCATCCCCAGCATCTGCCACCCTTACTCGCCCAATCTTCCTGTCACGTTTTGCATGCCACAGACACAGCTCTCATTTCAAGGTTGCACCAAGTTAGCAAGACCCACAGGCTGCAAAAATACCAGAAGGGCAGTAAAGAAAATCCAGCCATTTTGCTAAAGTAGCTGGGGGAGTAGGCTGCTGCAGAGAAACCCAAGGAGACCTAGCACATCAGATAAATTAGGCTAAAGGCATCTTGATTTGAAACATGTTGCTGAATACACCAGCTGAAATTCTAACTGCACTATTAAGGTAATTTATTACACTCTTTAAGTACCACAATCGGAGACCCTGTCTACAGTAGATAGTTTTATACACTTTAAAAATGTTAGCAAGTCACCCCATTACATCTTAGTCATGAGACTAATGCAGATTACTTATTACTTCTCTTGGCAATCACATAACACTTGTCCTGAGAATGAAAGATGACGCCTTGACAATAATACGCTGTAATGTAATAACCCTTCACATGTTATAAAGTGCAGCACTTTTTCTTTTGAGGATCACTAAGTGCTGGGCAGGCATTCATTAATACAGGTCTTGCCAGACCTTGGCGACACTGCCATCCCCATTCAAAATTTAGCCACCATGCTAATGTCCCCATGTGTCTCTGCACAGCAACCATCCCCACTGCTGCATTCCCCCAGCCCTCTGAAATACCATCGCTTCCACTCTCTCCCTCCTATTTGTAATAGCAGATAACTGCAGGCACAGGATATCTGCTGAAATATTAATGAAGAGAGAAGTAAGTATTGTTTTAATATTCTCTAGGCCAGACACCGGAAGTATATAGAGCAGTTACCTGATCTGCCCAGGGCCACTCAGCAGCTGGGGAAGAAACAGGATTAAAATCTAGAAGTTGTGGTTCTGCCCAAAACAGCCCTCCCTTGGGGTCCCTGTGAGAGCCCACAATTCAAATGCAAAAGTAATTGTTAAATAATTAGTAACCTACACAATTACTTCCATGCATCCGTCAGTATTTTATGCCCTGAAGGAGCAATAAATAAACGCCTGAGACTACAATTATCATGATTTCCTGTCCACCAGAAAGCCTAGATAATGTGCAGTCTAAAAAGATTTTTCCTTCCTAATGAGTATTGTCAATGGGAATTACTAACTGGCTTGAGCATGTTGTGTGCAGCTTTACCAGTACGCATGTGGCGCAAAAAGCACCAATATCGGTGCAGCATCACAGCTCTGGACTGGTCTTCCAGGATTTCAGATCCAGCTCCTGGATTCATGTGATCAACATGTACCTTTCATTAGTGGAAAAAAGAATAAGTTTCTAGGCTTTATGGTTAAAAATCAGAATGTTAAAACTGGAACTGAAAACCTCAGGAATTAAGACTTTCAAACATCCCATCCCACCTGATCACCACTTTTGGAGCATTTTGGGTGCAGAACACACAGGGAGGTGACCAGGAAAGCAGCTGCCATGCCTGCTCTGCATTCACTGGGATGTGAATCAAAAACTGCCCAGAGGAACCTATTTGCAGTGCACCAGAAGAAATAATAATGACATTATGCAGCCCAGTAGGTAGGCAACACCTTTTTTGTCCTATTCAGCTTGCAGTTTCTCTCTTGGCAATTAGAGCTCTTTCAAAACCCAGGTTGTTCTTTCAAAACCTGAAACACTCTCCTACTCTTTCATGATTTCCAACTGTTCTCTTCTGCTTGTTCTTTATTCTTTCCAAATCAATAGTATCCGTATCAGCATCAAAGTCTTGTGTATTACCCCTCTTTTGATGGCTGCCTGTTTTCTAATCTTTCTCCCCAGAAGTTCTCTTCAGCAACTGTTACTAAACAAATGCTTGTATTATGTCTTCTCCCGCAAGGTTTTTCCCAATGATAGTGCTAGTATTCCGGTGGCTTTATGCCTTCAAGAGGCAAACAAATGTCATCCAGTAATGCCAAAGCCTTATCTTGATCATTTGGGTCAGACTTCCTCTCCAGCTGCTGAAATGTAGCACAGAAATACAGAGCATACATCCATCTCCCCCACCCCACCACATGCAGATGCTTACAAACTAAGGGCCAGAAAGGACCTTGGGACCACCCTGACCCCAAACCATCAGCCTGCTTGAGCCACATGAGCCTGTGGCTGCCAGGCACATGAAGACTTCCCCATTCATCATCACTACTCTCCATTTCAGAGCATTCCCCTTCCTTCATCTCTAAATCACCTAATCACATTGTAATTAAAAGCAACCCTATCTCTGCAATTGTTTGCCTCCTACTCGGTACAATAGGTAGCGTTATTAATAATAAAAGACATGCATTAAAGGTATTATTTCATTGTTCTTCAGAGAGAAATAGAAGATTATTTCCTTTTGTTGGGTTCCATCTCTCTGGTTTAGAATAAGCCATCACTGGCAGGGTCAAAAATATAATCAACTTCATCATGGTGGTACATTTAGGGAAAAAAAAAAAGGCAGCATAAACCAATAATTAATCTAAGACTATAAAGCTGGGCAACAACAAAGACTTGGACATTAGAAGTCTAACTTACTTTGTAGTTTGGGTTTTTTGGCAGATTGGTTTTTTTTTTTAATAGACAAAATAGCTGGTGATTGCAGCGTTGAGTCTGAATCACATCATCTTCCAAGATCTAATCAAGATCAACAATGTCTTGATCAATACAGTTGTAAAATAAGATTTCCAAAAAAAGTACAACAAATCCATTAAAGAAATCTCGGAAGGCAGCAAAATAATTTCTTGAAGCTGTAAGTGAAAAATGAACTTTATTTATTTCACATTACAATCAAATAGTAATGTGTCTTGATGCATATGTGCACACATGCATCATCATTATTTGCTTTATTCTTATTGATTTTTTCTTCCATGGGCCAGCTCTCCAGAACCGCTATGCACCAGCGTCAATGGGGAAAGAGGCTTCTCAGCACTTCTGACAAATTATTCCTTTAAAGTTCAGACACTTCTATCACCCACAGAAATGAAATACGCATTAGACGTATGAGAAATCAACCTCATCTTCAGCAACTCAAAAGAGCAACCCATGAAAAATAAACAGTTTAGCTGCTACTGCATATAATCACAGAAGCAATGAAACAACCATGTTACAACTGTCCCAGATGGGTACAGCATTTCCTGAAAACTAATTCCCAGCATGTCCCAGGAGCCAGCTTACAGTTACCCATTTTGTCTTTCCAAGTGGAAAGGTCACCAGAACAAATACGATCAGGAAGTAATGGTGAGGCCGTTCAGCTGATCTATTTCAAGCACCATGACAAAGAAAACTAATTTAGTGTTATAATTAGAAACATGGAGAGGAAAAAGCTCATTTTGGAGAAGTGCTGCTGCTGGAACGTTAGCACTGGTGCTGATGGAGCTAATCAGCTCAGAGGTGGAAGAGTGAAACCAAATTACACATTTAGCATCTTCATGCAAACCAGGTTTGACACTGCAATTGTCTGCAGTTGGGAGTAAGTGCGAGGTTTAAAGGTGACCTTACAAGGGAGTTTTTAAAGAAGTAGACTAAACAGTGTTTCAGAACTTTTTTTTAGAACTTGAAAACCAAAACCACATGTCACAATTTTTCTGTTCATACTTTATGACTATTTTTCAAAGACTATCGGCTATTTGTGTGTAGTTCATATTTTTAAACGTATTTCATGTTTCTCATTAATGGCTGCAAGAATAAGGCTTTTTCAACTTCTCGTAATTACAAAAAGACCCATTTAACTTCTTGCAAATGGAAATATGACATGAACGAGCTGAAGTACATTGGAAGGACTTTCAAACCTGTAACGTATTTCTTTTCATTGTCTTCTTGAGAGGTACATTTGAATATTCTCCAGGGATAAGAAAGAAAAGCCCAAAACCCAAAAATTACCCCAAAAGGAGTTTTCAGTTTAAAGGAGGTATAGATTGCAGGTTTAGTTACACAAATCCTATTGTGTACCTAAATATGGCCAATTTGCCTTGCATTTCTCTGGGAGTCAAAGCTATCTTTTTCCTGCTCTCACCCTGGTGACATTTCAGTGCCCCTTGGCTGTCTCAGTGCTGTTGTTTATAAAGCTGTGCTGTAAAAAGGATCAACACAATGACCCAAGTTAGAAGTAATTACCCAAGAATAAAGAAGAAAAAAGAAGGCCAAAAGGAGTGCATCATGTAGCTGCATAGTGAGACACAATTGGGTGATGAAGGATGTGTATTTAGGGAAGATGAAGAGAAAGAGGGACAGCAAGAGGGAAGAAAAAGTGAACAAGGAGATGAGCCATAGCAGATACAAAGAATACATGCATTTTTCACCCACTGCCACGCTGTCTTCCCTCAGTATTTTGTTACTGGATTTCGTATTGGATTTTCCTGGCTTACTCATGTTAATCTTTTGACGTAGTTAACTTGAAGGAAAAGACAAAAGCACAGCAATACTGGAATTCCCTCTCTCAGAGAGAAAAGGGAAGTAGAGCACTATGATGGAAAATGAGGTCCTAACCTGAGCTGGTTAACTTGAGTGAGGGTGATGTAAGTTTGGTGTCCTACCACAGCTATCTGAAGTGCTTTTCCACTGCCCGTGGCTCCATACCTTCATAAGTTCCTACTTCCAAAAGGGTCCCACTTCGCTCCAACTCCAGAAACTCCTCCACAGTCAGAAAGTTATAGTCCACACCAGGCACTTCTCCTTCTCTTGGAGGGCGGGTTGTGCCTGAAAGGAAAAATTAGCATGTTAATATAGTTGATTTCTTATCAAGAGTTAAAAGGGACAGTAAAAAACGATCAAAAAGATACAACAGTATCTGTAAAATACAGTTCTGTGAGCTACACAGACAGCAGTGTGAAAGAGTACAGTTACAAGTCAGGAACCCATGTCAAAACAAGACAAGATATAGATCACAGGTTGAGCTGGCGGTACCAGTTGTTCCACCAAATGACAATGTTTTTGATATTCTCAGAAAGACTCTCTGGCAAAGAAATCTCTCATATCACATGCAGAAACACAGTTGGAAGAGTTTGGTATCTGGGAATATACCAGCAATTACCTTCCTGCTATTAGCACAGTCCCTCATACTTCAACTTCACTAACATTTCAATCTGTATTCTCAGATATGGCAACTTATTTCTAGCTTCCATTATTTCTGCATCTCTTTATCCCACCAAATATTCTTTCACATCATAAAGACATTTTCTCCCTTATTTCTTATTAATATTTTATCTCTATTTATGCTACTATTTTTTATTCCACATTAAAAAGCACTGTGAGACAGCTTTGATTCACCATTCACACATGCTCACTAAAAGACAACCTGCCATCTCTTCTGACAGAAGCTCACCTATAAGCTCACTCCTGTTCAAGAAATACTTATTCTTTTGAGTAATAATCCACACTGAATCTCTCCAGAACTCAACAATTTAACTAGTACCCATGGAGAACAGGGTACTGTTACTGCTACTCTGCCAGTTCTGAAACTCTTCTCCCTTCTGACCAATTTACAGCCCTCTGAAGCATGGTACAAGATGAATCACTTCATGACTTTTTGCTAAGATAGCTTGGGCCACTGCATTTTAGGTCACTGAGCACAGCTTAATTGATTGGGATCGATTTCTGTTCAATAGCCTTTATTGTCCATGACTCTGGAGGCTAGGAGATGGCTGGAGTCTATACATCTGAGATTAAATATAAATGACAGATTTGATGGTACAGGAAACTTAACTTTAGCAGAAAGAGCAGTGTTAAGAGAGTTGGAGGTGTTCAAGTGCTGTGGCCGCAACCAATCTGCTGGTTTGGGAATAACTTTAGAGATGTGGAAACCATACCTAACATTTAATGAAGCATGATTTCTCACTTCTGTGGGACTCTTCCAGCCCCTGGGCAGTGCCTTCTCAGTGCATACAATTTCTTAAACCCTCTATAAAAGGACTGAAGAAAGTATAAAGAAGCTGAGCTTCTGGAAACTAATTGGGAAGATTCCAGCTCTCAGGAGTTGAAAGAGCATAAATTTACCATGCCTGCATCTGGCAAATGTTTTCCTCAAGTGCCAGGGAAGCGGAAAGTCTGCTTATGCCCTATTCATCTGAGAGACTGTTCAAGAGGTCAGTCTTGACAGAGTGACACCCTTGAAAGATTATCACTAGATTAATTTCCTTGATAGACATCCACTTTCTCTAACATCCTCTATCTCTTCTTTCAAAATAGAAACTCTCTCTTTTTATTATTTACCATCAGCCTCCAGATAAGTCTATAAATTCCTGTGCTTTTTCCATCATTCATTTTCTTGGAGCTGTGTGAATGGGTGAAAGCAGGAGGAGGAGAAGCAAAAAAGGGGATGGAAATTGTGACAGGTATCTTCACCCTACTAGTAGAATTACTCTCTCCTATTTGAAAAGATCCAATTTTGTATTCTTTGTATTCTTGAATCCTTACAGTAAGACTACAAGGATTTTTACAGAGTAGTTTCTAACAGATGTCTTTCACAGATCTAGACCAGAGAAAAACTGGACCTGCACCACATGCCCCTCGCTGCCCGAGTGCCTGTGTTTCCATGTCAAGGCAGGCAGCGAAGCTGAGCGGGCAATGTCCACACAGGTCCCTCCCTGCCACACAAGGAGCGCGCACGCACCCAGCAGCTGGCATGAAGGGTCACAGCCCAGATGTAGCATCTCCACCCTGAGCACCGACTGCTGTGGACATTCAGGCTGTGAGGACCCTCAGCGGAGCATTGTGGCTGTTGACCACTGGCTGATTCTCCTAAACCAGGCTCGTGAGAGGGAAGGACGAAGAATGAAAAGCCTAAGCAATAAGTATGTCCAACAATGCGCTGTAGCTGTCCCATGCCTGGAGCACAATGGAAGTGAGAATTAGACTCTGTAGTGCTCCTCATGCAACGCATCAGTCAAACGTCACCCCAAGCCATGCGGCACACGAGCCGAATGACAAAGATCGGGACATACTTTTTCCCAGTAACTGACAACACACATTAAGGAGACACAAAGATCAGGGAACTTCAGGACTCATTTTACGTTATCTTTTAAAGCCTTCTTCTTTTCTTTATCTACATCTTCCCACAGAGAGTATTTATTAATCATTTTTTTTTCCTTCTGAATTTTTATAGCGGTGAAATTGCAGTCAGCAGTTTACTAGTGCTGGCTGCCTATTTGACATGACAATTATATCTCTGCCATAATTCCTCTGAGCCATTTTAATGGATCTATTTGTTTCATCTCAGTGTTCTTAATTTCCTGAATATGTTCAAGTCGAAAAATCGCAGATGTGCTTGCTATCAGCACGATTGCCTGCAACACACGCTGAATGCATTAGAAATGCCAAGTCGCTGCGTAAAAGAAAAACATTACATCACAGAGATAACATTTGTCACCTCGCGTCGGTCCTCAGCAACAAACAGAGGGAAAATAAAAACTAGACTGGTTAGGATATCTTATCTGGGCGAAGGCGAAAAACCCAACAACTTTCCATGCTGCTGTCTAGAGCAAAGATTGCTTGCAGATGCTTGGGCTGTTATCCTGCTTCACATCTGAGCAAGTGTTACTGAATGCAATTCAGAAAGGCAGGGGGAAGGGAAAACCCGCCTCCGTTTTTCTTGTAGCAGAATGACAGGCTGCCGGCTGGACACACGCCTGGCAGATGGCATTTCAAAGAGTTTTCATGAACCATCTGGGATGTGTACAATGATTACAAACCACACTTACAGCAAAGCCAGAAGGGTTGCTTCACAAGGAGGGTGGGGGGAGAGGGCGGGCGGAAAGAAAGGGGGAAAGAAAAGAAAACCAAGAGGCGCGTAAAGCAAACTCGATGACTTCTCCCAGGCACAGGACGCTAAGAATAATCGGCACCTTCCACTGGGAGCCTGTCCATGGCCCGAGACAACTGCTCGACTACTGTGCAGCACGTGTGTGCACAGCCCAACACCGTTGCAGGCTGCAAGCGACCGTTAAGAGCTTTCTGCTGATAAACTCCAAATTGTAATTAAGTCTCCCATCATTAATGTGACTTAATTATGTACAAAGCATAGTGTGTGTGTGTCCTCCCTCCCCCTTTAAACTGCATTTCAGCATCCTTACCACAGGGTGGTCATCATTGAAGGAGAGGGCTATGGAGATGACTGCACATTTTATCAGAGCTAATAGCAGGTCAGATCACTGCTAATGGCAGAATTAATTGAGCACAATGAGTGCTGTAGACGGCCCAAACAGGAGTTAAGATACTCCACTAGAAAAGGCAAGCCAATCGTATTTAAATATGTTAACCCGCCTGCCATGTTTGCACTGAAATATTAAGTGGCATCAAATCTTATTGCCATTAGGTAGCAATTTAGCTAATTAATTTGAGCTATGTCCCCCTGTGTGACTAGCTCAGAATTGCTAATGCTACAACAAGAAGGAACTGGAGGAGAAACCGAGTGGTTAACAACTCCTTCTTCACATTTAATGGTTCATAAACTTTCACTCTTATATGGCTAGAATGTCCTACAACATATAAAACTAGTTAGAGACATTAAATTCACAGGGGAATTGCTCAAATCTTCTGAAACCACAGCAGACTTAAGAAAATAAATAAATAAAAATAAGGCTACTGGTTAGCGTTGCAGGTTTTACCTTCTCTCTTGGTTTGGGGAGGTAAAACTACATATAACATGGGTGGCTCAGATGTTAGGTGAAATGCTTGCCTGGCTGCTGGTTTGGTTATCACACCTAAGCTAGATGCATCCCAGTTTATTCATGCATCACTAATGCACTAGCCCCACAGAAAAGGGATCTCACCATGGGCTGGGCAGCCCACCTGAAAAACTGCTTCTAGACACAGGTGAGTTTGCCCAAGCAGAGCCCAGTGCTGTACTTAAGCTAACTAAATTAAAGCCTGTCATCCATGCCTACAATAACTGGACTGTGGCTCAGATGTACTGATGACTATCAACTATTTTTCTGAATAATTTAAGTGCCCATTTAAATATAGCTGCTACTGTTGTGTTGCCTACCAACCACGCTGACAATTACCTAACACAAGTCTCAATTATAGTATAGCCAGATTGTTAATATGTGATTCAGGGTCTGTTTAGGTCCTTATCAATCTACCAGGGCCTCATGTTAAGCTGTTAATAGCCACTAATGCCCTGCTGCTAAGTTAATCAGAATCTTGCTTATTGCAAGCTAAACATAAGACTTCAAAGCGGCCACAGTCACTTCAATTATTTTCTTGTTAAACCAAAAGCAGTTCTCGAGCAGTAATTCTGTTACCGTGTACCAAAACAGCCCCTACCAAGTCATTTAGAAGTTGACTTCTCAAGTGCAGAACATCTACATCTCCCATTTGCAAAGCAACGATTCCTGCAGACTCCTTATCCAATTTCACTGGCTTGGCAGTGATAATCCAGTGAGACACCAAAATATAGCTGATCAAACCACAAGTCATTTGCTTCTCATCTCTACTGATCAGCTTTTCTTAAAATGACAGATAATGTGGGAGTTGCACACTCCAAGTAATGATATAGTTCCTACACCATATTTTATACAAACTCAAGTCACTGGTGGCTACCAACAGTGAATGGAGCTGTAATAAATAAGGTTTTAATGAGAAATTTACAGGGGTGCTGCTGACCCACAAAGCTGTTGTGGGGGTTTGCTGAGAAGCTGTTTGCAAGTGGGTTAGAAGGAAGGATGCTGGTCTTGCCATTGCTCTTGGCGACTGATGTTTTTGTCATTCAGCAAGAAGAGACTGCTCTCATCACCTACACTGAAAAAATCTTCAGCTGCCAAAGAAGAAACATATTAGGAAAATAGCCCCTCTTTCCCTCTGCAGAGTGTTTAGAGGTCACCTTCTTCCCTCATGTCACAGGATAATTTGGAGAGCCTGCTTTGGCTCTCCTGCACCTGGCACCTATGGTGCCAGATAACTGGAAGGGAGGACAAGCTTCGCAGATCTGCTAATGGCAAGCGCAGAAGGGAAAAGTCAGGGACGACCAGGTCTGTCTCCAGAAGAGGCAACCTGATTAGCAGCCAAGCTTAAGGCAGAACTTACCTGCAGCACAGCATCAGAAATGGCCTTATCTATATTAACAAAAAATAAAGTGTGACCTATCTGTAAGAAAACATTGCACACAGAACTACTTCATCTTATTGACTTCTGAGGTTATCCAAACTAAGATTACTGACTGTTTTTTTTTCAACAGCAGTACAAGTTATTGTATTTTGACCCTGTTATGCTATCCATTATACACATGTGTGATTCCACTTACCTATGGTAAGGAGTAAGGGGCAATTTATAGTTGTAACTGCATGAAAATACGGAAGTTTCAGAGAGGCCTGGTCTGTTACAAGCTAAACATGCTCAACCTACAAATACAATTTTCTCCTGAAACTTGAAACTCAGGAAGCTCATTCTGGGATTTTAAATGTTGTCTGTCCCTTCTCTAGCCAGTGACTTGATACCTATAAACCACAAGAACGTGACAAGCATTCAAAGTGTCTCAGTGGCAGAGTAGAAATTCAGTCCAAAGGAGAATGTGGTCTGTCGCTAGAAATTAATTCACAGCTCTGTTAATGATGCATGCGCAGGAACAGATGCCGATTGACTCTTCCTGGCCACACAGATAACTGCAGTACTAAAAACAAATTTCTGTCACTGTGGTCAGCAGTAATGACTGATTAAACCCAGAAAACAGCTGACCAAGGAAAACCTGTCTTTCTACAGGCACATTGCAGAGAAATGCATTTTGTGACTGTGGCTAAAAGTAATTTTTCTTCTAGAGGGGGAGATGGAAGGGATTTGTACACAGAGTTCAGTATCTCCTTCTCCACCAGCCTTTCCAGCAACGCTCAGTGGCCAAAGCTGAAATCCACAGCAGCAGCTTGCCAGGATCCCCTCCTGCTCAAAGGACTGTGCCGGCCATGCACACATGCAACGCCAGGTCAACCCTCAGTGCACGGAAAAGCCACTCTCCCCCTTTCTGAGGCACAGTGTCCAGTTGCATCTCTCTGGCCCTTTTTCTCAAAGTACTGACTGCCTAGAGCCTCCCTGGAGAAATGATTCAGCCAAGCCACACAGCAACAGCTCAGAGTTTGTGTACCCTCCAGGCAGCAAGTTATTTTTGTCCCTTTTAAATTTATTTTTGGTATTTGTGGCCTTCCCTGCCACCAAATAAGAACATTGATAATCTTCATCACATTTATCCTTACAGCATTTTGAGGTAGAGAAAGTGGGTTTGTTTCCATTTTATAGCACAAGATCTGCCAGACCTAGGCTCTCAAAGGACTTCAGGAGCCTAAATCTAGAGAAATCAATGGGATTTAGGAAACCCTACACATCAGGATCAGGGCCTAACAGATTAAAAGGGACAAAAATAACTTGCTGCTGCACTGGGGCGTTGCAAGCTCGTTTGTATGTGTTGCTAAACACCATGCCATGGCTACACAAAGCCAATTCAGTATGAGGCATTTTGCTCTCCACTGCAATATCAGTTTAAAAGGAACTGATAATTACCTGATGATTGGAAGGATACAAAACCTGCCACACTCTCCAAGAAAGACATTTTAAGAAGACCCGTTTAAGGATCTGTGCTAAATATTCAAATAGAGCAGCACCTGGGAAAGTACCTTCCATGGTACTGCTGCAGTGTGGCAGTTGCTAATGCAGTTACAACCTCTTCATATGTCCTTCAGAGCATTCATTTGCTTTCTCCTAAGGATAAAAAGAGTATTCTGGCATCAGATAAAACATAAATAATAAATGTTCCTGGGTTCGCAATAGCAGCAGCTCGCCTTCTGGATTCCGCTCTTTGAGTGATTGCTGTTACCTCACCAGACACCTGCAGCTGAATCCCTCTCATTTCCCATGAGGTGGGACACCCACCAAGAAGATTAAACTTCATGAACTAATGAGTTTGCCATTAATCTTGTGTTCATGGAGTCCAACAGCATGACATCCACTAATTTAAATTGTGAACTACTGATGAAAAAGCAAACTATGTACCTCCTTGGTGAGAAGACCTTAGCTGTAACTATGCAAAATTTTATTCTTTCTAATATATGGATTAGTGTAATAAAGTGTAATTTTATAAATCAATAAAGCCGTAGTAATGAGATTGCACTGTAACGTTCTGCTTTTAAATATTGGCACAGAAATGAATGAAAATTGCCATTTGTGTAAGTGTGTATGTGACTTATGGGAAGCAAAATTAGCTGAAAGTAAATTAACAGGGTGATTACATACTTGCATTCATATTCAGTTTCTCTCATATATGCATTTTTAGAAGTCTAGATAATGCTACAACCATGACACACACCTTTATTTCAAAAGGATCACCTTTCTTCTATTGAAAAATTGTCATAGTTACTTTCAGTAGAAATTCTGGCTATCAGGCTGCAGCTGGAGAAGGTAAATTAAATACATACACTGGATAAGTGAAGAGCACCGTTATTAGCAGGTTATTTTTAATCCCGTAGATCATTCACTCCAGACTATCTCAACGCAGGCCTAACCCCTGGAGCTCAGGGCTGCCCCGCATCAGCTGCCTCAGGCCTTACCAGGCAGGGGCACAGCAGTGCTCTATGCTGCACACCCAGAGCAGCTACGGGAAAGCACAGCGTGCTTTGAGGTGACTATTCCATACGAATGTGCACATCCATATTAAATACAACAGGCCAAGGGCATGTGCAGGGTGAGTGCTTAAAATCTACTTTGAAATCAGGAGACCTGGGATGTAGAGTCGCTGCCACGCAAACAGCACTTTTAACCAAATACCCCATTGTCTTATACTTTCACATTATAGGAAGTAGTTTATCTGGAGGTACAACATATCTTCCTTTATATCTGCTTTATTCATGGCTACTTGCAAAGCTATCTGATTTCTACAAATTGCCAAAGAGGAGGTGTAGCCCAGTCTCAGAGTTTCATAAGTCAAGGGCTAGCATTAAAACCAAGCTGCGAAATGGTCAGTAGAGGCACTCAGCTGCTGAGAAACAAAACACCCATCAGCTCCCTGTCATGTTTGGCTGAGTATAAGACAGTGTAGTATTAAAAATTGTTTTTCATTAACTATTGGTCCTTCATGTGGCTTGGTATAAGTATTGAGTAGGTTATATTTGAGTAGAATAACAGAACAGGTCAAAAATAAAACATTCTCAAACCTTTTTCTTAATGTTAGAGACAGAAGACTGGGAGGAGAGGACTTTGGGAAAGATGAGGGGCCAAGACAGCACTCAGGACTGAGTGTGCTGCAAACTTTTGCAAGATGAATTGCCAAGTTACATTGCAGAGAGGGACATAAAACCATGCAAGTCAGATTTGCAAACATTGCACAATCCTTTTCACCCACCATGAAGTACTGAAGGAATTTCCCAATTTGGTGGAAGACATGCAGGGGAGTCTTGAAGCAGAAATACAGTGAACAAGAACACAACAGTTAGTTTTATCTTGGATTTTTAAAATTTAAAAAATAATGAAGACTTGTTTGGACAATATATGTGACTACTGTAACTGAAGGAAGAACCAAAAAAAAAAAAAACAAACCACCACATCAGAAACTGCTGTTAGCCATATATGTGCAAATCTGCCTCACAGTGAGATTAGCAGTAGAGCTTCCCAGAAGCCAAGACTGCCTGTTTGTTCCCCACAACAATACTTCTACACAAGCTGCCACAATTATTGGAAGGAAGAACTTCTCTCTTTTCTTTAAAACTTGGGTACAAAAAAATGTTAACCTCCCCAAAACAAGGTATCCTATCTTCTATTCTACTTCAAGGCTTCAGATGCATTCTATGAACAGATATAGTAATTAAGCTCATAATAAATCGATTATCCAACACAGACCAAACACCTGCAGTATTTAAATTCAGTTTTTATTAAAAAACAATGTTTTTTTTTATCACCTGCATACATCCACAAAAAGATATTCTGCACTTTAAAACTATAGTAATAAACTGGAGAATATTTGATGTCCAATAGCTTAGCTGCTTCAACAAAGATTACTTACTTCTCTTGCTGTTTGTCTTCCAAGGTTGTTTCTACTGCTGAGATAGGTACAACACAATGTGGGTCATCCTTGGTTGGATGCGATATAAAACTCTTTCTGTTGACTTTAATTGCCCTTCTAGCACACCTTTAATTTGCAGTTAAAAGTCTTAATAAAACACCTCACCTAACAGTATGTGTCTAAAACCAGATCAGTTCATTAGCCTAATCTCTGTGAAATTCCACCACAGAAACAGAGTCATATAAAATGTACACATTTATCTCTGAGGCATTGCCTGAAGTTTGCTTCAGTGACCACATCCAGTCTACTGAAAAGAGAGACTCAAAGAGAGAGGTTTTTTCCCTTTTCTTTTTTTTTTTTCTTCTTTTTAAACAGAACACCATTTCAGCACAATTCTACAGGACATCAAGATATTTAAAACAGTCTTTTTCACTGAACAACGTACACTGGAGATACTGTCTCCATAGTATACTTTCTCCCCTAGCCCAGAGCTGCGAAATGCTATAAACCTAATGGGCTTCCAACTGCGATAGCCTCATCACACTCTTAGAAAGCCACAAGTCTCATGTGGCTCTTCAATTTTTGGCTCTACCCACTCACCAACCCTTGGTTCAAGATGGGTCTTGTTCCCTGACAAATCCTCCTTGACCTTTGCTTAGTAGTTTTCCAGCTTCATATTCAATATTGACCAATAAATGCAAATGTCTCAGCTGTATCAAGAAATATGCAATTACAGAAACATGCAGTTATGTAGCCATATGGATGCACTTACTGTAAAACTCAAGGGAAGGACTAGAACAGACAGCAAATGTACCCAGCAATATGCACATTTAGGCGCTATTCCCCACAGATCCTGTCCCTTAATTTTACCTGTTCTTAACTGCTACCAATTTCTGTATTTTTTTTCAGTAGCTCTGTATGCACAGCACGCTTTAGTTCTTCATGATTGCTAACGCTTTAGCTGGTTGAAAACATTCTCCTGGTTCACTTTCTCTAATGTTGTGATTAGGTAACTGCTCAGGATGCTGAAAAAATGCCAAACATTGAGAAGCTGATTGGTGTTTCAGATTAATCCCTATTGATAATTGGAAGCATCAAATGTAAAAGAAAACAAATACATTAATTTTAATTATTTTCTTAGCTCACTGAAAGAAAAACTTTTAGAATATTTTATTGTTTACAGTTCCCTTGTTATAAATTTTGCACCCCCCAGCTCTAACACAGACAGAGCTTATTAATCCTTGTAGCTTTGTAAATGCAATAAAATACTAAAGAAAACGCAAGTTACAATACATTTTCCTCACTTTTAATTAAAACATTCCCTGGTACAGTAAGCCTGCTGGTTAGGTAGCACATAACTCTGCATCTCTGCAGTCCAATGCTAACTGTCATGCTACTGATAATGTATACAGGCTTCTCCATTCCTTTTATTGCTTTCTCAGTTGTACACAAATAATAAAAACCTGCCTCCCAATCCTGTCATCACCTTTGAATTTCATAGGATATACACCCGCAGGGTGCTTTACTTTGCCTTGCTGAAGCCAAGCACCACCCCTATAAAATACTCCCATACTTAAACTGGGGACAATGACATAGTGTTTAGCTTAAATGGTCTTTGCTTCATTTCATCTGATTACTTCTAGTTACACCTTCTCTCTGTTAAATGTCCCTGTGTAGGCGTTTATAGCTCTCCGTTCACACAAAACAATCATTCCATCACATTACATACTCCGTCATTTTATTAGAGTCTTGCAAATCATCTTCTGCAAGTGCTCCGATTTCAAATGCCATTTAAAACTCATTTGCTGGTTTACCAATGCCCTTCTGGTAATGACTGGCCAACAGACAACACGAGATGCTACATGGAGCCAAAACACCAGCAGCTCCTACTTCCACTCTGGCAAGTAATTCCAGAATATCTCCAGGTCCCCACCGTCACTGGTTTGAATCCAACATAAATAAACAGCACACAAAAATTATCCTTGCGCAACTGTCTGGCAGCCCAAACAAAATGAGCTGTTCCTTGTCTCGCCTCCAATTCCTGACAAACAAAAACACCACAAGGTTTTAGCTTGTACCTGTGTCAGCACCACACCGAGGATAAAGAAGTAATCCTCAACACCACAATTACCTCCCCGGCTTAGATAGGGTTGGTGGAGGATGTTGTGATCTGGGGTGGTGAGAAGACAGTTGCCCCAGAAATCTGCTTTCTCATGCTACTGGATCAGTACATGCCTGGAAAATGAACGCCTGAAAACACACAATTAGATCTAGGCTTCAGAAAAACACTGAGATGAGATTCTCTCAAAAGTACCTGTATGTTATTTGACTTAGAGGGCAGTCAAGCGATTGTCAGAAAGACAGAATGCTTTTCTTCGGGACAAGCATGTCACATAGCAGATAAGACCTCACAAAAAAAAAAAAAAAAAGTTGTTTAGATTTAAACTCCAGCACTTATTTACAAAGTGTGAAGCATTTATCCTTTGACAACTGTGTCAGGTCCTTCAGATGACTGATGCAGGTGAAATCACTTTGCCAGACAGATGCTGGTACCGAACTGTTAATGGCACTTGCTGCAAATCACCTGCTCAGTTCAAAGCACACAAGTATCCCAATCGCTTCAAGACCAATTTCCATGCTTCATGTTAAACACGTGCTCAAGCTCTTGCAGGATAGCAGCCCAGAGGCAATAAATGTCTTGTGGATCAAAAAAAGAAACAAACATTTTTTTGTTCTTAGCTGGGGTTCTGACTCAGGAGACTGATGATTTAAGGTGATGTGCAGACCCCGCTGCCCATCACACCGGTGAAGGCAATGAGGCTGGCAGGTGCTGGCAGTGCCACCTCCCAGCACCGCGTGTCCCCCACAGGGCTGCCAGACTTCACCAGAGGGCCCTGCTGACACGCTGGGCTGTGAAGGGCAACACACGTTTTCTTCACATCTGCTCTCACAAAGGTGACAACCAGTAGCAGAGCAATATGGCAGTCAGAAAGGCAAGTGACATCTTACCTGATTTCAAGTAAACCCACAAGACACAGTGAATCAGAGCCTTGATTACCAGACTAGCCATTCATTTATCTGTTAGGAGTCTAAATTCCCAGTACGATGACATACAGATGTGTATTTAGATGAGGTCATAAATGAAACAGAGCAATAAAGCTCAAACATACAAGAGCATGATTGGTGATATATTATTTTGTGACACTGGAACCCTTTTTTAAAAGAAACATTTCTTGCACCCCACTGAGGAAGTGTTGCAGAAAGGCAGAAGAGAACCGGAGAGGAATCCCTGCTATCTCTGCAACTGCAGGATAAGGGTGACCAGAGCACAATGGGTGAGAGATAATTTAATTGCAGGCATTTAAAGTATTTAAAATAAAAACAAAATGAACACCCAATCCTCCAATATCCATCAAAAAAATCTGAGTGGCTCCCATTTGTCAGTATATTTGCCTTCAAAATGCCTTCTGCAAAGTGGGAAGATGAAACTGAGCCCATTTTTCAGATGGGTTATGGAGGCACAGAGCAACCAAGCTGTCAGTCCAAGCTCAGAGCCAATTAGGAAGCGAAAGAGCAGAAGGTCACTTGTGTTGCACGATTCTGTGGTTAGCAGACAATGTTTTGGGGCTAATACCATTACGTGCTCCGTGATGCTGATCTGTTGAGATAAACGTGACAGCCCTCGGTGATGGCTTCATCTGAGGGAACTGCTGACTCAATACTGAGGCGTAGCAGCAAGAGCTGTTTATGTGCATACATTGAAAAACAACAGATGACTTCTGGAGCAAAACACATGGGTAAGATCTCTCTCGAGGCAATACAAAAGAGCCAGAGTAGCTAAAACACTTTCCCACAGTGACTGTGCAAGTAAAGTAAATTAGAGTTCTGCATAGCAATCATCCATTATCCCGTATATTTTTAGCAATTCTCAGATTAATAACTAGAAAGAGCCAATAAAACAGTGTTACAAGGAAATACACATCCTTTTGATGAACTGCCACTCACTCCTTTCAGGTCACTTCATTCCTCAACAGAAAATGTAAAGTTTGAAACATTCACTATAGCATTTTTCCTACCACTATTGACATTTGTTTAAGTTATGCATTACACTTTCTAGATGAACAAATAACCTTTTTTTTTTTTTTTTGTCTCTGACTGTTAAGTCAAATTAAGCTACTTCCAGACTTGAAGAGGAAAATGGAATTATTAACGCTTCCAGGCATCCATTTGGCAAAAAAACATGGCAAGGGGAAAATATTGCCATGAGTTGTGAGAAAGTATTTTGTCTATTACACAAACACCACCCTCTCCTTTTATATTTTCACCTACAAGAACACTACTTGAGGTAGGCCAAGACTGTAAGCAAGTACATTTTAAAATCACAGCTCCAAGATATTCTTCAAAATACATAAAAAGTCTTGTGCTTCCTTGGAGCCAACTCTATGAGTTTAGAATTGCAAGACCTTCAGCTTGGAGAGATTCGTCTCTCCTCCGACTCCATTGGTTCTTCCCAGCCCTCCATTAGAGGCCACACAACCGTTATTCAGGGAGCTGAAGCTTATTTCCTGGATCATTTTATCAATGGGAATCTCATTTATTATTGAAAATAACAGAAACTTGCCCTTCCCTGGAGACTTCTACAGAAATTCAGACTGTAGGTGAGTTTGTCCAACCTGCATAATGCAAGTCAATCCCTGCCACGGTAAAGCAGCATTCGAAGTGAACAAGGCTGGCAGAATTGAACCTTTTGTGCATAATTAATGCAGCCATCGATCAACGAGAGCTTGGATTCAGAATTTTTCTGCAAGATAAATGCACAAGGATGAATTTACACACTTCTAAAAATTCTAACTTTGAGAAAACTTCTTTGATTAATGACAGTCTCTTGCTACCACAAATCTAAGGGGTCATTTTCCATGGTGCACACATCAGCATCATTCAGCAGAAATGGTTCTTGGTAAAAGGTGCCAGTTGTGACTCTTGCTTGTCACAGATCTAGATACAGTGACTCTCACAGACAAGTGGGAGATTTCCTGGTCTGTTCCCCACTTAGTGTGTGTAAGCAATTCCCATTCGCACCAGTGGGAATTATGCATGTGGCCACGAGAATATGCCAATGAAAGCTCGAGTGCTGAAGATATCTACAGGCTATTTGAGGTACCATTTCATGATCTTTACCTCACACTTCTAATCTTTTTGGAAACCACGGCCACAAAGTTAACACAATGTGTGAATTTACAAATAATAATGAATTAATCCAGACTGGTATATATGCTAGTCAGGTAGCAATGGTCACAATATTTATATAACTGGATTTATAAAGCAGCACATTCTCAGTCATCCAGCACTTGCCGTCCCTCTTCCCAGGCCTACCAGTAGCGCAAAGGAAAGCGAATTGCTACTAAGAAGTTTATTTTGTATGCTCTGTATTACAGATGCAGGCCAATAGCTTCACAGACTGGCTGATGGGACACGTCTACTTGACAACATCCTATTTTCCCATACACCATTCAAAGGGCTTCAGATTCCTTGGGTGATATTTAAATATCTAAGTAAAAACTAGATTTTCCAAAGCTCTACCCTATTACGGGACACTTACTAGTAGATTTTTACGAGAGTTCAACATCAAAAAAATGCAAGCTTGGAGGAGAACTGGCTCTGCAGTAGCAGGCACTTGGGATAGCCCTTACTAGCTATTTGCTTTGTTGATGCCAGAACACTGTAAAACTAGTTTGTCTCTGGGTCTGGAGAAGACCAGAAGGTGAAGTTACTGCAGGAGAGAAAGTGCACTCTTTAAGGGCTATCACAGGCACATTGGTAGCATTAGTAGTCCAAGCATCTAGCACAGCTTTCCAAACCAGCTCATTCTTTCCCTTCCTCAAAAAAAAGGTAAACTTAAAAATAATTCTGTGATGTTCAAGATACAGTTATCTTGATTTTATAACTTTCAGGGCAACACTTTCCCCACTCTCCACTGTGAAAAAGACAAGTTTTGAACTAAATGGGTGGTCCACCAAAGGCACCTACCACCAGTGTTCAGGTACCGTTAGTGGAGAATCCCTCCTGGCAGCTACAATTGGTCCTAATGGTCAATCTCTTTGAAACCATGAAGGACAGAAAAACAATTCTCCCTATCACATATTTCAGGGATGATGCCTAGGCATAGTCACTCTTGCCTTGAGGTACAGGAATGGACTAAATGACCTCCTTCAAGGTCTCCTCTTAAGTCTGCAAATCACAAGAGCTGGCAACACGGTAATCATGTAGTAGAAATTTCAAGAGGAGGGCAGAGTTGTTCTAAATTATGTCGGAGTTGTAGTAAAGTGTGCTGGTAGAATTGGATTTATTTTTTTTTTAAGGTATCCAAGCCAACTCATTCATCTGTTTAGAGTATGCCTCTCTTAAATGAGTTTTTACAAAGTGCACATCTACACTGCAGTCACTCGAGGACAGAGCTGAGCAGCCAAGTATTTATGGATTTGTTAGGGCAGGTGCTGCAGCTTGCCAAGGGCAAGAGACTGCGCAACTGGATTACGAGCAACACTCAACTTCAAATCCAGCCAAGGACCTTTATGCACCTGTGATCAACACTTAACAGTGTAGACAGAGCCACACACTCACCTCCACATGCAGGCTTATACAGATTCACACTGCAGATTAAAGGTTTAAACATTCGTGAGATGACAGGTTTCCACACTGATAAGCATGATGCCACATGCTCAGCCAGCTCCCACCCCGCTCCTCACCTCCACGTGCCCCTTGCCCTCCCAGTTCACCTGCACATCACCACCTCCCACTGCTGGCTCATCCTCACAACAGCCCTTCGGGCAGTACAGCCTGGCAGCCCCCAGTAGTTGCATTTGGATTTAAACAATACCAACTAATTTAAAATGATATTCTGTATAACCTTGGGAACAGCTGTTTAGGATGATCACGGTCCAGGCAGATAAAAGCTGGTAACAGACAACTGAAAGAACATGTTTAGAGAGACAGAGAGATGGATGAGCCAAAATGCCTGTACTCTCCAGCTCTCAGCTTGTGCAGGGCTGCAGTTTTCTGCTTAGCACATCAGGAGACTGTACTAGAATGGGTTATTAATTTTTTTCATACTGGTTCAAGAAATTCCCCCCTCCCTCACAAACACTGGCTTTCTGTCCCTCTCTTGGACAGGAACAGACGAGATCAGAAGAGAAAATTTCCTGCTTTTTGCTTAACTCCAGTTATGCCAGATCTGCTCCTGACACTGAAATTTTAGGACCATGTTAGTTGTTAAACCTTTGCTAAATTAAATTTCTTCCTTCCTCGGCCCCTTCTATCCCTGTGCAAAGGGCAAGGGACAACCTCTGTGAGTTTCTCCTGGAGATTGAAATTGCATCTTGCTCTAGGTATTTGTGGTAGAAAAATACTCTTGGCTCATATCTAACACATCCAGAAGAGTCAAGCTATTCTATCTTTCAAATGCATAGCTTGGATCTTGGGATAAAGTCCCAATCTTCTCACCAATGAGAAATGAGAACTCCAGGTGCGGACACCCCTCCCACACTGGTTGCAGGAGCACTGGACCATAATGTCACTTCTACCTACTTCTTCCACTAAAGTAGTAGTGGCTATAAAAGATGCCAGTTCCTGCACCCTCACGCTCTTCTTCAAGACACACCTCTTGTCACTACCAAAGCAAATGGAGGACCAATTCTGTCATACGGACTGTACTGACTTATCTGGATTAAGAAGCAAGTCTACTTAAACTTGTCAGGTCACCCAGACATGAAGGTGTTCTTAGTAATTGAATTCTGGAAGGTTATTTTTTCTCTCCTTAGAGAACCTGAAGGAAAGGCAAAGTTGATGTTACCTCCCTCTCTGAGAGCTAGCTTGGTTCACATGCTAAGATTAAAGAGCAGAATGTGTCACGCTCTGCACGATGGGTTCACACCTCAGTTAGGAAAGCGTAGGAGAATGCTGGGGTCATGCTCATCACTCCTGGAAAAAAAGAGCTTTCGCCACTCACTAAGAGTTTCCTAGGACAAGTTTTTAGCTCATCTTCAACGCAGTCCTTCCCTTTACTTTGTGCATCTCCACGTGCTCCACACCCTGATTTTGTGAATGCTGAATTTGTGCCATATAAATAAGGCTGTTTCCCACAGCCCAAGCTCTGATGCAGACAGAGTTTGTCATGGGACATCAGAACACTAAAGACCTGTCATCACTTTGTAGGCAACAAGTTTTTATGAAGGTCTCATATGAACAGTCTCCTGCCCTTGCCTCTCTCCTCATGCATCTCCCAGAGGGAACACAAATGGATAATACTCAATTACCTTAATAAAATTACAAATCCCCACTGCCCTGCACGTTCTACCTCTTGGCTCAGGTGAAAATAAGTAAGACATGATTGTGCAAGTCTAGGTCCCCACAAACATACAAATAAGGAACAGTGGTGCAGAACAAGAATGCACTTCCCCTTTGAAGCTCTGCTGACACATGGCTCCAAGCTTCATTATCACCTCTGGAGTTTACAGCACTGTCTGCTATAATTAGAAGTGTGTCAAAACTCAGGCAGAGCATTGCAACCATTGCTAGTTGCTCTGCTGGCATGAATATGATAACCAGCGGAGCATGAGGCAGAACTCTTATCTGAGTTCTTAAACAGACTAGGTCTCACCCTTCTTCCCCTGTTTGAAAAATACCATCTTGAATGTTTTAAAGAACATCAGGCTGGTTCATATTGCAGAGACCCCAGGGACCTAGGTTAACGCCAGCCTCCTTAACTCATGTTGTTGCAAATGGGGCTGGGGGTAACAGGAGGAAAAGGGCAGACCGTGCAGCGAGAAAAAGGGTTAAAACTGCTGCTAAAAACTTAAAGAAAAACAACTGTGAAAAGCTGACCTTTGTAAAACAGACTCACAATGTCAGGTACCATTTTCATAACTGATTAAAGTTTTTATACAACTGTATTATTAGATTGTTAAATATGTATACTCAAATGTTTCCTGGAGTAGAATAGCTCTGCAGGAGTCATTCCTCACCCTTAGTAAACATTCACGACATTTTAGCATACTTGATACATTTTTTAAAACTGGTATCCACATCTATTTTTTTTTCTTTGTTGCACCAACCTTCAAATCCTTCTGTGTTTGTGCATCATTGATCTTTTCACAGTCATTCACTAACTTCGGATGCTTAATATTTTTGCAAAAAAGCAATTGACCCCAGTTAGTAACAAGCTTTCTAAACAAGCGAGAAATGTTTATTGCTTTATGCTCAAAATCTGCAGACTGTTGCACACTATCCAGCCTGACATTGAGCAAAGCTCAAGTTAAACAACACATTCATACAACTGACATCCCAAAGAGGAATTTTTTGTTCTGGGTTTCTCTAACTGCTTAAAGGCTCTTTGCACAGACTTTCTCTCTCACCACTGGGAAGACTATAAAGCTAAAGTGAGTTTTTATAACCACATTTCAGGATACTGAAAGAAAGTATGGGGCTGTAATAGAAATGCTGATATTATCCAGTTATGGTGGCGCAACCTCTCTACCATAATTATGTACAGTTGGAGATAATAAGCACTGCTGATTCAGGAGGAATCTCTGATTGGGCTGGAAAATGGGGAAATGTTGGATAATCTGTTTCCTGAGTGGCAACAGCAGGCCTAAAGAGCATAAACGGAGGAGCAGAGTTGGTAAGGAAACAACCGCAATCTCCAATCATGAAACCTTAGAGATGCTCTTACTCCTTTTGTTGTTCATGTGATTGCAAGAGACCTAAAGGATTCATTCAGGACTTGTGCTGAAAGGACATCGCGACGTTACCTGGAAGAGCGTGCAGCACAGATGGCAGGGAAAGGTTTGATTATTTGACTGAGACAGTGGGCACCCAGTTGAGAGAGCACAGAGCACTGATTTTCGAAAGAACCGTGCTCCTTCCCAACCTCTTAAAAATAAAAAGTTTTTAAAGCATCTCAAGTTCAGCACCAAAAATGAAGGCACATAGGGGAAAAAAAAAATTAAAAATCACAACATCAATGCAATACTACATTAAAACTGTCTGAACAACTGCAAAAATTACCTTGAAATCTCTGATACTATACGGAAAAGAAGCCTTTTTTAAAGAGTGATAGGGCTCTTTCCCTCCTTCCTCCTCTTTTTACTTTGCTTTAGGAGGTGGGGGGGAAGAGAAGGAAGGAACAAGACTTTTGGTGAAAACTGTTCTTTAGGTTCAGTATGTTCCAGTACCCCTTCTCTTACCACATCTCATTTTTAAAATATTTACATACTAGATTTCCTATTAAATTACAATTTTCTCAAAAAACGCTTATTTGATTGATACAAAAAGTTCCCAGTGTGACACTGTGATTGGTTCTAATTACTATTAATAAATGCATAATGAATGTTGATAAGATTAACAAACCATTCCAAAAATTCGTTATTGTATTCACTCTACAGCATAAACTCCAAATTAGCAGTAATGCCAGCAGGCTATTAATATTTCCAGATGAACAAAATGCAAGCAGATCATATGAGGATGAGCTTGAATTTTGCAAAACAAAATACCTGGGCAAATAAAATAAAAAAGGTGTAAGTTAATATTTGTCTAGCACGGGGTATTATGGAAACAGAGGGGCTTTACAACATTTACTCTGAAGGAGTGAATATATTAAGAAAGGGGAGCATAACATCCTTACCCATAAGATGGGACCAAGAAGCTGAATGGCTCAGTGGTCCCTTGATGCCGACTGCCAACCTGCTTCCCAGGAGCGTGGCTCCACGCTGAGCCCCATCCCGGCTCGCTGCGGTCAGAGGAACGTGGTGGTGATGGCGGCAGGTGAGGATACACGGAGCCAGGGCCCTCCTAGTGTGACAGCCGGGCTCTGCTGAGTTAGGGATAAAACCTCCAAGGACCTGGGTGAAGCAGGTTGCCACAGTACCTGGTCGAGCATCACCCTCACTCAACGGACAAGCTGGTCCCTCACCGCCGTGTCACCAACAGGACCGGGAGAGGGGTGCTCCCCTTGGCCGCTCCCAGCGAGACGCCAGAAATTAACAGTGCCCCGTGCAGCCTCTTCCCTCCCTGACAGCACAGAGCCTGCGGCAGCCCAGGTCGCTGGGTACAAACCGGTCCCCGTCTCCTTCCCACTCTCCTCATCTCCTTCCCACTCTCCTCGCCAAAACCATCCCGCTCCCCCCGACGTAACCTACAACCCCAGCAGCTCCATCCACACAGCTACCCAGCATCACCTACTGCACCGCAGGAGAGGTCAGGGAGGGAATTCACACTTTCTCGCTGGCTTCCCGTTAGTCTGACACCCTAAGGCACTTCCAATTTAATAAGAATTTCTTTTTAAAGTTAGAGGAATTGAAATAAATCCATACTGTTTGCCAATTTCCAGCTTACGTAATCAAAGTCAACTGGGCACTCACAAATTCCTCCCTTCTCTGCAAGCTAATCTGACAGTAGTGGGGGAAAAATGTAACAGACAAAAAATAATCTCCTGTGGCACTGTCTTGATTTTCCCAAGAAAATAAAATGCCTTCAGTTTATAATGGCTTAGTAATGAATTAAACATTTTGAAATCCATAAAAGAACCTCAATAATAAGATCTTTAGAAAATGCAGACACAGTCAAAGCAAAGAAAAAAAAGAAGCAGAAATATGTTTGAAATTAAGTGGAGACAAATCACTAAGACACAGATATGGTGAAGCAAAGCAATAGGCGTACCAGGGAGAGGGGAGAGAATCCATTCACCAGTCTAAGTTCACACATTCAGCATCTGCTTTCATCAGATACTAAACAAAACAAAGTTACTGCAGCTACAGTGCTGTTTACTTTTCAAAAACACCTAACTGGAGTTTTAATATACAGAAATATCAGAGTCTTAAAACCTTTTGTTTGAGAGCTAATACAGGCTCCCCGGTTAAAAAAAAAAGTCTATTACTCCACTGTGCTGGGAGGTGCTGAGATCCAGGCATTTGCATGGCTTAAAATGGCTGCAGCAGTTCGAGGCTTCTGTAACTTATTGTACACAACACCATGGAGCATAGGAGATGGGTCTCCTTCCTGGTTATACACTATTTTAAATTTAACAAAGCCAACGTAATTAGTCCCATGAGCACCCCTCCAGTAACAGCTTCAGCTCCCAGCACTAGCGAGCTGTATGCTATGCAGTAATTATGCTACCAAGCTGTCAGAGCCTCCTTATCTGCATGCAAATTAGTTCATATGCTATACATCTGCTATAATGACAGTATTAAAACACGAATTTTATAATGAAGCCATCCTCTTTATAGCAACATAGCACAATTACTTTATTAACATATTGCACATCTATGTCTGTAACTGTTCCCAGTCAAATAGCCAAATTTTCCATTCTCCCATACAGCAAGATCTTCTTCGCTTCTCTCCCCATATCTGTAAATAAGTACAAAGAACAAGAACGGGAATTTCTAAACTACCTCTGTACAATACCACTCCTTCATTGCTCCTGGGGAAATACTGCCCCAAATGCCATTAAGCATGACTAGGTGAATAAATATTCCCATAATGCTCCAAAAGGTTAGGAGATGAAACAGTAATAATCAAATCAGCAGCTGTTTGCTCCCAGCCTTGACATCAATCATCAGCTTCTGTGGACGAGCGACTGCCAGCAGCACGGCCAGACGGCAGCGGGAGGGGGACCGCAGCCCCTCCGCAACCCCGCGTCCGCCCCGAACGCACAGACACAAAAAGAGATGTCAAGCAAAGAAGGAAGCGCGAGGCGAGAAAAACCTTCACAAGCGAGGAGTGAGCAACGTGGACTTGGTGCCTGGGAGGGCTTCTGCCTGGAAAAGGCATGCCAGTGCCAGCTCCGCCACGGTGAGGGTTTTGGGGGTGGTGGGGGATGCAAAGGCAAGATCGCCAAGCGCGGCTGCTGCCCGCACCCTTGCCTCCGCCCCTCGCAGCGTCTGCAGCGTGTCGGTGGTCCATGCTGCTGGGGAAGCATCCTCACCTCGCCGAAACACGCAGTACTGCTTCACAACACATCGGCATCAGCTCTCGGCCCCTGCCCTCTTTCAAACATTAGTGTTGGGAAAGTTTAGTGGCTTCTCAGTCCCAGTGCTTTCTTCCAGTTTGGTTTTTGGAAGAAGCATGCAATTCTCCCCAAAGCTTATTTACAGTAACTAACCTCAAAGAAATAAAATCAATAGAGGACTTGACTAATTTCCTTGTGGGTATTTTACAAGTTCTTCTCTTCATTACATTGTGAGCAACTGCTCAGTTCTTTCACAGTTAAAAAGAAAAAAAAGAAAACACACAGAAAGCTATGTGATCAGCCCTAAACCTTCAATAAATCTTTACACCTATTTCCCTTCTCAAGCAAACACTTCGTTTTCAGGTCTATTTTTACCCTTCCAGCTTGTATTACTACAAGCCACTGATGCTCTGGGGGAGCTGCCAGGGATTTGCACTCAAACCTTCTTACAAAGACATACCCTGAACCCAGATAGTCGTCTCTCCAAGGTAATAAGGAAAGGTAATTTCTCATAATGGGGAATATAAATTCTGGGATCTTATTTCACTTACTTAATCTGATACAGTTTGTTTATACTTCTGACCAACTGGTTACTTTTTGAAAGTCTGCTTGGGAATGCAGCAGTTGCTCTTTATAGGCATCCTCCATGAGCAGGAACGTGTGAAAGTGGAGGAAGAAAAACCAAAACAGAACAAAACAACCTTTTCCCCTTTTCATGCTATATTTCCCCAAGCACCAGGAAGGTGTGGATAGGTCTCAGCCAAAATTTCAGCACTACTTTGTTCTTCATGTAAATCATCTCTTTCATCAATTATCTTAAAGCCATTTATAAACATGACTGCCATTTCAAAGCCACAAGGAGATAGGTGAGAATTACCATGGACAGCACAAAGATGTTCAAATACTAAACAAATCCGAATCTTCTCTTGAAACCTATATTTACAGCTTCAGTAAAGCCCTGAGTACTGACACCACAGTGTGTAAAACAACAAACAGAAGAGCTAGGGAAAGTCATAGAGCAATGCTTCTTTCTCCCCTACAAAAACTTGTTTTATTTTTGTCAGCATAACCTGTAGTTTGCTGGGTTTCTGTGAGATCAAGTATTTGTTCAGTTTATGAAAGGGATGATATTATGTGTTTTCCTGAGGGAACAGGGTCACTGGATTTCATGACCCTGGAGTTTATTCCAGCACTTGCTTCCCATGAGAAAAGTACTAAATGACCTTTTCCTTTGGGAGAATAGAAAACAAAATCAAAATACATCATAGTCCTCCTGCAGCTACTAACAAGATCTTCCGTAGCCTTTGACACCACCTCATGAAATAATGCAGCAAAAGCCATCTTAGTAGCACTCAGTGTGCACCTAACCAAACGGACTGTAGTTTCAGAGCAGTCAGGCATGCAAGGAGCAGCTCAGTCTTATCTGCTGGAAACTTCTACTGCTCGTCTACCATTTAGATATCTTCTGCACTGCTGCCGTCAAGGGTGAACTCTATTGTCGCTCCATCCACTTGTTTGCACACTCCTTCAAAACTGGATAGTGTTTTTCAGGCTCACTGGTACCTTCCCCAGGGCCTCCCTCATCAGCACCCTAGACATCCCGGCTACTTGCCATGTGGCAGGTTCTCCCCAGTTGCATTTTCATGATATACTACAGGTCAGTTCTCTACCTAAGACAGAAGCAACACCTTCTGTCATCTCTTCTAATCCCAAGGTTTGTTCCATCAACTGAATCGACCATGAACCTCTGGCTGAGTTACCATTGCCTGTTTACATTTTTGTTGCATTATTAAAGAAGAAATTCTGCCATCAGCACAGCAATCTGCTGGAAAATACAATCACATGGAAATCACCTGCAAGGTGTGCTATTTTGGAGGGGACTGCTAATGTAGGTCAAGTTTTATTTTAAAAAATCCTAGCAATATAATTTGGAATGGGCAAGTTCTCCTCTAGGTTGCATCTGTGTTTATTAAGAAAACTCTTATGAATTCTGGATTTTGACTCTATCCATCACTGGCTTATGAATGAAAATCACATAAGCATATACAATTTGTGTTCCCTGATTTTACAAGCTAACTCTACGCTTGCAGCTCGTATATTTTGAGTGATATTCATGAAAATATAAATTATTCTTTCACACTTAAAAAAAAAAGTCAAATTTGACAGTGAAAAAACACCCAAAGCATTTGAGTCAGCTCAGGATCACTTCTTGATCCTCTTACAATTCTGGCTGCCCAATTTATTGAGGTAAGTATTGTGCAGGGTCCTCGTATAAGCAAATCTTCCCAAAGCCCGTTCTACACTGGCAGCCAATCCCTGAAAAATTTAACAGTTTTCCATGCAGCTTTGGCATTTTCCCTCCCTCTTGGTAGCAGTATTGGCCCAGCTGGGAAATTGTGGTAGCACAACCAGACAGCAGAAATGCTGCAGAATCACCTAGAAACACTGAAATACTAAAGTGATCTTGTTTTTTAATATATTGTAATATACTTAGTGTGCACATGACCCACATTATAACTTAGGGTTTTGGCTTTTTGCTCTTTTCTTTTTTTGTTAAACAATTGAGATTGCTATTGCTCCTGAGCAAAGTTTAATCATTATAATATTTTAAATTTTGTAATCAAAAAATACAGAAGCCAATCCCAAACTGGGAGTACAATTGCTGCACTTCACAAAGGAGAGATCTGACAAGGGATAAAGTAATTTATTCACTCCTCCTTCCTTCACCTAGAAATTAACTTCACAAAAGATCATCAGCAAGATACTCAGTTACTAGACACCTACAACCTTGGCAGTGTCCTTTGCAAGGCAGAACAGCTGTTTAGTTGATGGGCACCTTGTCCCAGTAGGGAAAGTTACAGCATTCTCCACTGTAAATGTTGCAGGTTTCTGCTTTTCAAGCACTCTTGCTTTGTGCCTAGCTTGCAAGAGAACTCTGTTATAGAAATATTGCCACCAACACTGCAAAGACTGTTAACCTGAAGAATTGCTCTGTTCTGGCATTTGTTCTGTCTTAAGTGTATTTAAATTCCAGCAAGCATTTACATTGCAAGCAACCTTTGTTGCTTTCAAAAATTAAAGCGAACAACAAAACGTGAGCTTTGCTGAGATTTTTAAATGCTCAGATCCAGCTACCACCATTTAGCACCAGCCCAGCTGCACTGCAGCACCTCGCTGCAGAGTCCTCCTTAGACCAAGTACTCAAGTAAAGAGTGGTGACATAAATAAGGAAAACTCATTTCACCTTACCTTTGCATTAGGCTAAATGCATTAGAACATTCACTTTCTGCAGTTCATCTGACTGTTTGCTTCTAACTGTAACAGCTTCTTGACAAAGATTTTACATGGGCCTCCCATCTCCCAGCAGAAAAGAGAAAAAAAAGTGCAACCTCTTCCTCTGGCACGCTGGGGAACTCACCAGCCTACAACCTTTATGTGGTGTCTCTGAAATCTTTGTTCTTTCAGTGCTTTCCCAGACTGGTGTTTAGAAGCGTGTGTAGGGAAAGTAAAGTAGTGTCAATCTCAACAGATAAAAAAACATTACTTTGAAAAACTGGTTTCGGTCTCTGATTTCCAAACTCCCTTTATCTGCTGTGGTGTGCATGCAATGATTTGTACTGCTGGCAAAATAAGCAACTTTGAGAAAGGAATTTTGAAGGGCTTCTCACAGCCCATCTCTAACCATCCCAAATGGGTAATCCTAGCTCAGTTTTCCTTTTAATCTTGCTAGAGAAGAAAGGTAGGTTGCATCTAGCAACATTTCACAAAAAGCCATATGGCTCAGAATGCAAGCATAGCAAAGAGACTGTTCTCTTCCCCGCACCTAAATGAGACTTTACTAGGTACATGAGACACGAAGTTTGTCTAAAACCTGGCTTCCAAATAAGACCACATTTTAGGAATTAAACATTGCAAATTAATTTTTGGAATGTCAAATAGTGCAAGGTCAAGCAGAAGATTGTAGGAAAGACATGGACTGAAATCCAGTTTCAGGATCCCATTCTAGGGTCTTCAGGAAGTTGGACTATTCAGTAGAAACCTGAGAGTTAAAAGCAACAGTTCTGCTATTGTTTATTACCTTGTCTGAAGTGATTAATACAGCAGTTTATTGCCTCAGTTGCACAAAAAGAACTATGTGTCAACTCTTCTGACTGAGGAAAAAGCACCACATTGCTTTGCAATTAAAAAACAACATGGAAGAGTGCCAAGGGCGAAATGTGGAGAAAATCCTCATCTCCCCCAAGCAGAAGAAATAGAAAAGCAGAGCAATGGCACAAAACCTCTTTCTACCTTTGCTTCTGATGCTTCTGAGATTATAGACAGTTGTGGCCAGTTTACAGGGAGTGCAAGCGATGGTGAGAAAACCAAAGTGGAATCTGTTAACTTCTCCTTCCAAAACAGAGGGACCATTAAACACTAGTTAATATGAGACCTTACTAAGTCAATATATACCTTCCTCTCTTACATATGCTATCTCATGTTAGGGAATATCCCCTGACAATTTATCGCATTCATCTGCCCTTCACAGTGTTTTCTCCATCCTCCTACACACTATTCTCTTCTGCTTACAATAATGTCACTATGTATTCATCGTGAGAAGCCATCGGTACTACAAATTTCCTTTCTCAGTCTTCTTCCTCTACGACGGTCTAAAATCAGAAGACCCTCCTGACAGTGACTGGCTTGTCAGGGTGCCAGGACCACCGACTAGTGTCCAACAAGTTGTTTCACAGAGTTCCTTTCTACACCAGTTTGCATCATATTTTGTTGGTAATCTTGCATATTGATTCCATGCTGAGTGCCTACAGCATCTAGCACAGTTCTGGGCTGTGACTAGGGTGCCCTTCCCAGGCTACTCCACACTACACCAAGAATAAAAAACAGTGAGACAGCTTTAAATCTGCTGTCCAGTATGCACAAGCTGTCTTCCTTAGCTTTAAGTTTAAACCATACTAAAACCAATATGAATGGGACTCATCAGCTGTTACAAACACAAATAATCCTTATTCACTGAAGCCTGTCTGCAGATACAGTGGTCATTCCTAGCAGCGGTCTCTGAAGCCCTCTCCAGATTTTCCTCCTTCTACAGTGGTGCACAGAAAAATCAGAAAGACTCTGGTTTAATAAAAATACATACACTGTACTGGAACATATTTTTGCATTGATATAGAAACTCAGCAGGAAATAATAAAACCCTAAAAAAAAAGAAAAGAGCTTTTAAGTGTGACAGCTTTCAAGTCTGATTGCATAGTTCTTTCTCAAGTCTAGAGGTGAGCCTCTCATAGGGTAGGCAAAAATTTCCATGCTTCAGTGGCATACAGCTCTTGTTTCTCAAGCTCTCTAGGAAACCTTTTTAAACACCCAGCATCTTTGTATTCAGAAAAGCTGTGCTTGGTGCAGGGTAAATCCACTCCATCCTGCCCTCAGCTCTGGCACATTGAATTTTGTAAGGAAGAAGGAGGATTTCCCAGCTATCTGCGTGCCATTAAAAATATGTCATGTAAAAGATTAACTTGTGAGTAGAGAGCAGGAAAGAAGAATTTGCTTTTGTCAGAGACAGATTTTTCTTCTTTTTAAGCAGAAGGTGTCACAAGTTCAAAGTCCAGCTGAGATGGTGAGTTCAAATATATACGATAAACGTATCTCAGTTATCACAATCGCATACTTGCTGTACAATTCACACACAAACACATATTTTACTCTACAAAAGCATATTTAACACAGAAAGGCCACTCTTCCTCTGAAGCCTAGGATTAATTTACATAATGCACCTTTAAAGTCACTTTTTATGTGTTAATTCCTGTTAATAAAGAAAGAGATGTTGCAGGCACAGGTTTCAGCTTGGTACATGCTGCAGTGCTCCCCACAAAAAGACTGCAGCAGAAACCCCAATAAAATAGCTATTTAGGAGCTGCATGGCTGCTTCTTTCTAATCTGGAGTCAACATGGAGATATTATCTATGGATCATGCATAATTCACTGTTCATTTGCCCCTGTAAAGATGAAGACCAGAAGGAAAATAAAAGGATTTTATGACAAAGCTACACCAAAGGCAGTTGCAGAGCAGGGCTTTGGAAGCCATCTCAAAGGATGCCCAAAGGTGCTCGCCTCCCACTGTACCCAGCTGCTCCTGAAATTCAGTGGCAGTCGGGCACCGCGGCAGAAACCTTGGCACCTTGTCCTCTGCTCTTACTTCTTCCACATATGTTCTCTTCAAAAGGCATTTTAAGACCAAAGGACAAGCCAAAAACCTGGGGGGACTTTTGATCATTCTCAGCATGGAAGGTCTTATGTGGCATTCCAGTTTCTGCAATAGCAGCAAGTACAGCAGTGGCATTGCCGTTGTATCTTTGTTATAACTAAGGGAATCTAGGCTCAGAATTCAAATGAGAGAATTTCCACTATACACAGTCTGGGTTTTCATTCATTTTTTGCTTCCTCCCGTTCTTTCTCCTTGAGGTTTAAAGGAATCCCTCCTTGAAGCACTCTTGTATAGGACACAACTCTATTCTGAACTCCATTATACCTCATAACTTGATACATTAAAGTGGCTAAAACTCTGTAAAAGTTTTAGAAGAAACTGGTGCTGCTGTTGATCAAGGCTATAACCTACACTCACTAGATAATAATTTATGCACTACAAAAACTACTCTGCCCTCCATGTTTCTCAATTATTCCCAACACACAGTCCACTCAACAAGATTATTATAAAAACCTGGCAAGATCAGAAAGCTAAAAATTTTCACAATAATCAACAACTCCCCCTTCATTAGGCTTTGCACAGTTCATATTATTTCCTTGCTGGAGAAAATCATGACTAGTTACTGTCTGCCTTCAGAAACAAAACTATCAGTAACGTTTCCACAGGGATCATCTGAAATGGATTTCTAATAATGTACAGGTTAAAGGTTTTCTTGTTCTCCCCTTTCTGTGCCCAGCATTTAAGCTTTATGGTCCCAACGACACTATGAAAGGCACATGTGCTTAATAACAAAACTTGTAAAGAATTATGTCTTAAAATATATAACTGCATGCTTAAATATAGGACAGACGTGAACTCAGGCAGTCACTTAATACAGAGGAACAGGTTCTATTTATTCCTCCAGTGGCCAGCCTTAGCGTAGGAATAACTGACGGAGCAGATAAAGGCTCTTATCCTGGGCTGGTTGTATATAGCACTTCATCAGCACACTTAAAGGCACTTTACTAAAGCAGGGATGTATTGTTATCCCTATTTTACAGAAAAGGAAAAGCTTCCCAAGGTTACAAGAGAAGGTCAGAAACTGTATCTGCAACTACCACCTACATACCTTAATTCCCATGCTTTCCCCATTGAAGCAACACTCTAGGAGCATCACAGATTGAGTTTTTACGTAAACATTTAACTAATGTCTCAAGAAACCTACCAGCAATCACAGTACTTTGTCTTCTAAGTTGGATCGAATTAGGCCAGCCTCTACTGTGTTCAAGTAGACAACACTAATGGCCCATCTCTCTATCTCTGGAAGTACAAAGAGTGGTAGCATTACCTTTGCTTAAACTCTGAAGAAAATAGGGATGGTGCTGATGGATCTCACTTAAATAGGAAGACAAACAAATATTTCAAGTCTTGACAATGTAAATTCAGATAACGCTTAGTAAATCTCAAGGTAGAAGTCACAAGAGACAGATTCCTGAGTTAATTCATTCACACAAGTTTAAATCCACCCTTGACTGGGAGGAATAGCACAGAACACCATGACAGAAGTTAGGGTGACACATATAGCAACCCTGTCCCTGTGGCTGAGGCTTCCTACTGTTTCCTGTGAGGGAGGTAACACCCAGAAGATCATCCTGTCTGGACCACAACTCCCCCCCATACGTCCATACACCACAAAACACGGCTTGCAAGTCACATCGCCCTTCGTCATACTCATTTTGGCCAGACCAGCTGCAGATGGCAGCCCCTTATGACCTCCAAAGGCAAAGAGAAGCCTCAGAGCACCTCTGATTAGAAAACTCCAGCTAAAATGTGCTTTTCAGTGACTCTTTTCTTTGGTTTCTGCTGGCAGACAGTGGCTTGCTTACCTTCACTGCCTTCCCTGCTTCTTTAGCAGGGCATCATCTTGGCAGAAGCAGCTCAGCCCAGACACGGGAAGGCTCCAGAGTTTTACAGCTGCCTGTCTGCTTGGCTTTCCCTCCTCTGCCTCAGTTTGTTGTCTTGTTTTATATGTTAAAGACTAAAGAGTTCATTTTTATAAAGTGCTTGAACAGGCTATTTGATATAAGCCTCATTTTTCAGAGGTGTCAAATACCTCGGCTCCTGCTGAGGGCAAATGCATCATCGCTGCTGAGCGCCAGGGAAGCAGGACTCTGCACGGTGGTGAAGCGGGAAGGGAGCCGGGCTGTCCCGCCGCACGGGGCTGCTGGCAGGCAACGCACACCGCTTGTCCTGAGAAGTCTCACCACATTTCTGGGAGGTAGGTAAAAACTAGGAAGATCATTTTTTAGATGAGGCAACTCAGACGTATAGAATCAGTGCCTTGTTTGAAGTGACAGACTGAGTGAAAATGCTGAAACATTCATAAAAGACTATAGTCCCAAGGATAAGTGCAGCCTTTATTTACAACCCTCTGCTTCACAGCTCAGGCACTGGGGTTAGCCTCGAAATTTAACACAATTATCACTTGTAGGTCTCTATTTTCTATGGCTTTTATTCTGAAATATAGCAGAGAAACAAATGAAATTAATAAGCAACAGCTTTCATGGAGAAAGCAACTGAAAATCAATTGTGCTAGAGATTTCTGCCCAGACTGTCTTACCTGTTCTGGTTGTGACAACATAGAAACAAAATATAACTGCATTCTGCACAAACTCACATCTTCGCCTGCTAAAACTCATGCTGACACCACCGCAGCACTCAGAGGAAGTGGCTGAAATGTTAGCATTCACCAGGAATAATTCCAGAAATAATGGAGCTACTGTTCCCGTTTCCAATCAAGAGAAGTGCATGGCCCACAACCACCTACGCCAAAAGGGGCTGCGCTAACAAAGGCAGATCCAGCGCATAAAGATTTTTAAGAGTGCTGCACTGGGAAGTTGTGGGGAAATAGGACACACTGGACTCTCCAGAGATGGTTTTCTATTTTCATGGCTATTTTTTACAAGCCAAGGGACTACAGAAAGGTATTTAAGCTACCACACCCAAGCAGTAACTAAGGTTTACACAGTTTACTGAGGTCAGAGAGGATTGTCTCACAGATTTTTACTGCCTGTGAACAACTCTACAATTCTAAAAATACCTGAGTAACTGTCATGGCAGGCAACCAAACACTAATATTTTTTCCTGTACAAAATCGTTTCTGACATACTCCATTTTGTCTGAGAGCTACAACACTTTTTCAAAAGCAAAATCACTCTATCTTGACAGAATAGGAGAATGAAAGCAAACACCTTGCACAATGGTCCTCGGACGATGGGGGACTGAGAGCGGTGGAACAATCCCTCCCTACCACGCACAAGGAATTTCAAGTTGAAAACCATGCTTTGGGGAAGGCGGGAAAAGAGCAGGAAGGCAGAACTCGCTTGCAACAGAAAATCAGTTTGCAATCTTGATTACAAAGTTGCTGTTAAGATACCATAATACATTTTTTAAGCAGCTCATTACCAATTTATCAAAACATTAGGGCTTCTTTTAGGCTGTTGGAGATTATTGTTTGAACTGCTATTTAAAAGTGTACTGGCTCACAGCATGGCTAATTCATTCTTATGCCAATACAGATACACATGCAGTACTGTGTGTATAGCTATATTACAGTTCATTTTTAAAAAGCAATTTTGCATGCAAAGTACGTGTATTTTTTCACATTTGGACCATGAACGAGATAAATTCAGTTCCAAATAACAAAATGTAACTTAATGGAGCACTAAATGGTACTTCTAAATAAACACAAATATTATTTTGACACTTGGATACCTTACACAGCAATAAACAATGTCATTAATAAAGACAAGAAGGCACGTCTCCATGCTCCAAGAGATGCAAAACTGTCACCTTTTTGAAAGGGTCGGGTGGCTTTAGAGAGAGGTAACAACCTCATTAAAGCCCTTCCTCTGTATGGAGATTTTCTCGTTTGTTCAGGCTGAGAGATGTCTTGCTTTTTTTTCAAAGGATTAACAAACAGAATAGGAGCAGTGCTTCTCTGTCCAAGTTGTTATTTTTAATAAGAAAAAAACCTAATTAGAATACAAACTAGGAGCAGTCCTGATGAAGCGGAGATGTTTTTCTCCCCCACCAATCAACAACTGGACCACAGAGACTCAAAAACCGTAAAGTAGAAGGTCTCATTTAATTGACTGATATACTAGAAATCTTTGACAGGGAGTGGTCAGTTTGAACTTTGGGCTCAGTAATGAGGTCTCAAGTTCCCTCTTTGACAGAATGAACCACAACGGTGCTGCATGACTTCATATAGCTTCATTTTATAATTACAAGCCTGTTCTTTACTATTTTTCCCCAGCTTAAATACCACTTTTTCAGAGATGCTAGGGAAAAAAAGAAATGAAACCAATTTTAATGAACTCATGCAAATATAAGCCTGGTGAAACAAAATCACAGACCTAAGCAGAATACTGCATTGAACACATTTGTATGTTTTATGCAAAGCTCATCTAAATTTGAGTAATTGGACCTAATTTGGCAATCTGCACAATCAGTTTGCAAACTTCAACCACTGAATTTTAAGTATGAGCCTGGAAAATCATTAACATTTGTATTTATCATGGTGGCCCCGATCCAGCACAGTACTAAAATCTGTGTTCAAGCATTTTGAATGAGGTCTTAGTGTACGTACAGCATCCAAGACAGTATCAGGAGCTCTAATTACAGAGAAAAGTCATTGATATGTTCAGATCACACAATTTTAATCTCAAATCAATCTCAAAACTCAAACCAAATGTCAAATCTCTGAAGTTTAAGGCTGGGAACCTTCCTTCAAAAAGCCCTCTGTCTTGATCCCTTGATAGCTTCCATGCCACACTATCTGAAAAACGTTCCCCAGATCATAACTGTTGTTCTATTGCTTCTTATCCCTACCCTCTCCTCTTTTCCAAGGGCCCCCGGTTGTCGCCGTTGCCTGCTGTTTCCCTCCTCATGCAGATGTTAACGCCGTCCTTTTCCTTTCTGTAGGCACCCAGTCTCCAATAAGCAGTGCAGGAACTGGAGGTGCTTTCCATGCTCCAGGAGCGTGGCGAGAGCACCAAAGCAGTTTATTAAAGGGCAGTTCTCCCATGCTCTCCTCAGCATGTGTTTTGGCTGCAATGAGGGTTATTTTTCATTTGTGTCTCATCTTTCTACAAGAAAAAATGCAATGAGTCTTGAACTTATAAAAACGTTTTTGCTCCAGATATCTTAAAATATTTTGTAAGAAAGAAAACTGTTTCCCATTCAACTCTACTCATTACTTTTTTTTTTTTTTTTTTCCTGAAGGCATCTCCTTAAGGAGAAGGAAAAGCACATTTTTCAAGGTGAAAACTGCCAGTCTGAATTTGAATCAAAGTCTGAATCCATTTCAATGGGAAGCTTCACAGCATCCCAGCAACTTTAATACAGGAGGGTAAGCAGCCTGTACTGGCATCATGAACCCTCTCCATGCAACCAGAACACCACCAGAGTTTAAATATGGTTGTGTGTCAGTAAAACAATTTTAAATCACAAGCATAGCCAAGATCTATTAAGGCAGAACTGCGCTAGATCACATGCAAGTTCAGTTTCTCTCCATGTGTCCTCGGGAAATGTGTTAATTGCTCACAGCTCTAACACAGATTTTCAATACATCTGCAAGACACAACAACACACACGCTAGCTGGGGGGAAGAGGAAGATCTGATTCTTTTCATCATACAATCTTGGGATATTTGGCACATTTCAGCATCATGGCTTTACCCCTTCTTGAGCCTCCTTCTACTAGCTACCATTTTTTTCCCACTGGCTCGTACCACTGGACCCTGGGTACCCCCCCCCATCACCAATGTCGTGGGATGCAGCTTGCTCACACACTCGGCCACAAAGCTCGACTGCCCCCCAGACTTGTCATGGGGATTTCTGCACCAGGACAAGGTGGTGGAGGACAGGCCTAACTTTGCGTAGTGATGAGCAAATGCTGCAGCCCAGCACCTCGAATCCCAAGTCCTGTGTCCTCTTTCTATGTCTCCAATCAGTTCCTTATACACTGAATCACAAATTGCTGTTGCAAATTCAATTTCATATTTTTGTAGGTCATCTTAGGAGCTGCAACTTGAAACAATGCAATTTAGGCAAGAATTCAGGAGGAGCAATTCCCCAAATCAGGACTTGTTTGCACAGGTTTCCTGTTGCTCCTGGGACTTTCACAGCATAGCCAGTTACTACAGAAATCTTTTACTGTTATCATGACATTTCTGTAGTCAAATTCTCTCCAATTAATCCGAGAGTAGTAAAATCGGACCTTTTGTTTTGCATCAGGAGAAAATTTCAAACTTACTCAGCTCCAACACATTTTATGAAAGAAAATTGCTGCTTGGGTGCCAGGAAGTCTCTGGGGGAGGAAAGCTCTGGCCAGCTCCAGCTGTACGCACACAGGCCATGCCCAGCAGCATCCCACATACTTAAGTATCTCTTTATATGGACTAACCTAACCAGCTGAACCATACTGCATGTCCGGGACATGCTGCTCTTTTGACCAGGAGCTAGCAGACCATCACTAGACAGGCAAGTGAGAAATTACCAGTTGCTCTGACATCAGCTAATACGAGACAGAGCGTATCTTCTAAAAGAAGTCTTCCCTGTGACTGCACGGCAAGCAAAGTTCCTATATCTCGAAGACTCATTCATCCCAGCCTGTCAGCTTGCAGAGAAAGAGCTGTGGTGCTATTAAATTGTTTTGAAATGGGAAATGTCACCAGAACTGAAGTTTCAAAATGCACCTGAGAAACACAGCTCTTTTCACTGCTGAAACAAAGAAATGAGAACTAACAAGGTTTAAAGGAAAAAGGAATTGCTACAAGATAACTGGGCAAAACCACTTTTCAAGTCACGGCGCAACACAGTCACATCCAAGGGAACTGAATTTCACCAGCTGGCATAAGCTTCAACCGACTGTGTTGCACTCCCTCCAGTACTCAGCGTAGACTTGTGCTTATCAAGCTCCAAAGTTTGATCATTAAACCTGATCCAAAATGCTGAGGAGACTATTCCTGTCAGCAAGGGCTCAGTCAGGTGTCTTTATTAATCACAACTAACAAATATTTTAATTCTGGGACCTTTGGGAGGAAGGGGCAGAGTGGGGCTATGTGCCTTGTTTCATATGAGGAGATGACAACTCAGATCTGCAGTGCCTGATTAATATTTTATGATTGCGATCCACTGGGTATGCGGTGTAATTCTGGTGGCTTGTTTTGCTCTACGTTCATTGCATCTCCAATGTTATTTGCAACAGCTTCGTGGAACAACAACAAAAAGAGGTTTCATTCCCGCAGGACAGCATTGGCTGACCTCTCTTATTGCTTCGTGTAATTCAGAGGGAGCAGGCGTTAAACAGGAAAGTGCTTTTCAACTTTTAAAGAGAAAAAAATGGCACCACAGATTTACATATAGATAACATTTCAGAGAAGAACAATGCTGATTTCTCCTGTCTTGCATTTATTTACCAAGTGATCCTAACAGAGTGGTCAGAAGACAAGCCTGCAACAGGGCACTGCTGAAGACACATCTCTGTGTCATCACCAACAGTTCAGCACGCTAGCATTAAAACAGCATCAAAACACAGCGTGATCAGTGGAAAGAGACAATGAATACAAAATGCCTAACTTTAAGCACAACTCTACAACTGAGGTCCATCCTAGGACTTTGCAGAGGTCCCTAACCTAACTTTTTAGTGAAAAGAAGACAGTAACTTAAAATTTGACAGTCACTGAGGACAGGCATAGTGGGGTCTGTCCCATGTCCAGGCAATTGCTGCATCTCAGACACTGCACCAACACTGGCACACAGCAGACCTACTGCCTCCAGGGAATGCAATAGTAAAGACGGCTGTTCTGAATCCACAAGATCTTAAGACAACTCAGAAAGCTTTCTGGTTTCATTGCAATGTACGTATGGCGTGATTTTTATTTTTTTTTCCCCCGTTATTCAAAGATCTTTAATAGCATATTACTCAAAAACTCCCCTTCTCTCAAGAATATGAGTGATGCTTGTAATGAACTATGCCTTAAGAAGGTGTGTGTCAGTGAAAGACTGGGATATTTCTGGATCTCCAGTCTCTTTATGCAGCTTAATGCTAATGAAAGGAAACCATTTTTTTTGCACACAGTGAAAGGGAACAGATGGTGTCACAGTTCTGCTGTGGAATTTAAGCAGAGTGACAACCTATACAGCAGATCATCATCATGGGTGAGACTCTTTTTAGGCAGCAGCATGGAGGGTTTATTTGTTTTTTATTTACTTATTACTATCCAATATCTTGAGAAGCTTTTTCTTTCCTTTTTACAGTGAAACCTAAGAAAATGGTATGATAATCTCACCATCCTACAAGACCTCAGAAGACACATGAAGACCAGTATTTTAAACACACTGTGAAGGGACAGCTGAAAAACAGCACCTCATATTGCAAACTGTGGCTTTCCAATCATGTATCTATCTAGGCACCAGTCGCTGATGAGCAAACCAATAAGGGCTTAAAAGGGACACACACTGTCAAGTTGAAAATCCCTCTTCCGTCTGAAATCTGGTCCCCAGTTCTGTCTGCAAGGCAGATGATAGGGGAAAAAGAGATTTTTTTTCATTTTTAATCACTTTATATTTTACACTTTTGGTTGGCAATATTCTATGTAAAGTTCACCTCATTATTTCCTTTCTAGGTTCACCTGCTTTCATCCTGCAGAAAAAGAAAGGTAAAAAAAGCAGATAAAAATCATAGTTGGAAGTTTACCCAGAAATAAGGAATTTAAAAGGGACTTTGTCCCATAGATTTGTTGCTGCTGTTGTTTACTAAATTGTTAGCTGAATTTTTCTAACCCTGACAACTGAGTCAGACATGTTTTCATGTGCTGATCCTACTAGAGGCATCTGAATTCCCACAAAGCATCTTGCTCTGGTGAGACAGTCGATATGCAGCTTGAAGTTTCACAATTTTTACTGTTTTCATTCCTTCATATTTATCTTCTTTCAGCTTATTTGAACTGCCTGTATGATCACTTTATAGTGCATACCACTATAAGCAACAGATGACACGCTCATCCACTCCATAATTCACATCGACAATAGTCAATCTCTGCTCAGCCCATATCTCACAAGAAAAGGGATTAATCAGGCAGCGACATCCTGGGAGAACAACAAAGCTCAGGCTGCCGGGGTTAGGGTTTGGACCCCTCCAGGAACAGTCTGGTTCCACTGCAGTCTCTCTGAAACTTTGGAAAACATTTGTGTGATGACAACTCCATTTTTGCACAGGGATGGAAAATATGTGCCCAAAGCTGCCCAGTTGCAAGCCTTATTACAGTCTTGCAGTGAGACAGGGAAAATCAGGTCTTAGATAACATCTATAAACTCAAATAGTCCTATTGGCACACTGCTATTTGCAACATGCTCAGTTCTGACTGTAGGAGACAATAGCAATCAGCCTGTAAGGTGCTGTGAAGCTGAATTTATATATACAGGTATGAGTTTACATAGATGAGGGGCTTGAGATTCAGAGAAAGCAAAGCAGTACAAGCACCATTGTACTAAGTGCTCCAGTCTCTGGTGGGTGAGTGTGCTAAAGGTATTGTGCTCTCCTAGGTCTGTAAAACAGCAAAGTCTAAAACTAAGGTCTAATATTAAAGAGAAGCTTCACTCTTCAATGCAGGCAAGGACCAGCTTAAAATCCCCCTATCTATCTATCTATCTATCTATCTATCTATCTATCTATGTGTGTGTGTGGATAAAATAGCACCTTCTCATGCAAAAGGGGATGCCAGGGCTCTTTCAGAGATCTAGCACCTCCAGTAACAGGGACCACAGGAACCATCAATCCCACAACAGCAAACCATCCTTGACCCCAAAAGCGGCAATACTTAACAGAAACGACTGCGCAAAGATACGTTTGGGATGGGAGTGCTTCAAGTGTGGAAAAGTGTCAAAATATTCATCGTGAGTGAATTCTAAACTCACTGGCAGGGGTTCACAAGATGTAACCTGCCCATTAACACGTCTTGCAGGGAGGGACAACACCACCTTCTAACGCTTCGACAAGTGAAACACTTGGGTTGTAAGGCATTTACAGGACATTTTTTAAGCATGTCAGGTAAAATCACTACTGTGCTCCAAAGCACCCAGGCTCTTACTGCAGAAACTCAGCAGCTATTACACAGCAAGTGTGAAGTGAAGAAGCAGAAAGAGAAGAGATTGTCAGTAAATAGGGTTAATCCCTGCAGGTAATACCCTTTCCGTTAAATTGTGCAGCATTTTCCAGTCTGCAGATTCTCAATCCCATTTAACATCTCTCTCACACTGCAAGCAGACACATCTGAGCTCCCACACTTACCCCCCTGCCCCCTGCTCCCCCCACCCCCAAATTCTGCAAGGCTGTTTTTGCGGGCAGCAGCCAGTTAAACTAAAGGCTGCTGGTACTACCCCGGGAAGCTGTAGGGGGGTGGGTGAGCCGCACAAAAGATCTCAACACAAAAGGCCATCCTTTTCATCCTTTTTTCTTCTTCATTTCTCCAGCTGAGCCATAGCTTTATTCAATCAACACTTAAAAAATAGATGCAAATGTGGGAGGGGGTAGTGACTGGGGGGGATTAATATGGGGCAACACCTATCTTCATACAAACAATCAAATTTGCTGGGTGAGAGGATGTGGGGAGCCTTCAGTTCTCATCTCCTCCCTGCTTCCAAATAAGCCCGTTAGCCCGCTTCCCCAGCGCTCACAAAAATTCATGCAGCATGCTACAGATATTTTCCGATTATTTTTTTTTCCAGGAGAAGATGTAAAGGGCCTGACACCAAAAGGACAGCAAACATCTTTGCATTCCCAGCAAGACCCGCACAGTGTACATAATCATAGAAAAACATGGCTGGCTGGTGCATCGACAGATGCAAACGAGAAATACCAGATTTAGCCTTATTTAGATTACAGCAAAATTAAATGGGGAGGAGAGGGGGAGGAAGGGAAATAATTGTGGCTGTGTAACATGGCTGCACAATTTTCAAAGCCTCACGACTGCCAGCTTGCAGGGAGCAGTGAAAATGTGTGTCTGCTCTAAAGGGAGCTGTTCCTGCCACCCCTGCAGCACAGCCCGTTCCTTCAGTTATCCATCCAGCGGGCAGGCACGCTGGCCAGCAAGCATGAAAGGCAGGGAAGAACTAAAATAGTTTACCTGATCAATGCAACTTCACGGGAGCCGGAGGTAGGGATTCCAGAAGAAATGCAGCAAGGAAGAAAAAAATCTGCTTGGATCCTTCTGGCAGTCCACAGTCTCATCTACATGCATCTGAGCAAGCCCTTACCAGCAGCTGCTTCTTTTATCAAGCCCACAGGCACAGCAAATTAGTCCGGTTAGACAGTTCAGTCAATGTGGGCTATTCACAGAGTGGCTGTTGTGCGAGCCCGGCTTCTCCTGTCCCCCTGTCCCCGGGTAGGCACCCGCCCACCTCCACATGGCCCTGGATAAACACGGCTCTCACAGCACCCACGGAGCAAACCACATGATCCTGACAATCACCAGCGCGGGCAAACGCTGACTGGACCTCTCGCTTCACCCGGGCAGGGCGCTGAGATCTGGGTAAAAAGGCAAAGCCTAAGAATGGGTTTACTTTAAAGGGAAAAGCTTTTTCTTTTTTTTTCCCCTTCCTTTTTTATGCCTAAGGAGGGAAAAAAATTAAAAATAAACCAAATGCAAAGATCTGAAGATGGGTAGTATCTTCCAAACCACCTTCGTTTTGAAAATGAAGTGTCACTCTGAAATGAAGTGTCATTCAGACTTCTAATAAGCACAAAGCATCAGACAGAGACCCTGAATGAAGCCTGATACAGTCATGGAGAGATGCCGACCACAGTCAGCGCATCCTTGGTCTGTACAAAGCCATGGATTTTCAATTTTGTTGTTTTAAAAAAGAAAATGTGACAAGCCCCTTTTTTCTCCTCCTTTTTCCATCATGAACCGTCTTAAAATATGCACACAGAAATAAACACACACATTGAAATAAAGCTCTAATAAAGTGGCAGACGGCACGCACTGTCTGCCATCCTTGGGAGTGGGGAGGAAACCTGGTGGACAGGGCACACAAAAGGCGTATGCCTCTTAAATACTCTCCTGAGTGGGACCCACAGGGTCAAACACGAAGAAGAAACATTTATAAAAGCCATTCTATTTTTCTATCATTGCACAAAGGAGAGAAGGAATAAGACCTTCTCTCTCCCCCCTGCACCCTAATGTATCTTTAGGACTAACAGTGCCCTTTTCCTCCCCTCCAACATAGGAAGCAAATATGTATATGGAGGGGTGCTATAAATACACACACACATGCATATATATATATATATATATCTCCTATAAACACTTTCTCTTGGTTATCTAAACTCTCCCTTCACAAAGTAGCACAGTTAATTGGAAGAGTTCTCCAAACAATCTGGCTGATCGCTGACGGCTGCCTACTTCACACCAGCATTTGCACTTAACTAGGAGTTAGAGTAAGCCATCCACATAAACCAAAGGTAAACACTGATAAGGTATTTGATGCTTATAAAAAAGCAGGTTTATCCAAAAATAGGTTAAAAGAGACACATCATGGCACAACATCACCCAGTGTGTAGTTGGCTTAAGATCCTGGTTCCTGGAGCCATCACACACAAACCACACAAACAGAAAACTCCATAAAACCTTCTTCCTTTTCTAAAAAGGGAAAGGAGCTCAGTGTTTTTATGGCTCTGAAAGAAAAGCTTGAACTTACTCCCGAAATTCCTCAGAGGCTTAAGAAAAGAGAGAAGAGAATAAAAAGTAGAAGGGGGAAAAAAAGAATAATAAAGAATGAAAAAGAAAAGAAACAAACCTCATGCCTCCTATGCCATTCCCAGCTTCATAATGTTGTAATGCTGGCAATACCCAAAAGCAAATGAAGCTTTAATCACGACCACTGTCCAAATGTGACTGTAGGCAGTAAGAAACATCTCAATAAAGGTAAGACTGAACTGTGGAAAGCTCTTGGAATCGGTTATAAATTCATTTGAAACTTGGGGGAAGAAATTAAACACAAAAACATGAACTGGAGAGGCAGGGAGGGAGCAGGACCTTCGGCAATCCTGAAAGGTAAAGCTGTTCCTCTGCCTGCCGGAATCTCCAGACTCTGCAATAAGCTGTTATCTTTAATTTGCTCCTGTCTGAGTGGGGTGGTTTGGCACTGCCCCTTCGCTCATCTCTGCTCACTCATTACATCCCTTGCCTGAAAGGTGAAAGGAAGCAAGAGGCAGGATTGAGGTCACTTCGGGATTGCATTACAGAGTATTTAATAAGCTCGGCACATTGCTGTCCCTCTTCCCATATGGAAGTATGATCCAGGATCCATGGTAAAGGGCAGTCTATGCTGCCATCAAACCTGATGCTGCTCACATAACGATGCAAGCAGCCGGGGCAGCACACTGTGGGCAGTACACGGCCTGGGTAGGGTCAAGCACATCCTCCCAAAAGCATGGGGGACAGCTTTAGTCCTGAGCAGAAGGACATGAAGCACTTCCCTTCCGCTTTGTTTGGCAAATATGAGCACAATCAACATGACTGCGGGAGAGGTGAAGGATGTTGCACCCTCAGTGCCTCTCCTGGTGATCAGCTGGCACCTTGCAGGAGGGAGCATCCTCATCTTCCCCCACCTTTTCAGCAAGATCCACTGCTCAGTGTCTCAGAGAGACTCCAGGTGCCCAGAGCACAGGGGCAAAGCTGGTGAAAATTCACGAAGGAAGAAAAGACTGAGTATGCACAATACAAAGATATGCAGGCCAGGTGTGATACCCACAGTGCAAAGCACAGTTAGCAGAAGACCTATTTTTCAGGCTTAATTGGAATTTAGCCTTGATAAAAGGCCAAACTTTCTCCCATTTTAGTCAACAGGAGTTTGTCATTGTCCTTGATGGCAGCAGGATGTGGGACATTAGGGAAAAAAAGGGCCCAATTCATCACCTTGAATAGGTGAAAAGGAAAGTCCATTCTTTACTGTCCCATTTGATTCCTAAAAGACACCTTAGAGCATTACTAGGATTTAACTTAATATTTCTTAAAAATAATTTGAAGCAGTGACTTTACACTTTTTCCCTGCGTATTTGATCACTTGTTAAGGAAATGCAATCTAGTTCTCATAAAATCCCTTGAGATCTTTCTCTCCAGGGGTCTCAGAAGCCCTGATGCTCAGCATCCCTGCAGCACCCCCTCAGACCAGCAACGGCTGCAGATAACACAAGGGCCTCTGCATTCTCAATCTCCTGCCGAAATGCTAATGCTCACCATGTAGATCTGGAGTTGGCCGAGACTCTGTAGAAAGCAACAAAGGGAGGAGAAAAACACAGAGGCAACCTTAAAGGAGCCTGAAAATGTGACTTCAGAGAAAAACAGTTGGATCTCATTATCCACAAGTTTCTGTGTTGCAGGAGGAAAAAACAGCTTTCACCCTTTGAAGCTGGCTGGCAGCACAACTGGTTGGTTCCCAACTTCTCTCAGACTAAATTGACACTTACTTCACTATACTTATTTATTTCAGGCAGGGCGGGAGAGGAAGGAAGAAGGTAAAGGCCTGATCAATATAGTACAAACATCTCAAAGAGAGGAAGATCTCAGTTCATTGTTTCATTTGTAAGCTGGTCCTTCACATCCATACTCTTGCTAAAGAAGGAATACGTGTGTGTGTCCTTGCAGAATAGATCTTCCTTTTTTCAGGATACTACACAAAGATACATGAATGAGGCACAATTCTGAAAAGTAATATTCACTGTTGTCTGGAAACTGTAATCAACTATGTGCATTGTTATGCACTGCTTTTTTCTTTGTATTCATTGACTTTAGGAACAGATCAGTTTATCTGCACTGTATAAACCAAACCTAAAATTTCAATGAGTTCCTCTGATACTGAGCCCAGGCAGGTAAGACTGCAGAACTATTATCAGCTTAAAAAAACCCAAAACAAAACAACAAAAAAACCCCAACCCACAATGTTTTGATATTACTTGTGCTTTTACATAGAATGTCTGGGAGCATGTATTCTAGTGACTTCCTCTGAACAGCAATATTTTTACAGATAAATGGAAGCATACCGAATATAGATCTTGGAAATGTCTAGTTTTGAAAAAGTCCAGTACAAAACTTTCACTTGGACTTCTGGTACACTTGTACATTTCAATGTGAATTTTTTGTTTGTTTTACAATAGCAGAAACATGAAAATTCTTAAAGTGTTACAAAATTAAAACTTTCCATTTTCAAACTTCTCCATAGACTTGTATAATAAAAATAATCTTTAAAAGATATCCCTCATACTATAAAGTATCACAGTTATGCAGATTCTAGTTGATATATAGTAAACAACACTTTAAAAAAAAAAATCACAAAACAGCGAGATGACAACCTTTCTACCAAATAAAACTTTCTGTTACAGGAAACAGTGCTTGCTGTACTGAACCAGAGAAGTGTTTCACCCAACTGGTCAATGACTAGTATTTTACCAGTATACAATCCACAAGCAAATTATGAGATGCTATATTTACCTATACCTGAAAACCCCTTTGTCACCCTTACGAGACACACAGCCCCCTGAAGAGTAAGAGCATTCCTCTGGAGCACCACACAGACAGCATTTATCTTTGATGTTTATAGATGTAAGTAGAATCAATGATGCTAAAATGACCTTTTACAGTTTCATCACAGTATCCCAGCCTCACTCAGACTGCAGAGATGCTCTGCAAAGTAGCATTTCAGGTTTGTTTCCCTGCCATGGAGTGTCTCTTTTTCTTGCATTAGGAATGAGGAAAAAAAGGAGTGATCAGTTTTCCAGTGCTTAATAGATTCTGGCACAATCTGGCCTCCGCTATAAACAAATAGCCTCAGCACATGAAACCCCTGAAGACTGATTAAAAGTAAGCCTGATTTCATCTGCACTGGTTTCGTGCAGCCATTAATATTGTTAACACACAACCTTTTGTTCTGCGTAGCTGGAGGGCAGCTCACATTGCGCTCAGCTGAGGCACCTCTGAAGGTATGTTCGCTGCCAGTGACATGTATGATTATGTTAATGGTGCTTAATGTTTCTTTAACATAAGGAAAACTGACACTGGTAATACAGAAATTGATACTTGGATGTAAAGCAATGCCCTTAAGTTCAGGGGTGGAGGTGGCCTTGCTCTCAGTGCAGCCACACAGATTTATACAAGTGCAAAGGAGAAAGCATCTGGGCTGGCCACAGGTAATGGACCAACTGGATTTCCCTCTGAAAGAGATGAGTCCTAAGCACAGCAGTGCTGGTTTTGGACTGAAGATGGAAACACTGGAAATGTTCAGGAGAGCATGAGAGCAAAGGGGCACTGAGCCAAGAGACCATTCCCTGGAGTCCTCAAGACCCCAGGGGAACTCCGACAAATGCCTGTGGTAGGAGGGAGGTTTGTACTTTCTTATGCCTTACATCATTTTCCTAGCATTGATTCAGTGTTCCAGGATTGGAAAATTATGGCTAGCTTTATGGTCTGGCAGGACACGGGTACGTGTGCACCATCCACACTAACAACCCAGCGCTTGGCTGCTCCCCACCAAGGGAGCTATACAGATTTACCGCAGCTGTAATTCTGGTCCTTGCTATTTCTTTACTGGCCTAAGAAAAGGATAATTTTAAATCAAAATCAGGTGATGCAAACTCTAGGGGAAACCCTGCAGACAAAATGATCAGGATACAATTTTCCCTGCAATACTGAAACATTAAAATTTAAGTCTGACATTTTTAGAAAGACGTGAGCTGACAAATACAGGAGGAATACAAAGCTGTCCTCACTTCTCCCCCATCTTCATGTCTTCTTTAAAAATAAACAAACAGAAGAATAAACCAAGCATTTTAAAAAGCGACAGCCACAGCCACAACTCACTTCATTACACACAAGAAGCTCCTCCATCCACGGACCCATGGGAATGCTGCCTTCCTTACGTCCTCCTGACACTAGCTGTTAACGTAAGCCAGGCTCAGACATGCAGCCGATTGACATCAAAGGATCCACTTGATGCAATTTATTCCATTTTCAACTATTTCACTCTAATGACCACTGCAAAGTTGTGCTGTAGGAGGCTAGACTTAAACCTAAACCAGTGCAATTCAGATCACAGCCTCCAGTCTGCCAAGATGAGCTGTCCATTCAGACCAGCTCTAAAATCTCATTAATTTCAGACTATCATGATGCTTCTGATAAGTAAAGGACACCTGGCAGCAATCTACTCATCTGCACAGAGCTCAATCAACAAAAATTTAAAAAAAAAAAAAAAAAAAAAAGCTTGCAATCCTGGTGATCCAGTTGCAGATGCTCTGCCCTTTTGGACCTATGTGATCGCAGGCACCAGAAGCTCAGCGCATTCCCGCAAGGTGAGTGCTGTCTCTCTTTCCATGAACATTGCAGCCTTGCAAGCTGCACTGCTGAAAGCCACATGAGTTTCCCCGGCCAAGGAGAACATCTCCTTCTCAGCAGGATTTTGAGATCCTTCACACATGAGTGGGTATACATCCCTGAGCACAGATGAATCAGGGAACTACTTTGCTTTCCAAGCTCCCTCACTGCCCCCTCCTCAGCTCCTTGTTTCCAACTGATGCCTACAACTTCACACTTTGCTCACCAGGTCCACATAAAGGCAATGGTTTCCAATGCAGGTTTACACATTGCTTTGGTACAACGCAACTAGACTTTCTAGATGCCACTGCCAACAACTAAGCTTTGCAAACCTGTGAAGTATGTATCGAACAACACATGCCACAAGACACGTCCCATCAGCAGTTCAGAGGCATGATGTGTCTTATGCTCCTTAGTGCCACAGAGCCAGCCCAAACCTGCCCATGGTCCCCAGCAGACTTGCCAGCCTCAGCAGCCAGCCCCCCGCTAACTCCCCTCTCCTTGCTGGGGATTTGAATTATTCCCAGTATCCATGCCCTCTCAACTGGCCATTGTACACTGCAATTCAGCACGCTTGAACTGCTCAGGAGCTGCAAACTACTCAGAAGGCACAGGCTGACCGCTCACCCTGTGTTATCACAGACTGACTGATGACCCACCTGCAACTGGTTCTTCTAATTCTGTCTTAAACTAATATCCTGTGATAGAAGCTAGTCTTATTAATTGAAACACAGGAGAGATCGGGATGAGGATTAGAAACCACATGTCTAAGTTTTATTAGTTAGGAACATGCAATACATATTTATTCTTTCTGTTATTATTTCAACCTAAAGGTAATTTTCCTCAGTTCTGTTACCAAACATCAAGCACTAAATAGCTCATTCCTTTTGTTTACACTTTGGTGAAATAACAAGTAATAGCAAGCCCTTAAATAGAGCATGGACTCTTTGGAATTCAATACACTTTATACAAGAATCAAACAACAGCATTCATACTTATTAAAAAAAGACAAGCACAAAGGGACACAGAGGAAGGGAGGTTATTTTCCTAAAATCTAGCAACCAAGCACTGGACCCGTGGCTCCTGAACACTCAGTGTGCTGTCAGCCAAGAAGCCTCGGCCGTGCTCTCCAGGCCAGCGACCCCAGGAGCGAGGAGAATTTCACAAGCGAGATGTGGACGGGAGGCACGCACGGCCCGCTGATTATAATGCAGGTTGAATCACCCTCAAATCTCCCCCTGCACCTAGAAATTCTCTGCCTGAATACAAAGGCATCCCAGCTTCACTGCAGAAAACTGCAATGATTAATGCCACAGACCAGCCCACTACAGGCCTCCCGTTAAACTGTACCCAAAGACAGAAATGGATTGATTTTGAATTTTATTTAAAAGTTAACCAAATAGCTGTGCACTTTTCAAGAAAATCATCTGTCAGACACCAAACACCCCCCCACCCTCAAAAAAACAACATGCCACAGTGCTTTGTATCAGCAACTATGCCCAAGACGGTTATTAGAAGCAAGAACAAGACAAGAGAAGGCTGGTAGCTGCCACGCGTGTCCAGACAGATTAGATCACCACTAAGTGTCCCAAGAAAGGCGGGGGACAACAGCGTCAGCCGTTTGTAAAGTGAAACACACGATCAGTTCAAATAACTGTGAAGTTTCAAGAGATGCAAAGGAGGACAATTTCTGGCACTAAAGCCAGACCCTTTCCATCATCTCATTGTCAAAATGAAGTCTGTCTGTGCTCTTGGTCTCTGCTGCCATTACAGCTCTGCAGCCAGTTGCATACAACAGCCAAGGAAGTGAGTACAGAGCAGTAAGAACCTGCAGTAAGATTTGTTTTATCGCCAAACTCCAGACCAGGTCCACTTTCTGGAAGATGCTGTACTAACAAAGAATAATGAGACTGATTCCTGCTCCAAGGCACCTACGGTTAGGTAATAACGATCCTTCACCCATGACCCATTTGGCTATGTTGCTGTCAGTCATTTGAGTCAGGAAAACGTGTATTTGATGCATTCAATAACTCACCCAACCGCCGTGAATTACAAGGCAAGGTTTGTCTGAGAATGGACCAGCGGAGTGCCAAGAGCTTCTCAGCAGAGGGAAAAGAGCTCACACTTCCGCAACAAGGGCAAAATCAACCTCCTGCCACTTTTCCAATGTGATTAAATTAGGCCAGATCTATGCCCATTGTATACAATTATGTCAGATTTATAAACAGTTACATAGCATTTACATAATAATATTTAGATTTTTAAGTGTTATCAGTGCAAATAAAGGTAAATTACTTATCTCAGCATGATTTTTAAGCTGACTCAACGTCCTTCTACAACTATGTGCCTGCTTAAAATTGAAATGTTTTCATGCTTGAGGGGAAAGCCAGATGAAACAGTGTGACCACCTCCATGTGTGATGACTCCGGTGTGGCAGCTCTGTCCCCAACCTGCTGGGGATTTGGGGGATTGCACATCACCTTTCTGTGCCTCAGTTTCCTTTTCCGACAACAACCACCTTCTGGACTTCATTTGGTATTGAGCTCATTTGGAAAACTGCAACCTACTGGTGGAAAGCACCAACCCAGTTTATTATTCATTTTTTCCTTCTTCCTCCAAATATCCCATTGCTAATCACAAGGCAAATAGAGAAGTTTTCACACCCGTAAAAGCAGCTATCTCACAGCGCTTGTCTTATCAGAGCTAAGATGAAACCACACACAACCAACCCACCCACAGAAAAGAACCTGCAAGGAGGATGGGTAGGAAAACAGTTGCCCCATTCCCATCCCCGAGGACACCCCAAGGGACAGGCAGCCCAACCTGACCTTACTCCATATCTAATCCTGCTATTTTCGGTGGCCTTGGGGGTGCTGGTACCCAGCCATTAGCAAATGAACCCTCAATTCCTACAGGCTTTACTGACAATCTCAGACTTAGTCAACTGCATCTTTTTGAAATATAGAAGTGTGTGGGAAGAAGCAGTGAGAACTTTTAAAAATTGCAGTACTTTGATCCTAATTAACAGAGTTGACTAAAAGCAAAATATGTAGAGCTAATTTTCACAATATTTTTCCACCATCCCTAGACAGAGCTTTTTTCCTGGCACTGTTTAAAATTAATGAAGTAAATATGTTTGCATATTTATCTTTTCATTACATGGAAACAACAACAAGAAAAACAGATTGAACTGATAGCAGAATTCTTTGACTCCAAAGCAGCCTGGATGTGTTTTTTGTTTCAGTTCATACAATGCAATCCAAATCAAACAAGCAATGAAAGTTCACTGGCCATGTAAGTAATCTGAGCTACTACAAAATAACTGCCGTAGGAATTGACCCCTTCATTTTATTTTTGTCTCTGTGGAGAGATACTGAAATGGTTTTCAAGGAAGACAACATCCTTCCTGAAGTCTGAAAAATAAATCACTTGTCAGTTGCCCCACACCAGTAACAACAAATATATGGCAAATCAAATGCTACCGTATGGCTAATAGACTTAGGCAATGGAAAAATGAGAAAGGACGTACAGATCCAGGTTCATTAGGACTCTCGTATTAATTCCCAAAGAGATCTTTTCATTTTTTGGAACCTATAGCCCAGAATCTGCAAACAGAAGTGCCTGAGAGGTCAGTGGTCCCCACACCATGTTGCAAATCATGGTCTGATCAGGATTTTACACATGTGGGATGGGAAGAGCAGAGGAACAAACCTGCAGGACCGAGCTGCAGCTTCAGCAAAGTCCATGCAGAGAAGATAGGCAGCTTGCACAAGTCCTGCTCAAAGCTGCAGGCAGGTCCCAGGCACAGGCAGGTCCCAGACTCAGGAAGGGTGGGATGTATGTGATTAATACCTGTGCAGATAAAGCGAGAGCAAGAGCTTGGCCTTGCAAGGATGATAAGCAGAGGCAGAAGGTAAGGGACCTTCCTTTGAGTTTGAAAACTGCCAGCTTGCCCCCAAGTCTGACTGGGCTCAACAGCCCCCTGACCAGGAATACCCTACTCATTCCCCTGGAACAGCACATGGAGGGAGGAAACCCCATCAAGTCCCTTGAGCTTAAATGTACCCTATAAAATACTCGTTACATTGCTGGCTGGGCATCCTCTGCCTTGAGAGACAGGGTGGGAGAAGACTGCATCTGGCATCAGAAGTTGCCTCTTCTTACCCAGTTTTACCTTAATTATCATGGATACATGATACCATTTTACTGAATTCAGTAAAAACCAGGTATTTTTCTCCAAGGGTCATGAAGGCTAAGTAAATGTGATGGATTTTGCTCTGCTCAATGATTCCTAGTTATGCCTTGATTATTGTATCGATTACCATTACAAATGCTGAGTACCCATGATTGAAGCAATAATTAAAAAGGCAAGTAGTACTCAGCAGTTGTTCCTCTCTTATTACAGAGCTGTAGGTCTTGGACTAGGTTTCTCACAGCATCAATTACATGTGAACATACACAAAACCCTACGGAAACTCAGATTTCAGAAACTACAGGAGAAAAAAATAAAGAGAAAACAAGTATTATCCCCTCTTCATCACCACATATTAGAGAATTAACTAGCATGCAGAGTTATTAGTTTTTAATCTACCTGGAAGAAAAGAACAGAGGACACTTTGAATCCTGATGGTGGCATTTCAACCATGAAATTTTGCTCTATTTTCAAGACTGTGATGCTCTGGAAGAGATCTTGCTTTTGTGAAACTTCATCTGCTGTACAGCTTTCATTACAGCTTTGGCACTTAGAGATGAAACTACAGATACACCAGTTCTTACTTCCCTCCTAAATGGCGCCATGCAGCTGCCAGCTACACCATCATGCACAGCAGACAAAAAAAAAACCCCAACCTTCATTTAAGTGACGCTGTGGTAAATGGCATGGTAACTACGAAATCCTGTGTTAATTTTTTGCCACAAAAGTCTAGGACATAGCAATGGATCTCAAAAGTAAATGTTGTCTATGTTCATAAAAGGGTTTGTTCTTTGAACTTCACTGAGATGACACAGTCATTACTATACCAAAGTGTGAACATTTTCTTATATTTTGCAACAATTGTCAAGCAAGTGAAAGCTTTATTTGGTTTTCATTCGCGTGTGAACACAAGATTTAGTGCTCTAGTGGAATAGACAGTGTCAGAAGGGTTTTAAATTGTAATGCTATCACTTTAACATCTTTAAGGCACTTTTTGGAAGATAAACTCATCTGCCTATAATGACTAAATGACACAGTAATGGAGAAGAGCTAAAGATTTTCTTATGGTAATAAAAGGGAATACTTCACCCAGAGAAAGAAAAGTGGAGAGCTATGCACTTCCCAGAAACACTTTCAAGAATCTTTCAAAATAATGGAAAAAATAAACACATATATTATATTTATACATACACACACTCAGGCTGAACCAGGACTGATGTAGGTCTAGATTTCTGACAGCAAGTATCACTTCAGGGAGGCAAGATGAAAAAAAAAAAATTGAAACACTGAGCAGAATAGTTGAAGCAGGATGCAGGAACACAATTCCAGGAAGGAATTGGCAGGTGATGGTGCTAGAATTGGTAAAAGCTGTTGGCCAATGCCAGCACTCCATCAACTTCTAAAAATACTTATGTAATACAGCATAAATATCGTATATATGATGCATAGAAAAAATTGTCTCAGCTGAAAGCCCTCAAAGAGTAACATGGAAAGAAACCCCACTGTTTTCACTGATTCTCTGTGAGGCACCCCTGGCTCTATACAAGCTAGTTAGCCTACGTATTTCATTCTCTCCTATATATCCAAAAAGAGAAAATACTGAACAAAGTTGCTCCACTCTTTTGCAAAAATGAACAGCATAACTCTAAAGAAAAGATTTGGTGGGTACATAACCACAGTGATCTGCATGTTTCCCTGGCTGCTGAATTTGTGAAACTATTGTCATCAGAAAAATTGCTCATCGTAGTCCTATGTGGTACAACAAACACAGAATAAAGAGTACTTCAAGGCACGATTTGCAACTGAAAGCCAATCAAAAAGCAATGAATACACTCCAACAGAGCTAAATGAAATAGCATGGCTCTGTCAGCCAGCATGTGAACTGAAAGATTATACTATACATCTGGAGGTAGGTAAAAACGTGCTTGGTGAACTACAACTCCCAAAGTACTTTGCAGAATATTGATACCAGGTAAGTCAGAAAGTAACTATAGCTGGACCACCAGGAGAACATAAAAGAAGAAAATGCATTCTTTTAAGTGAGACAGGACAGCAATCCCAATATAGACTGTACAAAATTGTCTTTGTCCTTCAATTAGATTCTTCATTTGTTTGTATTATTCTATTCAAATTCATTGCAATAGCTGATCTCTTAGTCAATACTTTCCAAAAGCAGAACTCTGTTTTGCATATGCACTGATGCCAAACAAATTTCTCCATTATAAAATAACAGTTGCAATTCTTCCTTCCCAACTGAGCGCTAAAACATAAATATGCCTATTTAATGAGAATGCAGGTCAATGAATGTTTATTAAAAGCACACAAGACATCAAACTGACAGCAGAAGCCAAAATACACATTATGATTTTTGGTCTTGTCAATACTTGCATGTGCAAATAAGTAGGAGAATTCATACTTTCCATTATTCCCACTTAAAAATTATCACAACCCTGCTTTTCAGTTTGAAAATAATAATATATGTTTTCCACAAAAGATTCTCTTGTATTTTATATTACATGAAAGGCAATTCCTTTAATATCGTCACGTGAGGTCATGTTTACAACACTTTCAGACAGAAAAGCATCACCTTAAACCAAACAAAAATTCAGTGGAAAGAAGTATCCATACATCTTGCAAAACATCTGCAGCTTTGGGGGACTGGAAGATATGCTCTTAAATTCCTGGCTGTCATAGGAGGCTCTTCCCTTGCACTGAGAACAGGATTGCTGTCTCTGACCTGGGATGTTGACCGTGCTACAACGACAACGTGATTTTTCTGACTTTTGCATTCTTCATTGTGGACATTTCAGAAGGTACTGCCAAGGCAAAGCCAGGGCACAGGCGCTTGGTGTTACTCACGGCAAGCCGTACTACAGCCACCTGTTGTCATACTGGTATCTTTATTTATACATGTAACTAAAAAAAATGACAAAAATCTATGTATTTTTCATTCCTGGCTCTAAGGCAGTATCTTGGTTTGGAGATAAGAAATCCCTGTAGGTGTCTGAGTTTTCTGGGGGAGGGAGGAAGAGAATAGTGGTGTTTTCTTCCTGAATTTCTTAAAAATTATCTGATGCTATCAAATGTTACTACTACCTCAAAATTTGTGGGTGGCCACATTTTATAAAACAAAGGAGATGTATTGAATTAATGACAGGAATGGACAAGATGAATTTGTCCTGGTAGGACAGCTGATAAAACCTGCAAATATTAGGTTTTGGGGATGGAAAGCCTTTGCTGATAGAGGACTTCAAGGACAGGCCCCAAGCTTCTCCCTGGATTCATCACAAATTGGGATTTTCAGACCCAGTGAATGTTGGCTTCTCTATTCACCCTGAAACTAATAGTAAAACTCCACTTTCTACTGACTGGGGGAGAATCAGCCCAAGGAATACAGCTCAGAATTATAACTGTTGGCCTAAAGTTAAATAATAAACTGATGTTCCTTACTAAAAACAAAATGAACTGCCACTGCAAGGGCATAAATTGCAGCAAGTACAGCTGCAATACAGAAAGTTCTCAAATTTGACCACTCAGGAGGCCACAAATACTGAGAAAATGCCACTTTCACATTTTTCTTCAAGAAACACAAGGTTAAAACTAACAGCTAAGATGCAGTGAAGAGAATGTCTCAATTTATGTCACCCCTTTCCTGTGCCTACATGCTCCCCAAACTTGATTCTGAAAAGACTTTGTTCCATGCAAATACAATCCATTATATCAGCACAATTAAACTTAACAGTATCATAAAGTCAGTGAGCATCTGGAAGTATTGATAAGGTTTCAGTTTATGGACACTTTGGTGGGGGAATTGCTGTTTTCTTTTACATAATGATGCAGCTATTATGGATTTGGGGAGGTTGGGCTTGGGGGCTTTTTTCCCTGCTTTCAGTTTAACAGTTTGCTATACCTTCATTCAAACATATATGCGAGATCAGTGGTACCGCATTTCTTCCAGTTTTAATCTTGAAATATAGTATATATATATATATATAAAGAAGCCTTCTCTTCGGTTCAACAGCTTGTCTTATCCTGAAGCATTGGAATAAAGAGACAGCTCACTTTGGCCATATGTTTCAGTTGTTCCTCTCACTCCCCCGCTGTCTTTCCACACATACCATGACCGTGGACAACCTCTCCTTAAGTGGGCAAACAAATGGTTTAACTCAGATTTGCACAGTGTTTGCTGACTTGTGTGGGCTCCAGGATCCAACTCAGCTTTATCATTTCAGGCAAACATATTTCTGACAGACATCGTGGTAATTAGAGCAGCTCAATTTTATTAAATTGATGACAGATTAAAGGCCAGTATCTCACCTAGCAGAAATCAGTGTTGCTACCCTTAAATCCATGGTGCTATGCTGATCTATGCCAGCTGCGAGCGTGGCCCCACATCTTTTACATTGTTTTGTACCCCCCTAAGATAACAAAATTTTTAAAATTAAATTTTTTCAGGCCTATGTATGTTGTCCATAATCTACTTGCCCAGTGTAGGACTCAATGACATTCCTGCATTTAGTTTCCACTTCAAATTGTCCACCCCATGAAATGGTTTAAATTAATGAAGAAGAACGTAACTGAATTTCAACTTAAGAGAAGCCTTTTCGCCCCTATACAAAGAAAAGAAGAAGGAAAAAAAAAAAAAAAAAGTAACATCTCATGTATTGGGACCTCTGTAGGTGCGGGTGGCTCTGGACAGTCTGTCCCTCATATTCATCTAAAACTGTTCAGTATGTGTCTCCTTTATGTCTTGCATCCCAATGATGTGAGTTACCTATAGTTTGAATTGGTGCAGATTTCTAATAAGGAAAAACCCAGAACTGACAAGCTCAGATCCAAGTTCCATTAGCACAAGCCTTGTTTAAGCAGCATCCCAATATAGGCACCAAATTCTCAAGGACCAAAAAGCCCAGACACGAGGATCCTCAAAACAACACAACCTCAGTAGACAAATGGTATGCTTAAACGGGAACCTCATCTAAAAAAGGTGTTCTATATGAGGTCTTGTGGCCCCTCACTGAGTCTTTATTAGCCCTTCTTCAACAGGTAACAGGACCCATGCACCAAACGTCACTCTATATAGCTGATAATAGACTCCCACTATGTGTCAGAGTCCAAAAGCTGCCCCGGCCTGTCCCTACACAAGCAGGTGACCTCGATGGGCGGGGGTGAGTGCAAAGGAGGCCTTTTACGTCAGGTGGGTCCATGCCTGTTATTATAACCATTAGCAAATTAGCATTAGCAAATCTCATCAAGCGCCTGTCTGACCTCATATCAGAGGTGAGCTGCATTTGTTTTGATCACGGAAAGAAAAGAGGATAAAAATCCATTAAAATGAACCAACTATAAGAGTCAATTGAGACTATTTGAAGTAGACATTATATCACAAAACATTTCAAGAGCTTTCTGATGTCTGGTCTATTTTTAAAGACTTTCAGTTAGTCATAGATGAACCTCAAAACATTCAGCAGCTTGATATGAATAAATATGCTTATCCAAAACTGACCTCACATAAAAAAAGGCCGCAGTGATTTACACCAGCTGAGGAGGTTAAACTAGGAGACAGGCCTCTTGTGATGCATGAGGATTTTTTGCTATTACGACTCAAGTTCAGAACAATCCAAAAGAAACAATCTTTTCCACAAGAAAACACCAGTATTGTAATCTAGTCTGATCTCCCAAGACAAGCAAAGAATGTTTCATTCAGTAATTCCTCCATCACAGCTATAACTTCAACTTTAACAATGCAGTACCTTTTAAGATGATGTTTAAAGCATCTGGATGTCTCCAAGACTGGAAGAATCCAACCTACCCCTTCAGAAGTTTGTCAGGATCTATTTTGTATGTAGTAAAGCAACAAAACGAAGCCAAGATACTTAATCGGTTCAAGAGACAGGCAAGAGGAGTCTGTGTTCTTTTAAATCTCTAGCTAGTGTTAAGCAAATTCCTTATTTACAAGACTGAGGTATTTCCAGAGTGAAGAGTGCTGTCCTGAGGGGTCAGTGCTGCCAGCTACCAGGATCAGAGCAACAGTTCTTTATACAAACAACCATATGCATACATTAAAGAAATCTTTCCCATCAAATTAGTAACACAACAGATAAACAAATTAAAGCCCAAATGATGAGCATGCATTATAAATGAACTGATTGATTATCCCCCACGTCAGAGAATGCTTATCTCCTGGAACAACTCAGGAAATCTGGTAGCAAGTGGCTTGAACCAAACTATAGCACTGGTGAGAGGCCACTATACAGCAGCATTAGAACTGAAGACCCTCCTCCTCCTTCCTCCAAAAGCACAATCTATAGCCCCACTAAAGCAACAAAACCCTGATCCAGTCAGTGCTCACCTGAAATCAATGGGACCTGGTCAAACACAAGTGCCCTGTCTCTGTCATACCCACAGAATGCAACTGTCCTCTCTGAAACTCCAAAAACACGTATCAGAAGGGAATTAAGACAATTTATAGTTGGAAAGCTCATACCTGGAATGCATCGTGGCTGTAAAGGCAACCTTTTCCCCTCCGTTCTCCACACAAAGCCATTCGTAAGCACACAAAAAAATTACCGAGGGCTACAATTGCAGTTTTATTCATTCCAAAACAAGTTTCCACAAGCTCTCCATAGCTATCCATTTTCCAATATCTCTTGCCCAATAAAGGACAGGTTCTAAACACCAAAAAGACACCTGTCTGCATTAAAAATTAACTACCTGTAAAATTACATTTTTTTAAAATTAAGTATTTTTTTGGCAGAAGTGGGACTTTTCTTTTGGCCACAGTTCTGTAACTTGCAAATGTTTGAACTGATTGGGGTCATATTTAGTTGAGCGTTTTCATCTGGGCTTACAAATAAATAACACAAATTTCACAGGAACTTCTAAAGAGTTCCATAGCAAAAGAATTCTGAAAAGTCTGGCAACTAGTAAGCCTACCAAGTAGCTTTTTTCTTTGTTTTTTTCTTTTTTAATTTTTATTCTGTTTTATAAAAAGAACAGCTTTATGATCATTTAAATCATTATCACATGGGCTGACCATATGAATACTAGCTCAGCTTTATATTGCAGTGCATTAGTTTTTTCCAGCTGCATAATGGACAGAGTTGTTTGCTGTTTGACATAGCCACACCTGATATCATGAAGAAAAAAATAAATGAGCATGACTAACTTGGCCTAATGCATGGGAAGGCAGACTTTTCCCCTGAAATACTTTGTTTTTATTGATTTGAGACTGAACGAATTGATTTACACAAGCTTTTTCTTTCCATGATTTGGATGATCCCATCATGGTGACAATGTCACAAGTTTACCCTTCTCCTTTTTCAAAGCTCTGCTCACAGGTGGGCTTTAACTGGAAATTAAGGTCTGAGCATTGATAACACCCTGTGGTGCTTTGAGTGAGAATTTAACCTTGCAGTTTACAAAAAATCACATATTTGTTAGGGGTTTTTTTTGAAATTTTCAATGAATTAGTCAAATTCATCAAACTTTACAGCATTCTGGTGATCAGCAAATTCATGTGCTGAGCAAGGCTGAGCACACATGGGCAGACAAATGTGGCATTATTTTTTGGTCTTATTTTTAACTTCAGTATTAGTCTTGAACCAATGCAGTATCATTTTTGCCTCCCATTTTCCAAATAAATCATTACACTATCTAATATAGTATGTTATTTAGGAAAGCCAATTTAGGTGATTATTAGCTACTGAATCTATTGTAAAAACATAAAAAGCACATAGGCATGATTTAAATGTGAGGTCCTATTTTGGCATTAAACCACTCAGCTTCCATTTGACAGTACAATATTCAGAGACACAAATTAGCCTTTATCTATAATTATATGCATGCATTTACAAAAAAAAAATAAATATTTTGAAATACAGTTTCTGGGAAAACAATCTTGAAACAAAACAATGAGGCATTCACATCAGCCTCTGCCTTGTTCAAAGTAGGTTAAAAATGGTATTTTGAGGTATAGTTCCCAGGCAAATTGCATGCAGGACAGCTGCTTCTGAATTTGCAGGCTTCTTTTTTTGAGTAAGCTCTCACTTCTTTCATCTCAGGAAACAGACAAGCATTTGAACTTAATGGCCATGAAAATGATGTGGCCAGAAGCGTATACACCGCCAAGAACTCGATGTTTCATTGCCTCAGCATCTCTGAGTCCCAAAGACAGACAAGTGGCACTCACAGGTATCACTGGCTTTACTTAATTTTATTTTTGACCATCCCTTCATTTCAGTTTGCTCTTTTTTTTTTTTTAAATACATTTCCATCAGTGCAGAAAGCTTCTATGCAGCCTCAACATAGGCCTGGTTTTGGTATGAGAATATACAGCAGAACTGTCCTTTTTAATTTTAGCTTTAACAATGAAAGTCAGATTTCCAAAGCCCCATCTACAACACAATATTTTGCCAAGTGAATGTATTTTTTCCCTTCCTTCTAAAGGCAGCACCATAAAAGCTGCACTTCAGTAATTACATAGTGCTTTTCATCCCCCAATCCCAAAGAGCTTTAAAAAAGGAGCATATCATTAGCCACAACTTACAGTGTGAGAAAATAAGGCAGAGAGGGACGAATTCTCACCATTATTTGTATTTCAGGGGGGCATGAAGACCCTGCAGTACCAGGTCTTCTATGTAATGCCGAATAATGGAGGGTTTTGCCCCAAAGAGAGTGAATAAGGGTGCCACTCCACAGAAACACAAGCCCCAGGCCCTCTCCCACCTCCTGGCTGTTCACTCTAGCTCCCTTCTTTGTGACAGCTGGGCCATTCCAGCAAAAAAGGACGTAAAAAAGGAGGTAGCTGTTGCTGCAGCTGGTTCAGCGGCAGCTGTGTGTGAATGCCCTGTGCGGGGTGGGAGGAAGAGCCCAGCCCTGCTCACGCAGCCGGCTCCCAGCACCCCACGCACCCACTGCGGGCGCTCGCGGGGCATCCCCATTGCGGTCAGACCCGCGTTTTGTGGGCTGGCTTGCCACCCTGCACCCTTTCCCATTGCCCAGGGGACACAGCTTGCAGGTCATCAGAGCCTGATGCACTGGTAACTCAAAAAGTTGACTAGAAAATGGACTGATAGGAGCTGGGCAAAAACCTGCCTTAAGTATAGCGCTGCCTTTCTCCTCCTGTCTTTTGAGGAAGATAACAGATCAGCAATTAAAGCAACCAAGCATTGCCTGTGCAGGAGGCACCATCTATACATAACTTGCCATGATCATTGTTACGGTGGGTCAGCTGCAGAATGCCGAAAAAGTTAGACTGATAAATTTAATATCAGGTGGCATTTAAGCTGCTGACAGCCTATTAAGCCCACTGTGCTGTAGGATACCGGCACTTAATTACTAAGATGGTATCAGACCTCACAAGCAGCATAGTGTGGTACATATTGGCTTGCAAGCAGAGCTCAACAAACCTTTTTTAATAAAACTTTAAGCTAGAGAAGCTTTGAATACAGGAGCTGTTTTAGTGCTACTGCTGCACCACATTTGGGCAGTCTGTAGGCTCTGTCAAACAGCAGCAGAGACCAAAGGAGCATCCACACCAGCTCCTACAGTTTCTTCCAGAAAGCAGGATTATTCCTTGCTGTTGCTTCATGTAACATTTTGAAATTTATCTTTTTTCCCTCTTTTTCTTGAAACATAGCCAACACCTAACAAAATAGCTCTTTGGAGGGCAAAAGTAATTCTCAGGATTGAGATAACCTGTGGAAGGATATGCAAAAGATCAATCACTGCACCCAGCCGTAACACTCTCCTATTAACAGAGCTTGCAGTATCTTAGGACAGGTCATTTTCTCAATCCTCCTTTTTTTGGGAGATAGATAAGCCTGCAGCATGCAGAGATGAAGGTGGCCAGTGGCAAAGCCAGAAGCTCCCAGAGAACACACAGCTAGGAGATATCCATCAGCCTACACCAATACCTGTTGTCCCACTGCAAAGCTGTGGTCCAGACCAGCAGCTCCCACTTCACGCTGCCGACTCTCACTGCCACAAGTCTCAATGTGTAAAGATGGGATTTGGCACACTTGACTGGTACAAATTACAGAACCAGAACGGGCAGTCTCTGAGTACCTCTGTTTCTTATTGCCTAGATGCATCAGAATAAAACCATAGTCAAACAGGGAGAAGGCATATGAGTCATGGAAGAAAAACCAGAAGGTTTTCACCCAATCATGCTTTCTATTTCAGTTGGAAGGACAGACCACAGGTTCCTGAAGTACACTGAAGACTCTGTAGGAAGAGATTCAAGTACCAAGGGGATGGTCAGCAATATAAAATAACTAGACTACAAAAATTAATAGTGCCAGGCTCATTTGAATGTGTATTTGTAAAATGCATTTAAAATAAGGAACTCCTGAGGGAAAGCTATAAAAAAATAATGTAATTAGATACAAGGCCAGAAAAAGACATCAAAGGAGTTTTAAGATTTCTTTCACTCCACCCAAGAATAGCCAAGGAATATAGTTTCAAAGCCCAAGGCACAAGTGCAATTGTTTGTTCAGGTGCTGGTCACATTCCCATTATTTCTGTTGCTGTAACAGTATTGCAAACCTCGAGTAGCACTAGCAAGGGCAGCTGCCTACCACCATATGGTGAATAGGAATATTTGCTTTTAAAACTCTTCCCAGGTTATAGACAGATGACCAAAAGAAATCAAGTTACCACTGGCCATGCAACAGCACTGAGTGCCCCAATACTCAAGCAGAGTATGAGCTTTAAAATCTTCAACTTTTGCTTTTTAAAACTAACACATTTCATTTTGCATTTGCTCAGGGCAAGGAGTGTATACACAGCTAGCTACAACAGCTCTACTGATGAGCAGAAGCTCATTAAGCCATGCCAGCCCAAGCAACTATGCTGTGCAAAGATACCCTTATTTTACACCACCATTTGTTTTGGTAAACTCATTCCGTATCAGAAGCGTTGCTGTTGTTTGGAACAGCAGAGAAGTCAGAAGAGTGAATTTGTTAAGCTCTATGAATATGGAGAGAAACTGAGTAAATGTGATACACTGGTAAAAGGAGAAGAGGGATCAGAGAACAGTTACCATAAAACCTCATTATGAAAGCACCCGTGAGAGCCATCGGTTTGCACTATTACTATATAAAGACTTTTTGTTATAATGGGGATATCTGAAATAGTGCTTAGTGCAGTGGGACACGCTTTAACTTCACAAAGAATGTTACAACAGGCAACTATTTAATAAGGCTGCTAGAGTATCAGGTCAGCAGGTAATTCACCAGGAGTGAGCCACTTTTAAATATTTTACTAAAAGAACACACTGAGATAATAACATCTCATTTACCAGCTTGCCCTTCAAGATGATATAACCCTAGTATCTCCTTTACAGTGAAGCAGACCTTTTATTAGAGAAAGGTCCTTCAATTTAAAGATCTCCCCATGGTGACAGTGTGCCATTTTGCAGCTAGAGATGCAAAGAGTTCTACGTATAAAAGCAACATTTGGGTGGCATTAAAAATCTCCCCTTGCTTAAAAATTTAAGCTTTGCGTGTGTCAGATGCAGCCAGCAGCAACACCTGAAAAGCCTGTTTCACACACTCCGTTATAAGCTTCTGCTTTCAGTGACTCCTATTTCAAAGTTCCCAAACTTTAAATACTGTGGATGAAATCTCCCATAGTTGTTCTCTGCCCCTCCTTAACAGCTTGCTCTTGGTTTTGGGAGAAAGGTAGGACTTTGAAGTTTAGGGGTGTTCCTTTGCTCCTCTCTGACTTTTTGAAAAGCCTACAACGTTACACAGAAAAAAATGCCTGATAGAATACAGTCTGCCAAATTAAGTACTTCTGAGCTACCAAAGGCCACAGTTCAGGTTGCTTGAACAGTTTTTGTTTCTCTTTCTGCATACAGATATTTCTCAAGAATCGTTCCATCCTGATGTTGGACATACTTATTTCACTTATAAAACGTGTTTCTCACTTCACTTACCGTGCAGCAGAGAATAACAAATGATGTAGAGGGTTACCAGAAGGAGAAAGCAACTTTGAGCAAGAGAAAAGATCTTACGTTTGACAATGCTTGCCCAGGTAATGGCAGAATATAATGCATAAAATGGTTAAATTATGGCAGCCTGAATTCTGGTATTTCCTAACCTTGGAACCCCAAATTTTCCTCAGACCCATATCTATTTAGCTCTGACCAAGAGCTAGTTTGAGGTGGTGAAGTGCCTCATTCCCCAAGAAGGAATGTCCCAAAATACGAGTCTGAATTTTCCAAAAAGACTCCCGTTGGTATAACAAGCTCCCTAATGAAGTTGGTGTTAACTCTTCCATGTCCTCTTATATAATTTGGACCTTCAAGACAATCATGCTTAGCTTGTTAGTCTTTCCTAGGACTCTCCTGAATCCAACAATATACTTTTAATTGTGTCACTGAACATTATTTTAGTTAGGCTAATGAAGCTCCACGGGCTGGTTTCTCCTCCACCTCTTTTACCGGGATCCTATTTACCCCAAACACTGAAGCAGAAATCCAGCAATGCAGCGTACTGAACAGACACCTTCATCTGTGGGGAAGAAATGGGTTTTGATTCACCACACGATGAACTTGCTGATACTGTAGCACAATGCAGCTCAAAATCAGACTGCACTGTCTTGGAGAAACACAAGGAAGATGAATAGAGGTCACTAATATTTAGTCACCAAGACCTTTATAAAAGTCAGAATACTTAGACCGCAATGACCTGAAAAGGCCACTGAACTAATAAAACAATAGAATACATGAAATATGAGGAAAAGAAAGATAGAAAAAAATTGAAAAGTATCCATCCAATCCAATGATGACTAAAGAAGATGATAAGGGGAATTAAATGCTGTGTTGTACCCTAATAACCCAGTGAAAATCTGAAACTTCAAATAATGAGAACAGCAGTGCTCAACCGTCATGTCCCCCAAATCACATACAACTAAAGATGAGTTCTCACTAATGGGTAAGCAGGCTGCTTAACAGAGTGATGATAAAGCTAGCTCAGGTGCTCAAATTCCAGCCTTGCTGTGGCTTTCTAGACCCCTTCCAGTTTCCCAGTGGTTTGGCACTGTGAGAATACTTTCTGGGGCATTCATTTCCTTCACAAAAACATCATCTCATCAGCAGGTAATGTGCGACATCCTCGCTGGCAGTCCCAGGAGTGAAGGGAAGGATTTAATGAGCACAGACTCTGAATCACTTCCTGATTAGGACTCAAAATGAGTTGACTTCATCTTCACCAGAAAAAAATAAAAAATAAAAATTGAAGTCTTTGTGCAGAAAAGGCAAATGACAGTTTTAGCTCATGCATCTGAATGTGGTAAAACCTTGATTTCCCTTAAGAGTTTAGGATGGCAGATTATCACATGTTAAAATATTGCCTTGTCAACACCAGGACACTAGCACTTCTCAACTAAACTACATCCAAAACACACATTTAACCAGCCACTGCTGTAGCACTGCTTGCTATAGCTTGCACTGCTACAGCCCATTCCCAGCCTCTGCTGGGAAAAGGACTTGGGATCCTCAGACAGCCCAAGCCTCATCAGATGTCTTAAGCTCTTTTTGTGGTGCGTCTGAGAGAGAGGAGACTTTTTTTCCCCCCCCCCGCCACTTGTCCACCTTTATCAAGGGCTCACATTCTGGTGCCGAATTGTTAGCGCACCATCAAAGAAATGACACGCTATTAATCACCACCACAGTGCTGACAAAGTGTGCATTTCCAATAGCACCTTCTACATGACTATTATTCAGCCAGCTCCCCATTTGTTTAAATTAATGTAAAAAATCAACACCAGAGTGTTCTCAGTGTTAGCAATAAACCTACCAAAGGCTTCTGATAGAACCTGTACCCAGCAAGGGTGCAAACAGGGGAAAAGAGAGGAGCAATTTTACTTTTTTCCCCAATATATCATGATTTCACTAACAGTGCTCTTTCAGAGCTTTTACTTTTTGGTGTTCCTGACTCTCCTGCTCTCTTCAAATTCATTAAAAGGCAGTGTTGTACCCTAATGAAAACAAAATACAAAAAACCCCAAAACAAATTAAAATTTCCAATCTACAATGGATCAGGAGTTTCCTCAGGCAAATGATGAATGCAGTAACGCTGATGACTCCAGGTGGGATGCTACCTCTGTATGAGTAGGGAAAGCAACAAGCTACTTTTCAATATAGTAAGTGACATCCACAGCCCTATTCAGTTGCTGACAGGACTACGTTATTTATTTAGCAGTTTTTTCCCTATTTCAACACTGAAAATTTTCAGAAAATACATAACCAAGTCATTCAGACACAGCTCACTTAGGGTTGACTTTACACGATTTTGTTGGAAATTTTGCCTCACTGGCCTCAAACTGCTGGGAGAACTATTTTTATTCTTGGATTTCATTTTCTTAACGAATTCTTTGAAAGCCTATTTAAAAGAAAAAAACATTCAGTCTCTTCTAAAGAAAGATGCGGGTGATTTTATGCAGGTGATATTATGCAATTTTAACCAAAAAGTTTTACTTAAGTTACCACGGACTCTTTAGTTCAGGAGACTTTAGCAGTTAAACGCAAGTGTGAGCGTTTATATTACACACACATTCCAAATATATACATCCCATGCAACCATGTCAATATAGGGCATATTGATATTAACATGTTACACAAGCACATTAATCTTACTATAAGGAGATACAATGTCTGTCTCATGGGTGAAATTGGTGGCAGTGGGGGGGATCAACCCAAGGTTAAACTATCTCCCTTCCTTCCATAAGCTTTTCTACTAAATCTGAAACACAGTCAAGTAGTAATTTTGAGGTGATACTAACTGTCCCCAAAGGAAAAGTTTTTTCCACCAGAAAGGGACAGATTTTGCCAAAGCACATGTCCCACAGGTAGGTCCAGCTTTAAAAAAAATGAAAAAAAAAAATTCACTGTTCCTCCCTGCATTTCACTGTGCAAGGAAAAACTCAGAAAAATCCAATAACTATTTCAGGGGTACAATATTAACTACGGCCATCACTATCAGCTTCATCTCTAATTAATGAGAAGTTGTGATAGAAATTCTGTCAAATCTATGAGAATTCAGAAACTTGCTTTAAACGTCTTTTCTTCCAGATTTGTCTACAGCTGAGGTTCCCGAAGACATCCTGCACAGAGTCACAGCCAGGGCATGCCTTCAGACAGAGCACAACAGATCAAGGATATTCTTCCTACTTCTCCAGGTTTTGCTTTTCAAGTAGAAGAAACTCAACTCTCATACTTAAGGAGGAAGAAGAGGAAGAGTAGGATATCTGATCTGTTATCTTTTAGTAGTCAGCTGGAATTCTACTGGATGTCGTCAAGGGGAGGGGGGAAAGAATCTTACTCATGTATGCAGAACAGCAATAACAGCTCAGGATTAGCTGCAGACAGAAAGACCATATAGGATTAACACAGTGAACCAGTCATCATGCTTACCAGAATATTCAAGAGCAAAATATTCAGAGGATTTCAGGACAGGATTTAGCAGAATTTGACTGAAAATAGCACCACATTTTGAATAAGCTTTACTGAATACCGCAGAACCCAGCATCTCTTGACCAAAATGACTTAATGTGCATTAATTTCAGAAGCATTTCTTGCATAACCATTTAAAGACTCAGTGCAGTGGAAGGGATGGAAGTCTGTCAGAAAGGCATCTGCACGTAAGCTTCGAAGTGCAGGCGAGAGCCTTACCTGCAACATATGAACTTTTAAATGACTGAAACGCAGGGTAAGTGTTATTACTGTCAGACGCAGAGTCAAGAACCCAGCACCATTTAATCAGCTTCTGCTGCTGAATTAATAGCTTTCATTGTTGCTTTTTTCTTTCCGCAACACTTTGACTGCTATGACAGCCTTACTTGTGCTAGGGGTTGTCAATACTGACAAAAGGGATACTCTAAGCTTCAAATTGCAGGTTGGATTACCTGCATTAGAAGAGTGTATAAAAAAAGAAATAAATTCAACTGGAAAAGGCTTATTGCTGCTATGGCAAAACCTGGCTCTGCAACACTTCAACAGCAAGGAGCTGAAGTGCTCCTGGAGCAGCTGCCAGTGCTCTTTCTCGCCAGCTCTGTAGCAGTTTCCCAGAAGGAAGCGAAGCATCATTCTTGGATCTACATGGATCCATCATTGCTTCCATCTGACAGGAGCTAGCAGTAGGCAATGATGAGTGGAAACAAGCTGGCAAGGGAGAAAACACTCCCTGCTCTTCTGCACCACTGAGCAAATCCTTGCTCTCTCCAGAGCAAAGTTACTCCTCGATGTAATTTCCCACGTTGCAGGAGCCGCCACACATCAACAAGCAACAGGTTCACAATCTGGCCCTTTACTGAGCCAGACTCTCTAACAGAAAAGCCATTTGCATTTTGCCCATTTTTCCTTGTGCACTGCAGAGTAGAAAATAAGCACAATTAACAACATAAAGCTCAAGCTGCTGAACCTGGTAGTTCAATTTAAAGACAAGCTCCGTACATTCATACAATGTAAGTGTGTTAGAAGAAGTCTTAGTAATCATCTGGGCAAGCACTGCCTTAAATTTGGATCCTTTTCGGCTACTAACTCCAGCCACTACACTTGTAAACCATTCCCATTTACACACACAGAGACTAACACCAAGTAGCTGGAGCGCGAAAAGGACAGTAAATAGATAGAGACTGATAACGCTGTTGATGTTAGATGATACTGTAACCTAATCCAGCACACACTCAGCACCGGTGGCTGGAAAGCACTCTACAAGTGCTCCTGGCATCCCCAAACAGTCACTCCCATAGCTGGCCTTTCTCATAACTGCCTTTATTATAAATCTGTGGTCTTGGCCAACCTTTGGATAGGCACACAAGCTTGTCCATACAGACTCGGTTTATTTTTCTAAACTCTCGTTGGCAGTTTACACAGCAGTAAGCGATCGAAGGTACACAAGGACTAAATCCTAGTTCATGGTCGACTTGTCCATTCATCCACAGCCAAGGGATACACAGAAAGGCAGCCGCAATATGTGAAGCTGCTGCAGCCACTGGCCATGCTTTACCTGTCCTGTGGGCAAATGAAGCTGATCACTCTTCATCACTATTAACACACTGATATGTTAAAATAAATAAATAAAATAATACAAGCCTTGCCTGCAAATTCCTCTTGAAACTCCTGGGAAAAAACAGAAACTGTTCCCAGTGTAACAGTGTGCACAGATCACCAGCTAAGTTAGCTCTAAAGGCAAATATTCCATTTTCACTGAGAGATGCAGTGTGCCATAATACAAATAAGGAACAAAGACCCCTTTCATTCTGCTCACAAATACAGTATAGCATGTCACAAATCACAAGGGGAACAGACAACACAATGGCAGCAATTAAAGGGGTGTCTTTTTATTAAGAAATACATATAATAATGGCAGACTACATACACTCCCCCCCCCCCCCTTCAAGAATTACACTGGCTAACATGGCTGTAAGTATTTAGGGATGTTACTTCTGTTACACAGAGAACTATCTTAAGGAGTGGTATATTCAGCCAGTGCAGCAGGATACACACAAATGCAGAAGCAGATATTTTATTTGGTATTATACATTTTGTACACCTTGTTTATTTCAATTCACACACAGCTTTGGCAACTCATTCACAATTGATGTATTTCTGGAGAAGCTAAAAAAATATATATGCCTGTTATATGCCTCTCACTGCTGAATTTCAACTGAGACACCTCTGCCTCCTCCCTCCTTGCCCTCTGCCCTGGTGACCCAGCCTGCTCTTGGGAGATTCACTTCCCAGTCCTCACACCTGCTGAGTTTAGGGGATGTTTTGCAGAAAAAAGGACCCTCCTGGCCCTGCTATGCCTTTAAGATGTGACTAGCCTCTCTGAGCCTGCCCCCCCCTTGCTTGCCACAGCAAGCACAGGGGACTGCTGCCCAGCTCAGCGGATGGCTGCCCAGCTCAGCTCACAGCGGCCAGCACCTTGCCCCACGCTGCAACCCCAGGAGCCGAAACGCGCGCCAATTCTCGGCTCCTGCTTTACTTTCGGCATGCACGGCCGTCTGGGGAGCAGCTACATTTCTACCCCAGATGAGTGCATCCCTCGCGAGGTCTCCTTCCTGCCCCCTCCTCAGCTCCCGCGGGAGAACAATGCGGGGACAGACATTTAGCAACACCTGCTGTATCGCATTAATATGCACAGGGATGTATTGATGGTTTTTCCCATCCAACACTAAGACTGCATTGTTCGGGGCAATCCATCAGTGGATCGCTCCCCCCCACGCCGGCCCCACAAACCCCCTTCTGACATGTCCCCTTGTCTCCCAGCCCGGGCTGACGACCACGTTTAGGAATGCACTTCATTAAATCGGAGCTGCCCCATTCCAACCTGCAATGCGGAGGCAGTACAAAGCAAGCGCCACGCTTCCTCCCGCATTTCTTTCAAAAGCCCCATTGTTCGGCAGGCATCTGGTCCTGATCTCAGCCTATTCGTGCCCATTGACCCCGCTTTTCGCCGCGCACCCGCTCGCCAACGGGCCTCACGTAAAGCCTGCTTGATGAATTAAAAAGCAGCACTAGCCATCTGTCCTCCCAGGCTGGGCTAAGGCTGTGCAGCTCCACAGCTCTCTTCCCAACCCCACAGCCTCCCCTGCCTCCCGTTATAACCCGCTCTCTCCTTACACGCACAACCTGCAGCTGAGGAACCACTGGGTTCGCTCAGTAAACACAGACCTGGCTTAGCACATTTGCTGCTTTTTGTTTCTTACGTTAGCATCTAGGAAAGAGAAAAAAAAAGAGAATACAACAGAACATTCACACTTGCCTGAGTCCTTCGAAATTCAAGCACAAATACAAGATTAATCCTTCCTTTGTGAGGTCTTGTCTTTAAGTCGTGGTATGTAATGATCCTCAGCACTGCAGCAGAGGGGAATAAAAAATGCAGGGATCATAAGCAGGGGGAGGACAGGGCTTACTTACATCAGGGTTTCTGCCACATGACAATAGGTTTGAGAGGGAAGAATAAGCTGGCAGCAGCAGCTGACAGTGCAAAAGGGAGAATGCAGAAGCCTGCCTTTTATATTATTGGTGACATTTCTAACACATGACAACAATTTCCATCTGTATTTAAGCTGGGAGTGTGAGGAAAAGAGCATTACATCACGACTCCTCTATTCCTAGGAGCTGTGGAATATGTAGGCCAGAGGGATTAAAAAGCACCTGTGTACGCTGGAGAGCTGAAATACCACACGGCAGATTTTTTCCCCCCCTCTCTTCTTTCTCCTTCACCCTTTTTGTTTCTCTATCACCTTCACTGAGCTGCTGTTTAAGAATATGCCCAGGGAAGTGCAAAATGGTATTGTCCTAGTTTGCAAGGCACAAGAATGGGGGAACTATGTGAATATGTATTTCTAGCTGTGTCTCTCTCTCCATAGGAGATACAGCACTCATTTTTGCAAGCAATCAGACAGAATACAGAGCATCTTTCTGTTTTCTGCTGTGCTTGTCCCAAGGGCTTCGAGTTTCTCTTAAAGTACCAACTTTCATCTTCCCTTTAAATCTGCAGGGAATTTCAGTGACAGTAGCAATGATTTTTTTTTTTTTTCCCCTTTCTTTTACAGCCAACACATGCCTGTATCTTTTTAAAAGTAAACATCAAGAACAGGGGCCAAAGATATTTTGGAAGAAGCACTTGACTGCTTCAGAGCCAGCAGGTGTCCGTCTTGGACGCTTTCCACATATCTCACAGGACAGGATTGCTTAGATGCAGTACTGAAATCCCGGGGGGACTCCAGCCTAACAAGGAAGCCTGCTCCCCCGCAGCTCAACGGCTGCTTCGCCGGGGCTCACGCAGCTCCGCTGAGGCAGGCAGGGACGTGCTGATCCTGAGGACCGTGTGGGAGGTGCTGGTGGGGTGATCACAGGGTGCTGCCGGGGCCAGCCCTGGTCACCCGCTCCCACAGACCAGGGCTCAGGTGTGTCAGGGACAGCACCCACCACTGCTGCTCTAACAAGCAGAGGATTTGAACCACACCAGCTAACAGCCATGGCCTGCCAAGGAGCTCAGTACAGGTGTGGATGCAGGTGACAGCTCCCAAGTTTACAGCACGTGTGTGCGAAGGCCAGGCAACGTAAGGAGAAAACATCATCTTTGTTTCACCACCAAACCCAACAGCGCAAATAACAGCTCCTCTTACTGAAGTACCCCATCCCCAAAAGTGTTTGAACTGCGTAGGGGCAAAATGCCACGGAGAGGTAGCAAGCCTTGTATTACCTTTATAAGAGAAATGGCCACACATGAACAGGAGAATGGTTTGATTATAAACATATAAAACAGTCTTACTGTTACGGGACATTAATATTTTCATGAAAACACCTTCTGGCCCAAGGTGGTGGCCCATTATATGTCTCTTATTCAAAAAGAAAAGATAAAAATTCTTTGCTCAAGATTCATCTTCCTGATCTTTCAACAACAGCCTCACTGAGTCTTAGGCTGGTTTTGGGGTATGTTTCTGGTCAGCTCACAGTCCCCATGGGAAGTCCAAAGCCTTTGATAATGATGGGTTTAGAGTACTGGATACAGTAAATTTGAAGACTGCGATACAAAAATAAATAACTCTTAATTCCTTGCCCCTCCTCTTCATGTCCACAAAATAAAAAAAATCTGCACAAGCCACACGAAACTCTCTCACCAGATGATACTTAAATGAGGCAGCACCTAAATGAGACATTCCAGAAAAAAAGCCTCTTTATTAAAAAAAGAAATGGAACATTTTACATTTATTCAAAGATGCAGCTCCCCAATCACTTATGAAAACTCCTTCATAAGGTTTAGAAGGGGGGGAAAAGGAAACAATGAAATGACTTATTTTTAATCTGGGGTTTAAAGGCTTTTTCTCTTTCCAAAAAAAAGTCCCACACACAAAGAAAGAAATTCAATGCAAACCTCTGTTTCTGTATCATGAAAGCCCCTCCGAGCACCAGAGTAATCAATTTCTCAGAGCTTGTGTGGTCTACAGCAAAAGCCAAAGAAGGTATTTAAGTTTATACAGCCTTCAGCATTTTGATGGCTTGCTTTTGAAATATGACATGTTTAAATTTTATACCTTTTTTACAGTTAGTTCTGTCTTAAGAAAATAGTTGGTGTCAGTAGAAAAAATAGAAACAAAGAAGAATAAATTAAATTCAACCTGGTTTTGAGCTGTTTGTCCATTCTAAAATCAGAGTAATTCAAAGTTGCACCATGAAAACTGTTACAATTGGAATAACAGCTCCCTTCATTATATTACACTATACCCAGTCTTATTTTAGCAAATACTTTGGCTCATACTAACAAAGAAAAATACTATATAAGAGTAGTGCTCCATTGCCAAGCACCACCAGGTAAGCATCCACACAAATTTACAGGAACAGTAAAGCAAATACTTTGTCAGATGTGAGAGAACTCTCTATCTTTTCTTGAGCAGAAAGTCAAAGACAAACCATAAATCACTTCAGGATGGGGAAAGGAGTCTTTGTCCTTACGGTAACCCCAACTTCCCACCATGAAAGAAGACCATCTTGAGACAAGATTTTACAGCTGGGATTTAACTCACAGGGTGGAAGAAGTGTGAGATAGAGCACTCTTGTAGGTAGGAACAAACTTCTCCAACAGACTTCTCAATCTTTCATCAGTACATTTTGGATCCAATTCACTTACCATGTGGGAACAGCAAATGGGGAACAAACTGTGAATTCAAATAACTGTAAACTCAGCAAGATGTGGAAATAAAACACAGATGGTGCACTTCAGATTAAGGGTCAGCGTTTCAGCATCGCTTTCCACTTTTACATTGTGATAGGTGATGTATAACAACCACCTCCTCCTTGAGACAGCGCTCTAATTAAACCATGACTCACTTAGGAAAACAAGGAGGCAAGCGATACCTCCACGGAAGCCTCCCTGCCAGTTGAGAGGAGCTAAGGTTACTTTGTGAAGCTGCGGCTCGTGGTTTTGCTGCTTGAGGATTAATGTTTGGGAATGGAAGTTGTCTCTGCTGGACAGACACAGCTGAAAAAAGTTCCTTCAGCTTTTCAGCTCCCAGGTGTGTTGCAGCAGGGCTGCTCTGCCTGGCAGGGCTATGCCCAGCACCCATGACAGCCCCTGCCACAGCACCCGCTTGGTCCCCTCTTCACCACCTACATACATCTCCAGCAAGACTTTGCAGAGGCTGCTCCGATACCTGTTTGCAAAAGCCAAGAAAACAACCACTGCTACCAGCATTACCCTGTACCAACCCTTACAAAGTGCTGAGTACTAAAACACCTCTGGGGGTCTGCAATGTGCTTGCCTGAACATTGGGTTCATTTCATTCTCCAAAACCAATTCTGTCCTCAGTCACAGGAATGGAATTTAGGATGACTTTATTTTTGCTGTGAAGTGTTAATTGCATGCCCAGGGCCTTCTACGAAAGGGTCTGCTTGTAACCACAAGTTCAAAGAACAAATAAAGGAGTAAGTACAGATTAGATGACAGAAGAACTATAAATCTATAGGAGCTTGAAATGCCAGATAGAGAGAAGCAGTACTGATTGTAAGGTGACTATTACCTTCAAAATATGCTGGAGGTTGTTTATCAGATCAGAGTTAACGAGGGAGAAATCTAATAGTACTATAATATTAAATTTACCATTTTAATGGTATCATCAATGTTCTATAATGTGGGCAATTTACAGAATGTCTGTCAATGTGATTCTCCAATGCGGTTAGTTACAGGAGCAGCACTATCGCATCTCATCAGCTGCTCCCTTCTAAAAAACACTGGGTGTTTTGCAGAGGATTGCAGAAGGCTAAGTGAGATAGCAAAGTATATATTTAAAATTATGGGAATGCAAAAATGAGAGAGATATTTATGAACATTATGAGATGTTTACATTCCTGAAAGGACTGGGTCCAGCTCTCCCCCACCGCTGAGTCCACCCTTCCTACTTCTGCACTGCCATTTACCATCCTGATGGGTTTTCCTCAACTCTGTTGCATATCTTGCAACACTTGCCGCTTTTCTCAAAATCTTACATACCTGGATTTAGGAGAGCTGAAAATAACCTCACTATTCAAATACATTTTCAGCTCTCATGTATTAGCCCCTTCTGAACAAAACAAAACACCAAAAAAACCACACCCCAGACAAACATGAACGAAGATGGCAGTCAGGGCTCAAAAACTAACAGGTAAATGAAAAGAGTAAAAATATCCAGTTTCAATTTTTTGATTACTAATTTGAGACCTGTGAACAGTAGGAGATGGTAATGCTGCATTTATAAATATCCATCTCCTCATGTATTCAAGGAAGAATTTGCTAAAAGCAGCAGCTTCTTAATTAGGAGTTCCTCCTTCCCCTGTCACCTGCCCCAGCCCCTCAGTTCTGAGGTTTGCCAGTTCAATTCCCTAATACAGCAAAGATTACCTGCCCATTTTTAGCATATGACAAGTAGCCTTAAATTTGGTAAAAGAATCCATACTGTTGTGGCAGTATTTGAGTTGCCATGATGGTCTGAGGTAAAAATGAGGTATCAATCAATTTAGCTAATAGGCAATACTGCTTCTTTCTACAGACCTCCTTTTACCAACATCAACATTTGTTTACTGTTTTTTCCCCTGACAAATGAAGTGTTATACCTGAAGTTTAAAGAAAAAGTGCAGGTAGTGAATGAATGATGAAGTATCAAATATAATTCAATGGCAGGTGACACTTCCAAGGGACTTTGATGTTTTTCTCCATCTCCAGCTTCGAAAAGACCCTGCAAGTAGAACTGCTAGATCACTATCCACCTGATTACTCTGTGATACACGTCTCATTTTGAAGATACATTAGCCTTTCAAAGAGCCATTTATTAAACATTTCCATTTAAATAATAATTTTCACAATCCTCAGTGAAACAGATGTATTCCCTCTTAAATCACTAATTAAGAGCAGCCTGGGACATTACAAAGCCCTTTAAAAGGAATTCAGGGAACTAGTGTCCCCCTTAAACAAATCTGTTCTGGCAATGACCCAGGAATCTTAACTTCGTAAGTCAAAGCTCTAATTATTCAAGAGGACATTATAAAAAAAGGATACATCTAGTCCGTTATGACTAATAGGGAAGATTTATTTCTCCTTCAGTAGGGGCAGAACTAGAAATATTTGTTCTTTTTTTTCTACTTTCCTATTCACTGGGGGTGGGGGGGAAGGAAATCAATGAAGATTAATTTACAGAGTTATTCCTAGTAAAGGTACTGGGTATGACTCTCCCCAAAGAAAACCAGCTAGCACAATCTAAACAGCTTTATAAATGATTACACAGCTAATCTCCTCTCTGCTGAAATAAAAAGAGAAAGGATTTAGAGGACAAATACAGCACGCTTTATGTGAAGAAGCATGGTAATGTTAAAAAAAGGATAATTGTTTGAAGATGAAATGTAGCAAGTCTGCAACCCCATCAAACCGTCAGGAGCTTGCATCTGCCATTGCCCTCCTGGGCTCAGAGACTGTCACGGTAGCAATATATGTGACGGGGAATCACACAGGCATTTCCTCCCCTGCAATGCCACTGCTTTTTGTCCACACTACATTGCAGGTACCACACTGGACCAGAATAATATATAAATCATATAGAAAAGAATCACATAAATGGGATTTTCAGGTGTCCTCTTTTAAGTACTGACATCTTTGCTGAAAGAAGCATGGGACTTTTGCAACTGCGAAACCACCATGCAAATCAACACATCCAAGCACAAACATACCTATACAAAACGATGGGTGCCTTCTAGAGGGAGTTCATCATGAAATACTAAATGTGAATCCCAAACGCAAACGTGAGAGGAAAGAATAAGTTAACGAACAGGTACACATTTAATTTTTCCTCATTTTAAACTGCTCCTTTTGCCTGGAACACTCATTCTCTGGTCTTGTAGCATAATCAATACACTGTAAACCTTGAACAGATAACATGGTAGTAGTTGAAAAGAAATCAAACCGCCTCGATGAAACCAAAAGTTGGGACACTGCAACCATCACAACAGATCTAATCAGGACCCTGGGACATCATATGAAAAACTACGGCAGGACAGAGCCAGTTTTGAAGTAAATCATGTGGGGTAATTCTTCTCCACCCCTTCAACCTCCAAACAGCAGTACCTGCTCTCAGCTCTGATGCACTTTCTGCTTTCCCAGAGACACACCACCTTAGAAACCTTTACGTTTTAAAACATATGCACAGACATTGTTTGCACTACCTAAATACCCACTCGCAGATGCTTTGCCATACTACAAAGCAACCGCAATGAAAAAACTCAAAATTAAGTACACTGGGGACTAACAAAGAAAACAAAGAAAACTAGCCGTGTAATCTCTTCCCACACTTCTTACCCAAATCTCCTTTGGCAAATGGCATGGGAGAGCCCATAAGGCTGAGCTCTTCTGCTTTGTACTGTTCTCTGGTGCCTCATGCAATTTCAACTGGGTGTACAGTGAAATACAAAAAAGCTATTCCTCACAAATGGGTAAGCAGATGGAGCAATATTTGCTATCATAAGTGCTTTTATTTCCAAATGTAAAAAAAAAAGAAAAAAAATACCCAATAGTTCCACTGGCACAAAATGCACTATTGATCTGAAAGGACAGACCAGATGGAAAAAAAGGTCTGAAGTCTCCTAGATTAAACAGAAATGACTTGTACTGAAAGGAACTAAACTAGAGAAATATTGGGCCTGTTGCTCAAAACAGGGCATTTTTCTCTCTCAAAAGTGAGAACACATCTGGTTCACTAATATGTGAAATAATTATATCCCTGAAAACTGCAGGGGACTCTGCTGCAATTCTGCACTCGCTGGAACACAGCTACAAGGATTTTCTAAAGCCACTGGTTGTACTCAGAATACAGTCCCTGCTGAAAATATAGGAAAAAGTAAATGTGTGTACATTAGCTGGCATGGAAAATATGCCTCATATTCTTCAGAGCTAGATTAACTCACAAACAAACGTTCTTGAGAAAAATGATTTTTATACTGCTGATACCTGTATGTTGCACCCTAGTGATAAGGGCACTATTTTAAAAATATATAAAACTTTTTCATAACATAAATCTTGTAAAACAATTAATTATTTTTCATGTGTTAGAAAAAAGATCAGTCTGCTGTTCATCACCTTATCAGTGTGGGCCTTCAAATGAATTTTTCATGGGCACTGCAACTTCTCATTACAAAAGCAGAATTACACCTCTAGGAAGGGAACTGCAACAAAAGGTACTTGGATAATAAATACGGCTGCAGGTCTGGAAAGCTTTTGAGAATTCAAAGAACATTTGTGTACATAAACTGATGATTTATTGCCTGTGAAGAAAAATAATGTGCACTGTCAGTGATTCTGTTTATCCCTAATAAAAATTAGTAACTAAAAATAACTTTGAAATTGTGACTCAAATATCCCCACATGTAAAAACACACGCATTTGTAACATAAAGGTCTTTCTGCTATACTTCAACAATTTTTCAACAATGCTGATACACTATTATAGTCAATACTCTAAAGAACAGAACCTTCTGTAAGCTGGTTTGCATATCCCTTCTATCAATTCATTCTGAAGTTCAGAAATAATTACAGGGAACTCAGAGCTACAGGACTTTAGAAGGTATCCTGGGAAATCACCTAAGTTGCATGTTTGACAGCAGTTTCATCACACCCCAGCCCATTTAGTCTCTCTAGTTCTCCATTAGCTGCAGATGATGGTGGCTATGCATGTAGCAGCTTATCCAACTCCTGGAGCAACTAAACTACCCTTTAGTACTTCAATTATCCATGAAAACACTTAATTCAGATAACAAGGTTCAATGTGCTCTTCTACATTCACTTACTAAAGTTTGTCCTGTAAATACTGTGAAGTTGCCTTGTTCAATATTATTGGCTTTCCTTAGAAAGGAGACTTTTCTTTTGCATCAGCAGATCACTTGGAATATAAAAAAAAAACCACCTTATTCTCACATGTGAGAGAGCTCAGGCCAGCCAGGTGCCTGGGTGTCATTGTCTTTTTCTAAGCCTCCTTACAGATCACTCGACACTTACACTATTGATTTTTATCCATTTCTTTCCATTTTGCTCCACACTCCTCTGTAAGACTAACCACAACAGTTGGAGCTACTGTTCTGTAATTGAAGACAGAGGAACAGATCAAACTCTGGGAAGGTGAGAGAACAGACAGCAGAAATGAAAGTGGTAAATCTCTAACGTTAAAATCTCCAGCCAATTAATCCCAGGGCAGGTACTTGTTTTGGGAAAGTGAATCAACTGTTGAATGATGACCTCCTGAGGTTTTAAAAGCCAATTTTGGGAAGAAGAGGAAGAAAAAAAAAAAAAAAAGCTTGCCACATAGCGTCTAGGCTGACATCTAAGACTTAACTCTAGGCTAGCCATTACATTGTCCGCGTTTCATCTACCATCAAAAAGACCTTGCACTTTCTGCAGTTTTGCTTCTGAAGACTACAGCCTGGCAAAGAAATGAATTGCACCGTATTGAAATAAGACAATGCAGAATACAAGAACAGGGAGGTGACCACCGATCATGCCTGCACTGGATATACTGTTTTGGCAAGCAAAGGTACAGCTTGCCAGACCCACAATAGCTGCCTCTACACGTCACGTGAGACTGAAACAAGCGGAGGATCAAGTAAACGTGATCAGAGGAAAAAAAAGACCATGCTGAGATAAGCTTTTATGGAAATAATATCATCTCTGTGATTCCTCTCTTTCTCTTTGAAAAGAAAACTGCTGTCAGGTTGTTGAGAAGAAGCAACTAGGACAAATGGCCAGTACTGCTTGTTTATTTTAAACAGATGCCATCTACCATCATTTCAAAATGAGGAAGATAATCCTGTCTGGTCAGCCTTCCGTGAACAGTGGTTTAGACATGCTGCTGCACTGTAACGTTAAAGATATGTGATAGCAACTTACTTTCTCAATTAACACTATTGCACAGATATCCCAGGGCAAGGCTACTTGGAAACACCTGTTTAATGGATATATTCTTACACGTACTTCCAACTAATCTCATTTTCCACTAAGCAAACCTTCACATACACCAATCCTGTTTGGGAGAGTTCTGCTCCTAGAAACACTCCAAAACCTAAAGCCAGGATGTCAACACACTCTACATCACAGACTCTCAGGCTCAAAGTCACATCAACTTCTGTTAGCACAGGTGGACCCTGACATGCCACAAGATGCCCCAGCAAGATGCCTCACACAGTTGGTAAACCTGCGCTTTTGCTCTTAAGTGTTTAGGCTAGCAAAATTGAGCTGGAATAAGTGAAATCCACCCAAGAAATAAGCTGTGGGCTAAGTCTCTACATCAGTCAAAGCACTTCTGGTACAGTCATGGCAATCGGTAATCATGAAATTGTTGCCAACTCACAGTCTACTCCAAGCTCAATGGAGCCATTAACTAGCCCACAAATAGAGCATTATTTCTGGTGATCTTCATTAGGCACATCAGAAAACAGGAAAAATGTGGTGCTTCAAAAAAAAAAAAAAAACCCAAGGCAAAGGGGAAAGCTAGAGATTGAACCAACATCTTGCTAATCTGGATGATGTACTTGAGGGTTTTTTCTAGCTTTGACAGTGGATTCTACATGCTAGGAATGCAAACAGTTATTTATCTGAACATGTAAGGAGAATAACTTCGCTCAAGTTTTAAGTGCTGATTTTTCTTACACAGGAGACAAAAATACTCTAAAAAAAGGTCTCTGACCCAGCATGTAAAGTGAACATGTGAAGTGAAATGAGAGCATCAGGAAGAAAGTGAAGGAAATAACACACAGTTGGCTCAGCTAAAATAAAATCTAGTTCAATGGCTGAACTACACTAACTCTTTCAAAGATTTGCACATTGTAAATGCATGGATTCATAAGCACTTATGCACCATCCAAATACATAAATAAGGTGTCCTGCCTCTCCTTCTTCCTCTGGCTTGGTCCTAGATTGCTGAAGTTGTAAATTCCAGAGGAGAACACTTTGGGTCTGTAAATAAACCCGTGGGTTTGGTGCGATAGTAACAGCAGAGCACTCACGACGGCACGACAACCAAACTTGGAGGCCACCTGGAAGCTTGTCACAGCTGTTGTTTACTACAGATCTTTGCAGAAAAAAAACAGCTCAATGGGGAGCGAGCTGAGGGTACAAAGACTGAGAGAAAGCGTGCTGGAGGGGCAGAGGGCACTGCGAAGCAGGGGAAGACTTCCGCTTGCAAAAATAACCATATGGTTCATCTACTTATTTCAATAATACTTCACTTCTGGGTCCGTTTCAAGGTCTCATTTCTTTATGATAGCTCCTATGTTTAGGGATGAAGTCCTCTGGTCTCAGAAAACCATTCTCATGTCACTCATTTAGGCAACGCTCATATGCCCTTTGGGAGCTGACCATCACATTCTCTTACCCTTGACTGTTCACCAGAAAATAAAGCAAACTCTTAACCAACTCTCCTAAAGTAAAAATCTAAATGATGCTTAAGCAGTGTGTCATTGTCATGTGAAATAATGAGGTCAAGACAAACTTTCTGCATCTTTCCTCCCCTCTGCTTGACCTCTATTTTCTGTAAAAGCTATAGCCGTGCCTTCACTCAGTTCCTGCATCAGCCAAGCACGCAACTGGCACGTGGCTTTGTAGGAAACAGAAGCCCTCTGGGTCTTCTCACCACCTGTACCAAACTAGCCAGAGCTGAACCACGTGGGATTCTTACTAGAATTTCTGGGGAAGAACTGGTTAACATCACCTTTCTCCATTTTGCATTTACTAATTATCACTTAATTTAGCCCTTATATTAGTGCAACAAAAAGCAGTCATCAGGCCAAGCATACTCAGTCCAAGTGACCTTGCGTTCTTGTTCGTGTTTACCACATAATCAGCAGGGAATTCCATTTTCAAAGTACAAGACTTCATAATCCATTAGCACTAGAGATTGGTCCAGGGCTCTGGATTTACTGGTCACGTGTACCAAGGAATAAAAATATGAGTGTACGGCTAGATTAATCTCCAGACCTGTAAAGCATCCCAACCCACTGCATGTGCAGCAGTCTCATTCAGATTCACATATGAATATTAGCATCATACTTAAAAGCTACTGCTAATACCACCCCCACAATACATAAAAAGACTAAATGCTACTGCTTTACAACTCAAAGTATGGAGACACACAATAACTAACTCCACTTCTCAGAGTTTTCCATTTGTTTCATAAATGGAACATAAGTACTGATGTTGTTATTAATACATTGACAACCCATATTTCCCCCAGCTATTCCTAAAATGCAGGAATCACTTTCACTACTCTTAATTTCGAATCAAAAGTCTTTAACGAGCCCAAGCAGTTTAGCTCACCATCAAGTTCAATAAATCAGAGAAAAGAATCAATGGGAAGCATTTCAAAATGTAGCCTTGGTAACGCACAAAATGCTTCCACAGAACGTACGCTCATTTGCTTTATTTGCTGCTTTAGAAACTGGAATATAACACATAGACAGAAGGACATTAGCATCACGACATTGCATCTCCCGAGCCTAACACTGCACGTGTTCTCCTAGAAGGCACTTTTCGCAGTGTGCTTTAAAAACCTGCAGCCTGGCAAGTTAGATGACTGAAAACTAATCATATTTCACATTGACAAAATGGAAAATGGAAGTGTTCAATAGAAAATAATAATCCATATTTATTCTTATGTCCATGCACAGCACTTTAAATGTAATTTGGTCCATGCTTTCCACTGATAAAATGAGAATAAACTCAATAGTGATATACAGCATCTGTCATTTGAAGAATCAACATTTGTCAGTGTTACTACATAATTTTAACTGTGGTCCTACACAGTTCTCCTGCACACGACACTTAGATTGAAAATGGCTATTACTCTATGTACCATTATGTGATATTTGTTGGCAAATACCGATTTTTGAGTGGCAACATCATTATTCAATATTTATATAAGTCTACCAGGATAAACAACCTCTGATTCATGTTGAGATAAAAAACTTCAAAATATTTTGCTGCTCATCTCAGTATGCTGTAACTAAGATGTTTACTAGTTCTTATTCCAGCCTGATCCGGAAGGCATACCATTATCCCCACAGCTCAGTTAAGCAAAAAAACCTTTTTTTTTTTTTTTTTTGAATAGCCTCTCCTGGCAGCTGGGGAATGCCAAATAGAGACGCAATGAAATAGCATCATTCTCCACCCTTTGTACATCTTCCCAAAGTGCCAAGGACAGTCTGATTGTGGGTAAAGATTCTGAACTTCTAAAGATTACCACTCTTTAAACTTCTCAGTTTTCCTCCTGGTTGTTTTTTTGGTGAAAAAGAGCATTTCTTTCTCAGCTTCACTAACTGTTGCTGCTTATCTCCTACTTGAATCGAGGATGACCTTCCAAAAGTGGCAGTTGTTTGCTACAATGGCACCCAGCCATAAAGTGCTGTTCAATTTTACACGTTAAATAAGCATCAGACAAAGTTCGGCTAAGGAAATGGAAATAAAAGCAGGTTTTTTTATTCATAGATTTCAAACAAATAAAGGCACTTCCACTATAATGATATTAATGAAGACAATTTCTAAGGCAAGTACTCACTTCATGGCTGTTTTTTTGGGGTTTTTTTCTACACAGTAAGCATCACAGGTTTGCATCAAACCATCAACTGTTCCAAAAAGGTCATCAAAAAAAGCAGAGTTTAGGGATAAACTGGTTTCCTTTTCAACCCTACCTGAACCCTATCTGCTCTCACACACAGAAGTCCACCCAAGCTGCCAACTGAGTCTCCCCTGGAGCCACGCACGCTATCATCTGAAGACTGCCTCAAAAAAACCCCTAAATTCTATTACACTTAATTCACCAGGTCAATGTTTTGTTACTTACAAGGCACAGCATGGCGATAAAGGTTATCTCTAATAGTCTGCTGCAGATCGTGATCCGGCGATCCTTTCTGAAACCTCTGGTTGAGATAATGTCTCAGGTCTTTGTTCAGTCTGCTTCCTGCAAAGAAAAAACAGCCATTTATTTATTTCTAAATGCACACAATTAACATTTCCAATTCTGGCAAATGTTAGACTTCCATTCAGAGTCCCCTAAATTATGGCATGCTGACTTTACGAGCGGAGGCTCATCTTCCTCTACAAATGGCTAATTACCAAAAATAACTTGCTGTAAACAAGAGGTCTCTCTTGTCTCATAATGCATCTTTCTTCCTGTGGTGTTAAACAGATCATCATTCCCTTTTATCACTTATTTGTCTGAGCAAATGGAGAAAGACAGATGATGTGAAAAAGAAGAAAAATAATATAGGTAGAATATTGCTTTTGCAACTCACTGGAGGGTGAGCTGGGCAGACAGACAGAAGGCAAAGGCCGCTTCCATTGGAGGTACTAACACAGCTGAACACGGCACAAAAATCAAACAAGTGCTTTGGTATCTACCCCAGCACACAGTAGGAGTTAGAAAAGAACTGACTGAAGGAGTTAAGAGTACCCAAAGTCCTTAAAAACAACAGAATGAATACCAAGACTCTTCACTTAAATCTATTTATTTCCCCGTTTGAACACTTTCAGAAGTGTGTGAGAATAAAGATAAATTATTTGAAAACAAAACTAAAAAACCCATAAACCAAAAAGAAACGTAGTTGTTCATGAACATTGTTAGTTGCTGAATACCAAATCCTTTCTTGCAGCAGAATATATCAACTGGAGCAACTTATGAAGTCTTTTCCCAGAAATTAAATATTTCCAAGTCTGGAATAACATTGACATTAATTTGACTGAAAAGCAAAAACAACCCCACAAGAACATACGGAGAACAGGGATAGAAACTCTTCTGAAGAGGAGAGGGAGAGGAGAGGGAGACCCACTGGAAAAGCTTCAGAGAAACACAACCAGGATGATCGAAGTCTGGAGCAGTTGCCGTACAAGGGCTGGGATGCTGCAGCCTGTTGCGGACATTGGTCTCCAACATGCCCACAGGGGTGGGGACTGGATGCTCCCCACCTCTTCTAACACAAGGACTAGGAGACACCAACAAAAGCTAATGGGAGCTTGGTTCAAAACCACGCAACAGCGGCAGTAGTTCACTGTGAGAGCACTGTGCAATGCAAGAAGCTGACTGAGGAGTCCCAAGGTAAGGCTGGAAAAGCACTTGGAAGACGGACCCATTGCAGGGTTGCAAAAGAGGGTGTAAGAAATCCCTTGAGCTGAAAATGAATTGCTGGTGGCTGGAAGACCTGGGAAAAGAAGTAGGGGAATATAAAATATTTGCTCTTTTCCTTTCCTTTGCTAGGCATCTTATTTATGGCCACAGCTGGAGCCAGAATACTGGGCTACATGGACCTGGGGCTGAACCACTGCAGCTGTTTCTATGGTCTTTTATAATTTGCATTACGGTTTTTTGGACTGTGAATATGTAATGCAGAGATCATCTCAATACTTTTTGACACTGAACATAGCATCACAGTTGCAGATTCCTGGCTGAAGCCTCTAGGAACCACTGCAGAACAAATCAAGAATAATAATACTGCAATGGAGTGCAGTTGGACAGTGGGTCTGGGAGGCAGCAGCAGTACCAGACAAATCAGAAAAAGAGTGCAGACCCTTAAATGTCCATGGGCATGAACAGCCTATCTGCCTAATGCAGTCTTGCAACATTTTAACAGAAATGTTAGTTTAAAAACAAAACTAAACACAAAACTGAAGTTTGAAACACTAAGTCAAATCTAAAAAAATAAATAGGTGATTTGTATTTAGGTTCTCCAGACACCTTTTTTTTTTTTAACTAAATTTCTTAATGAAGAAAGGAAGGCTTAGGCAGCAGGCCCAGCTATTAAAAGAAGCAAAATTTTTGAAGACTAAGATGCTCATTACAGAAATGGCTCAAACAATAAAACTGAAATTAAGGCAGATAAAACTGGCTCAACACGTTACCCTAAGTTACCCCAGCAACACCCCTCACTCCAAGAGCAGGTTATCAACCCATTTTCTAACAAATGGTCTCTGGTTATTACACTATAAAAATGGTTTCCCACACAGGAGGCACTTGGAGGGCCTGGTAGACCTGTGGACTATAGTTTTCCAGTACCAGAGCTGACCCTCCAAACTCCAGATGTTTGATTTCATACCACATCGTTTTACTCCAGAGGGTGACTGGGCACAAAAAAAAAAAAAAAAAAAAAAAAGAGCATCTGCAGAAATAATAAAGCATTTCTTTATCTCTTAACTAAACAGTCCGTATTTTTCTTTGCACAAGAGATAGTAAGACAAGGTGGTTTCTCATAGCAAAAAGAACAAATATGACAAACAGTTTGGACATCATGCAAGGGCTTATTCCATTGAAGAAATTAATGCACTGAACTGCATGTATCATAGGCTTTCTCCTGAAATACTGATTCATGTCACAATAATATCTAGAGGTGAAAGAGCTCTGCTGAACTAGAGCTTGTTTGACCACAGAAAATATGCAATTTACTGATGATATCTGCTTTTAGCTTCCCTCTGTGCCTATTCCATCTAGCATCGCAGTCTATTAAGGCCCCCGCTGGAAAGTTTGGTTATTTGGCTTATGCAGTAGCTGGGATTTCCCAGCTGAGTGACGGATGCACTAGCCAAGATGGCAGTTGCAAAAATAGGGGCTATAGAAATACTTACACTCACATGATTGTCCTCTCAGGGAGCTCACAGTGCTGCTCATTTATATTACATTTATTTTAAATGGAGAGAAGAAAAAAAAAAAAAGGAAAAAAAACCAACCAAAAAATGCTTGTTAAGCCACATTTTTGTTGCTAAATTCCAGAACATTCTTGATGGAAATAAAGGCTTCTTGCAGCCCTGATTATCTCAGCTCAGCAGCCACTGAGTCCACAGCTGTGGACAAAAGCAGGCTCACCCCATGCAACTCATTCCAGAGCATGGAGGAAGAAAATGAGCTAACACAGAAACTAATGCCATGTAGAAAGCTGCCAAAAGGATCCACCCTGGAACATTCTGGATTCTTCACCATCTGAAATGTTTCACTCCACTCTGATTATCTTTTCCAAGAATCTCCTCAGACTTGAGAGGGCACATGCTTGATAATGGCATTATTTAATAAATTCTAGTGCTAGACATAAGTTTATAAACTCTAGTAAACTCTTTTTGAGCCTTAAATGTATGCACTTGCTATTTGTGAGAATCTGAAAGATATGCCAGTGACATCTCAGCAACCTCCTGTGTGCAAATAGTAGCAGTAAAATTCATTCTGATCCTCAAGGACACCCCCTTCTCGTGCATGCTTCATCTGAAAACAAGTCTCACCCTCTGATGACTTCTGTCCACCAGGCTGGGTGTAAGGCCGGGTTTCCAGAACCACCTGATTTTATGCTAAAGTCCTCCCTTTTAAAAGTCTAATTCCATGTATAAATTGTGCTCAAGAAAATACCTGACACCAGTTTCCTTAGAGATGAGCTGTGTTAACTAGAAGTATACTACTATCCTTCAAAATACTCCTCCGTTCTCAAGGAGATTGGATTTTACATTTACTCTATTGAGATCCTTTCTTTTCTTCTCTGCTAAAAGCATGTAAAGAGATCCTACAGTGAGAATAGTGGAGGAACAAAAGATGCAACCCAGAAACAGCAGTTTCCAAAACAAAGCATATAGGTCTTAAGAGCCAGCACTCAGCTCTTCCTTCCTGCTGGCCAGCATATGTTGGAAATGTATTTATTTGCACACAGAAAAATCACCTTCTTATCTCTGTAATCAAAATTAGGCTGATGTATCTAGCTTTAGAAAATCAGATATAAAAAAAATGCATAAAGAAATTCTTTCCTACTAAACTCAACAAAATACACATTTTAAAGTTCTAGAAGAAAAAGATGTTCAAAATTGGGTTTTGTTGCAAGTTTCCTTCCTTTTTTTCCCTACTGAATGAAAACAATGCCTTTCTTTATGTGAAGATATAGAGAAGTAACTTTCCACTGGTTCTCTACCCACAGTACTACTCCAAATCTGAGATGTTTCCATCATTATCTGAATCCTTCTTTATCTTCGAATGAAACAAAGGGCAACTCACCACATATCTGGTTTTCTCAATTATTCTTAATTATTATATTGCATTTTAGAGTACATCAATCATCCTCCCAAACCATTATAACAACAATATTTTAGTAGCAAAAACAAAACCCAAGGGGGAAATAAAACATCTTTCATATTACAAAAAGATAACAAAAAAATTACTGACATACAGTTTTCTGAGAAACAATAAACTGTGCTTGTCAATTTTGTCCAGGTAAATATGTAGCCTAGATGTTTTTGTGATTAATGAAAAATATTGACTGTTTCTAAATACACTTCTTTCAAATCCACAATCCTCTGTCACATATTTGTCCTCCAACAGTTACCTAATATTAAAGTCACTTGAGAAACTATGCTTTAAATTACACTCTGACGCTTATTGCTACAATTTCCAGTTTCTTCAGGGAAGAAATCTGCATGCGAGATGATCTAACACTGTCTTTGCTGCATAAGAACATCCACCTCTGAGAGCGCTACCACCAGCGAGCAGCAGCGCAGACCTGGGGGGCTGAAAGCCTCTTGCCTTATTGACATATGGGCTTCCAGTAAGGAAAGCAGACTGCATAAATGACCAAGCAAAATCTGATTTTTTTTCAAGAAAAAGCTAACTGTGAACATCACAGGGCAGACAGCACCTTCCTGCCAGCTTGTAGATACTCTGTGCCAGAACTGAGCAATATGTATATTCTGAAGATGTATTTTGAACTCATGTTTTATGCAGTTGGAAACTATCATTTTATCGTTTATGTTTATATGAATTACTGCAGCTGTTTTATCCCATTTATGTTTTGAGATGGTCACAGATAATCCTGATAAATAGCTATAGTCTGACAGAGCCTATAGATGCTTGGGCGAAGATGGGTCAGGGTCAGGCCTGGGACACGGTGGTTTCTGACCTATATTACAATCCTATAAGCAGGTTTACACTAGTATATATTTTTGCTCTAGCCTTCTTTGGGAAGGCTACCAATTGGTACATTCACAGCGACTGATAGCATCTGAACTGGAAAAATCCATTTTCCATTCTTGAATTGCAGCAGAATCCCCCTTCTCTTGTCGGGATCTCCATTTAAAGGCGTCTTTAGCAGAAGGATTCTCTGTGGGCAGACAAAGACCATTTCAAAACAACAGGGCCATGAAGCAATGAAAGGTTAAAGGCCTCGCTAAAGGGATAAAAGTGCCATAGAGTCATCTGGATTAAGATTCTCTCTCGCCGCCCTGATGTCTACATCAAGAGGGAAGGATTCAATTTTTTAAAGACACAAAGATTGCACATGTTGGATTTGCAGTATAAACCCCTGATTATAACATACTGTCTTTCATCTGAAGATCTCTATCTGAAGGTATTTAACAAACATTAATAAGTTATCATGGTTGGCAGGGTTTTATTTCTGTGCTACAAAATGCAGAACTGCAGATAAGGAATAAAAAAAAAAAAATCAACCCAACAAAAAACAAACCAAAGAAAAACCCACAAAAACCCCACTTGTTTAGAGGCATGAGCAGAGAACCTGCAGCTCACATCTTCTAAAGCAGCAAGTGGATTTGCCATCTCAGTTGATTGGCCTTACAACCTGGATGACTTCAGTCATGCTTCTTCCTCCAAGGCTGCTGCTCTACCCAGCAGACAGACTCAACGCAAACTCATCTACAATTAGAGCCAAAAGAGCTCCCCTTAATTATCAAGTGTAGTAACTCAAACTGGTTATAAACCAGTCATCTCTCTCAAAATCATCTCCCTTAAAAAAACCACCACACCCTAGGTTTTTATAAAGAAATGTTAAAATATTAATGAAGTAACTAAACAACTTCTCAATCTGTTGCTAAATTCTTGCTAAAGCAGGGTGTATGCAGGGCTCCTGGGAAGCTGAAGCCACTTCTTAAAACTTTTCCATACGGCACTTGGCACAATAGTGCCAGGGCACCACCACTGTGCCTTACTAATGTTTGCAATGGATTTTCCTCAAGTCCTCGTGTAAAGATGGCCCTGATACTCACGCATGTATTTTGACTGTCTGGAGAGACTCATATTCTATTTCTGGATCAATTAATATAATCATTTTCATGGCAAGGTTCAGTAGGCAGCAGCCCATCTTAGAAGACAAAATGAAGGCTGAGTAGAATTTTATTATTTAACAAGACTGCGCTGGTAACCACATCATCATCAAATATTCCTAATCCCAGCAGTTGTTAGACAAATGATAATAGTTTGTGCTATATCATTTCATTCTGTCCCATCCTTGTCTTCCAGCTGCTGTCCAAAAGTGATTATAAATAATGGGGCTATAAAAGCTATTCAATAATTAGAAGATTCATTGGCCATATGCCAGCAGTGACAAAAGAGAGTGATTTATGTAAGATGAGTCTGTCACATCTGCCAGATCAGAGTTTCATTACGCCTGTGGCTTTAAGGTCACAGTTTAACACTGTTCCAACAGCCATTTGTCAAGGGGGTGCTGGGGAAAAGAGGTGAAATACATCATGGTTTTGTTTGCTTTCTTGTTTTAACTACTAAGTAAATAAGTAAATAAAGTCCAGTACCTACATTTGTTATTTCATGCCTCTTGTGAGGTCAAAGACACAAGAATATACAGTAAGACAGAAAACATTCATCATGGTTGGCCAGAGTTCAAATAAGATCACAAAGCAAAAACATCCAGTTTAAAAGCCTTAAGTATTCATGCGGCTTCTTAAATTCAACATAATCAAAGCATGTTCTATCTTCCAGCCACCCATGAAATGAAGGTACCTTGTAAACCCCTAACATGTTGTTGGTAAATTAATTGCTACCACATTTTCCTAACACAAGTAAACTTAAAAACCTTTTATGGCTCAGTATGCTAAAAAGATATTTAAACATTGCCATGGGAGTTCAGCTTAGTAATTTACATGGCTCAGTAGACACCTGATTTGATTCCAATTCTATTTTCTTCTCTTTTTTCATCTATTAAAACCAGAAACCACCAATGAACTGGGGTGCCGGGTTCAAACCAGTCCCATAAAGTACAGACGTTTGGATGTTCCCCATAAATGTTTCACTAGCCTTGTCTGTTATTGTCAATGATTGTTTCCATACCAATTTGGACAGTCCCTGTTGACAAAAACTACTGGTCTGAGGGTACAAACTGGATCTTTGTTGGAAATGCTACATCCAGTCTCAATCAGTATATTACTTTAATTCATACCAGCCTACTATAGACAGACTCCAGATAGATGAACTACTCAAATGAGAGCCTAGACATTTGTGTTGTTTTAACAAATCCATACCACAACCAAAGCAAAATGACTGCCCATCCTTTACCTACCTTCCTGAAGGAAAGCATAAAATACTTTCCAATTTTTATGCTTTAAAACCTGCTCAGTACAACAAAGCCACATCCACTGGAAAATCCTTCCAGTGGAAGGAAATTATGATAAGCTGGAGGGTTATGCTATAAAGAATTGTACAGAGTTACAGGATGAACTACCTCCACAGCAATAAAACTCAACTTTGATGGAGCATGGTTAAGACTTCAGCAGCAACCTAGCTGCTGAATCAGCAGAGAGCACTTCAGTGCAGCTAGTAATTCCTGTTCAGAGAATGAATAACACTTGTTACTTTATTACTAACAGAACTTCTTAAAATATTATTTTAGGTGTAAGTTGTGAATCTGAAGGAGATGTGTTCACTCAAAACTTTCAGGTCGTGTTCAGAATCAGAAGCAGGCAAGAGCTTTCTTAGCACAGTACCTTTTGGTATCGCTCTCAATCTGCATGGGTGAATGAACCAGCACTGAAGTGGTAATTCAGCATTTGCTGCTACAGAAATGCACTTAACAGATCATAAATCCCCGGTGAAACTTTTCTACGGGCACCTAACCTAATCTACTGTATTCGCAGGGTGCTCCACCTTATTTTTTGCACATTAATAGTGATTCATATTTCTACTGTAAATTTAAACTAATAGCGTTTCAGCTGAGAAGTGCCAAAAAATCCCACAGAGCTCAAGCTTGGAGGTTGAAAAGCAAAAATATTATCATTCATGCACCAGGCCTGAAAATTTTGAACACTTGTGACAAATACGCTTCTATTGCCCTCAGCTGAATTCAGATCAGCAATACCAGCAAATGCAGCAGAAAGCCCAGCCTTCCTCCCCCTTCGGCCTCTTCAAGCTTCTGGTGCCCTCAAGTTTCAGTCTTGAATTTCTCGAAGCTCCTGGAGAAGAAACCTTCCTTCACCCCCCAACATCTTTGCAGCCCAGGACAACTCTGACCTGGGAGAAGGGAGGCCATGCAGCCACAACAGTATCCCAGGAAGGGAAGAGTGTGGTCTGTCGCAGACAATGCCTGCAGGAAAGCTATCGATTACTATCACGTCCTAGACGAAGTCTGACAGCAGGATGTCCTAACATTGACAATGCTCTCAAAGAACAAGAGAAAATGGAGAAAATCTCACAGAAACATTGCAGACAAATACATCCTGAAGCTTTAAGCCACTATAATATTGAAACACTTGCCAATTCAAGCTCTCTTTTTGTGGGGATTCAAAGGAGAGCCTGGATAGGCATAGTTCAGTCATCTGAGAGCTACTACAAGAATGATGGTAGCAATCGGATACATCTACCTCAAGAAGAAGCTATTTTATTATTTTCTTTCACAAAATACCAAGGTTTGAGATTGGGGTTTTTTAAGAGCATAGTTAAGAGCATATCTTTTGTGTCTATACAGAGCCTATAGCACCATGACACTGAATAAAGGATGACATTTCTCCAGAGAAAGTGGGCAACTGCACCAGGAAAATCTAATACATGTGAAGCAAAAATATGGGTAACTGAAGACATGCAGCTCAAGCAACAAGAACATATAATGAACAGAAGAGGGAAAAGAAAGATCAGCAGTATTAACGACTGTTGGCCATAGATACCTCTAAAACGCGTATGAACTGGTCAGGCACAGAGCTTCAGAAACATGGCTTTATGGCAGGTGTAGAGCCAGCCAGGGTGCTTCTTACCTACAGCATAGTTAATCATGAACCCAACTATCTAAAAGCTGAAGATTAACCATACTACTCTGCTATTGACTCCTATGAGTCCTCTTTTCTTCCTTCATGCTGCTTTCAAGAAATGCTGCAAGCTCTCTGCTCTTGCCTCAGCTTTTTGTTTTCCTATTTCACTTTGAAGAATCCACAGACACACAACAAGGAGGGAGCCCAGATGCTGAGGTGGTCTCTGGGAATGACAATAGAGAGCAAGGTGAGCCACAGTGAGAGAAGGGACCTGCTAGGATCACAAATGCAAAATATTTTCCTACTAAAATGAAAAATCTCCAAGATAATACTGATTAATAGCCACACATGCTATTAAGGTTTTCACAGGAAAGCTTGGGGAGGTAGGTGTGCAAAGAACAAAGTAATGCAGCATCCTCTAGACCTGTTTACAATTAAATCTGGATTAGCATCACACTAAATACTTTAGACAGTTCTGTGGCCAGATCAGTGTTGAACTAGGGGCTTAAGTTAACTGGTTGACAATCAAGCTGTAACATTAAAGTCATGTCCATAAATGCTTCCTCTTGGCTGTGACCTTAAACCAAGTGCCCAGAGCAAAGCCTCAGCTCTGCAAAACTTTACAGAAAGCCAGACCCAGAGGTGAACTTTGGGAAGCAGAGACATTCCTCCGAGGAAGGCATTTTGTCTTGCAGACAAAGACACTGCTGTGTTGGGGCTTTTCGCACTGAGTGTTCCAGCAAGGAAGAGCAATGAGAAGTAAGAAGCGGTCATTAGTGGCAAGAATCATTGATGTTGCCACGTAGGCTTTAAAAAAAAAAAAAAAAGTAAGAAAGAAAAGAAAAAAACCTCCTACACTTCCGAAGTGAATGCAGAATGAAATCATTGTAAGAGAGTGGCATGGGATGCAGCCTCTTTCCATGAGCGGCTCTGAAAGATTCAGGCTGAGTGGCTCACGCCCCGTCTGTGCTAAGCCTTTCCATCAATGAACACAGACCGGGCTACGTGAGCAATCCAATCTTCCAGTAATACTTCATCAGGAAAGCACAGTCTGCATGGGAGCCACAAAACAGCATTTGTCACTGACACCTACTCTGTAAAACTGTGTTGCATGAAGCAACCTGGATAAGGGAGCATTGTTTCTTTTCCTTTGCTCCGACTCAAAGCTGCCAGCAAGTCTTTCCTTTTCTAGGATGCAGGGAGGGCTTTGGGGAGGCAGCAGAAGCAGGGCAGAGGGTGAAGAAGAAAGTCTAGATAGAATAGTAAGAACAAGAAAATAAAGATGAAAAGCACTTGCAGTCTTTCACTCAAAGGCAACGACCCGTTTCTGGAAATTAGATGCATCTCTCTCTGTCTCCTGAAAGGAGTTACCATATGTTCTAAAAGTAGGATATAATTTTCGAGCTGTAAAAGCCAAATCAGCTTGAGAAACAGACGGCATTACAATGCTTTAGCAGAACAAGCCCCACATAACAATATGCCAACAAACTCATTTTCTAGAATGGCACTAGGAAAATATTTGCAAAATCTGAAACCCATTCCCTAAATACAGCATTTGATTCTTCCAGAAAAATGGGAAAGAAGTGACATACATGCCTGTATTCAGGAATTTTGAGTAACTCATTATTTGGGGTTTTTTTGCTTGCTCTTCTAATTTGAGCATGGATAGTGGTTTTTGGTGTGTTTGTTTTTTTTTTTTAAAACATGACCTCAAACTCCTTCAGCAGTCAAGCTAAGTCCCTTTTCAACCTTGTTCTTTGATTGCTGGAGAGACAAACTCCCATTGCCCAGCCAGGTCACCTCTGAATACTAATCACAGCTTTATAGTTTTTCACTCTGCCCTCACTGGCTCCTGGGCATATGTCAATATTAACGGCCTGATTTCCAGAGGTACTGAATATATAAAATTTAATGCTGAGAACCTGTGGTGGTCAGGCCATAAATGCACACTAAATGCAGACATTGTCAGAACACTAGAATTGTGATGCTGCCTTTTTTTTTCTTTTTTTTTTTCTCCTCACAAGTATCTATCAGATAGACAGAAAATGTCCTTCTTGGAAGAAACCAGGTAAAAATCATAATGTGTCCATTGGAAGCACTGTCCAAAGCATGGGCCGATTGACAGCCCATTCTCCAGCCATGGCTGGATGACGCATAGTCAGGGGCGCCAATGTCTCACCAAAGAAAAAAATTTTTTTTTTCTCTCCAATATATTCATTTACAGAGGGCTAGAGGTTAATTTTCCAACCTGCTCTAGCAATTTCCTAGAAATAAGATTTGACAAGAAACAAAATCAGAAACCAGACTTGCTGTGGTCTCGATGTAGCAAGTGAAGGTCCTCTTCCTACTATATTATTTTCAAAGAGCACACAACTAAGCTTAACCTGAGATGGACCTTTTGTTTGTTTTTTTTTAAAAAAAATACATAATTACACATTTGTGGACATATAGAAGAGACACCAAACCACTAACATACAGTACATAAAGGAAGCACACAGGCAACAACGCTTTGTGATTTAGAGAGTCAGGCTCTCAAAGCTGAAAATAATTATGAGCGAAATCTGTTGGGGAAAAAACATTTAAATGGAAAAACGTGTATAACAGTTGGGAGCTGTTGAAGCACACTTTACAAGAGGCACAAGAAGCCACAAAAATTGAGTAAGAAGGTCACACTGGTTAAAAAAGAAAAAAAAAAATAACCTGACTTACAGGCAAAGTGATTGCAGCTTTTTTTAAATTTCATATTGTGGACAAAGGGAAAGGAAGATCTAAGAAACTGGACTCACTTTGGTTAATTATTGTAACCTCAAATATTTTTGTTTTATTTTTAGTCTATCATTGGAACAGTCTTCTGATGGTCGGAGGATATTCTTCATCCCTGGAAAATTTTACATCAAGATTGAATGTTTTTCTTGAAAAAAATATGCTCAAGTTTAAAGTAGAATTGATTCAAACTAGTTCTATAGTGTCCTGAGCTATTACTTGGAAATCTAATTTAGAAAGACAGTGCTGAACACGCAGGTAAAGGATCTGGAAGAATGGGAGATCCATCAGCAATTTAAAAGAGTTCAGAGCAAAATGATACAATGAGCAAAATCTTTTCAATTGCCCAGTTGACCAAGAACCTACACAAGTTCAGAAAACCTCACTGGTAAAAGGAAAGCATTAACATGCTGATTCCGTTGTAAAAGCAATTCAATACAAAGCATTGTGGGCCTCCCTTTTGTGGGGGAAATGAAAATGATATTCTAAAATAAGATTTTAAAGCACTGACAGAATAAATGAGTTGGCTGGATCAAGCAAGAACTATGGCAGGCCAGTTATGAGTTTTAATAAAGTACTACTATATCTTATTGGCAAAACTCAAATTGTCAGCTATTCCACATACAATCACATAAAATAAAACACTCTGATTCTCAAGACTGTCTCTTCCATGCAGAACAACCCTTCTCCTCTGTAACCACCACGTTAAAGATCAGTCAATGACAGCAGCTAAAATATTGAAAAACTTGTATCCAAAAACAAAAAACAAATGAACTTGAATAGCTTTGGTCTCCAACATAAATGTAATACCTCATATAAAGCAAGTTTGGCAATAAAAAAAACCAAAACATGTACATGAAAAAGCTTACTAGGCTCTCTAACAAACATCTTTTTTGCCTTGGTCACAAGGTCTTGTTTTCTTAATGTGTTTAGGAGTGCCTGTATCACGTTTCTGTCACCCTAACTTTTCCCCCCAAGAAACAAATATGAATATTACAGATGGTAAAAACCACTTTTTTTTTTTCAAACAGGAAATAAATGTTTATATGTGGCATATAGCAAAATATATATTTCTAGAGACAATAGCTACAAGATTTAGATTTATTAGTGCAGGGCAGGAATTTTTAATGGAAAACACATTTTTTGGGAATAAGAATTTTAATTACAAAGAAATGGCATACAAATGGCTCCTTTAGATTTAAAGCAGAGCAGTTCTGCAACAGAATCAAAAGAACATGGTCTCTTTTGGTAAAAAATAGAATATTGGAATAAAGAGAGAAAAGCTCAACTCGAGCGTACGGCGGGTTAGACATTTTCCATGGAATGCTTTTGATCACAAAATGGCATTTGTCAAAAGGAAGACATTCTGCAGGAACATGACATTTCTGCAGAAATCAGACATAGCTCTGATGGCGCCTTTTCAGATCACGCCTTAGCTTTGCCAGGCTACCCTGATCCTGGCCACCAGTTCATAAGTTTCCAAACTCAGTCCAGTCAAGCCCTTCTGCCCACATGCCTCATACCTTTCCCCTTCTTACAATCCTTAGAAAATTCAGGCTGCAGGAATAAGAATTAGCACACTATTCTGAAAGTGGTGGCTTATGAAAGGCTAACGATAACCAGGTTAACTCTTCACATTGCAAACAAAAAGGGAGCCAAAGCACCGGTTCATTTCTGAAAACACCAAAATTTGGCACCTCCAGAATGAAGTTTCACAGATTATGGTTTGGTAGAAAAGGAAATACAGGCCTGTTTGTCAAGCGAGGCCTCCCTTGTGTGAGCACATCTACTTAGCTGCAGGCATCTCACACTAAAAACAATTAACTGGAAAATACAAGACCAGAAGTGGTCAAAATACAGTTTCCCAGAATTCAAAGTGCAAAGAAACACTGGTTTCTTTCCCATTACTTACTGTTTCCAGCGGCAGTCTTGGTGGGTTTCTTGTATATCCACAATGAATGGCTTTTGTGAAAGATTAACAGGAAAAGCAGAGATAAAATGTTTAATTAGGCTTTGCTGCTGGCTTTGGGTTCATGGGATTTTTCCTGTTTTGCAGGATGCAAGTAGACCTGACCATACTTTATGCCCATTTTTGCCTGGTAATTGTTGGCTCTCCAGACTCACGTGGTTCTAACCAATTTGCAATTCTGCCAGGAAATTCACGTGCTCAAGCATCAGCTTTAATGTCACTGCCATTAAAACCCACATCCACTTTATTTTTTAAATTATTTTGATAAGTGTTCTGATGATCCAGCTCAAGACAACAAGAGATACAATAGAAAGCAATAAAAATCGGCATTAAGTGTCTAAATACTAATTCTTCCTCGTTAACTTTTTATTCTTATTATTTTGGAGAACTCTCCTTGTACTTTCTCAGTTGGTTAGCTAACAAACATTTTTCAACCCCACTTAATCAAATGCATTTGGATGGAGGTGTCTCACACTGATTCTGAAATGGAAAGTTCTAATGCTTAGCCTCAAACTCATTTTATGTTTCTCTCGCTTTTGGGAGTGCACAATCAAAGCTCTCAAAGTCCAGCAAAGTTGGAAGACTTTTTATGCAACACAGGTACACTGGAGCCCCTTGTACTTCACCTACTACTCGAGGGGAAAAATATTTTGGAGAGGTCTAAAATGATCTACCAAGAGATGCAAGGAAGCACAGTACTGGCCTCATATTTCTGCTGAGTGAACGTCACTGTGGTTTCTGCTCCTATGTTACTTTGGGACTTTGGAAAGCTCTACCTCCACTCATTAAGTCACTGGGAGTTTTTCTGCTGACTTAAAAGGACTTCGGGTCAGGACCTCCCAGCTTGGCAAGGTGTCAGACAAATAGCAAGCAAAAGGAATAGCTATTTATCAAAGAAGCAATCCAGAATAATGCACCATTCCCACTTGAACACAGTCCCACTTTTAGAGTCTGACTCAGGGTAGATGAACAAAGGAGGAACTTTGGAAGACAGGTTCTCTTTTAATAAAATCAGTTTTGAGCATAATGCACTCGAGGCACCCAGGAACCAAAGATGAACAGTTCACAGAGGGAACCCAAAATCCCAAGTCTCCTCCAGACAGGAGCTGCTGTATTGTCCACAGCTTCAGAGCAGTCACGCTCCCCTGCTAACAAGCTCCATGGTGAGGCCCTCGGTTTCCTAGAAATAAACTCTGCTTCTGTTTCTGAGCAAGTCCAGCAAGGCTGACCCGGTAAACCTACTGACTTTGACATGTCGTGTTTTTGCACGCTTCTATCCTGGGATTTTTAAAATTGTATGCCTAAATATTAATTCCTTGATCTCATTTTCAATTCTTTTAGTTTTGGTCTTTCCTTTAAGACACAGCCTGTTAGACAGTTAAGCTTTTAAAACGAGTTTAGGAGACTGGCCCTTTCGTGATACGATGCTCCCCAATTGCTGCCTTTCCACCTCTGCCCAGACCCAGAAGTTTCATTCAAACAAGGTATATCCAAAGCTGCTACATAAACACCATGTACACAGAAGCCTACACTGCCAGCACATAAACAGCAGATGCGTCTACACAGGCTGACAATTGATTTACTCATAATTTGCAAACCCTTCCAAAGGAACTAGACTTCCTAGCAATCAATGAGAAAATAATCTTGTTAGCAAATAAGCCAAGGTTCTTTTAAATTAATCAGTTCTTTTTCATCCAAACAGTACAGATAATGAAAGAGATGATGACATTTTACATGACCTATAAAGAGTAGAGTTTCTATTTTAAGCTCTCCTTCGTAAGGGTGCCAGGATGATTATGTTTTGTTTACTGGACAGAATAATCTCTTATTTGTTAAGGCTTGAATGCAATTTTATACAGTACAAAATTTTATCTTCTATTGTCTTAATTATCATCTGGAGGGTTGAAACACGAGATGATGGCACAGAACAAAATGAATATTAATGTGTTCTATCTGCAATTTAAAGAGAAAGGACTTGGAGCTTTCTTTTGCTCATGTGCTCAACATGCTGCAGACTAGTGAATTGTATCCCATTTAGCTGTTATTGTTTCTCCAAGTAGCATGAAGACAACACACATCAACCTTCTACAGACTCCCTACATTTCCAGTGTTCAAATACACCACCTTTTCCTCTCATTTCCTTTTACGTCATTTGCTAAAAAGTTTAAAAATGTCTCCTGCTTAGAACGGTGCACAAGGCTACACCGTTTTTTAAACTTTTTGTAAGATGCCTTTATCACCTACAGCATGTTCTCATGTCAGTGTGAAGACGCAGGAAGTGGGAGTCTGCCTTTTCTCTCATTTGACTCATCTGCATCCTAATAGCTAGTGAATTCAGCATCTAGAAGGTGGATGTATCCCCGGAGGAGGTGGGGCAAAAGAGAAAGTCTCAGATGGTGAACAGTGCACAGTGATATTAGTGGGTTTTCTACCTTCTTAGGGAAAAATCAAGAGGAGTTTAGGGTGCGGATTTTTAATTAAAACAAACAATAATGCATGGCCTGACCAGTTCAGAGTGATTTCAAAAGTATCAACAGGGATTGAAAAAGACAGTGGTTACATATAATGCTACACGGTTTAATTCTTTTGCAGTTTCATCCTGGTCTATCAATACTGACCTTTCCGGGTCTGAAAAAAAGGAACAACTGAAAGGTTTATTCTCCCTTTTTTTGAAGAAGAGGAACTGGGTTGGGCTTTGTTTCAGGAGCTTTTTCAGCTCCATACACAGTGTTAGAAATTTAAAATAATTAACAAAAATGGAGAGAAATATCAGTTAGTAGCAGGTTGGTTTCTAATTTTGAACTGATATGACAGTCAAGCTATACTGACAAAAAAAACCCCTGTATTTCAGGGAAAGAAATTTAAATTGCCTGAAAACACAGAAACAAAGAGTTTGCATGGCTTATCAAGATAATTCCTTCTTAATTTAGTTTTAATGCAAAAGGAAAAATAGCTGCATTAAGGCACATGTGCCTCTGTGGCATCTTGCACCCATTGAGAAAGTGAAGCAAATGTCTCAGGTTTGATTTGGCTCTTGTGGACTCGAGGGGTAACTGTGAACACAGCAATGACAATATAGAAGATCCTTTTCCCCTTATGCTGTCCCATGTCATGACTATTTTAAGGTCAAGCTTGTGTGCATCTAGACCACAAACGCATCATAGGTTTTTCTCTTCAGGGTTCTTTTTGTTTGCTTGGTTTTACTACTCTGTGAAATCCCCAAAATGCATAATTCTGCTTTAGCAGCTCCAAATTCAATCAAGTGGATTAACTTTATGCCCACCTAAGCAGCGTTTAGAATATGAAAACATTCATCATCAAGGCATTTCTGTTGCAAGCCTAGATTCACTGAAGGACATAACAAAACAAAGACAGCACTGTACACTCACTGTGTCACCATTAGGATAATCCACCTGGGGCAGGAATACTCACTGACTGAAAGCTAGCACATGCTATATATTCACTGTGTAGAATTACAGAGACTAAAAAGGTACGAAGTGTGTTTTAAAGGCATTAAAAGATTGAGGAAACCACTCCAATAAACCACAGAAGAGTCTGAATTAGGGGCTAATAATCACCACCACTCCACTCAAACCCAACAAGAGGCAAGTGGATGGGATCTGAGGCTCTTCACAGCTCCAGTTTATGTGGGGGAAGGGAGCAGAGGTTGCCTGGGGTTTGCAGTGGTCTGTCCCAGAACCAGGCACCCCCATGACACCAGAATTTTACTTGGGGGGAGCAGAGCCCAGAGCCTTTCCTTCCATGGCCAGCAGCTCCTCTGGAAAACTCCACACTGTCCTTCTGCCCATCTCACACAAGCTTCAAACCCCAGGTCACCATCACCTGTGCAAGAGCTCATATACAGAAGCCCTCCTACTGTATTTCCAAACTGTTCAAACACACAACAGCATGTGCATAAACTTGAATATCTTCTGCTTAATGGATGATGTAGGACATTCATACCTGAGTACCTACAAATAAAGATCAATACCTGTATACGTGCAATGTCACTTGCTATAACCAAATCAAGCCACTCAAAAACATCCATTTAAAGTTTAAAAAAAAAAAAAAAGACAAAAAGGAATTAACAGCCAAACAAAATACAATTGAGAATGCAGTTAAGCTGACTGAGGTAAACTCAGAGCAAAACATATCTGATAAATGATCAAATCGTACTGTCTAGCAGGTTAGTATCTACTGAACAGAAGGGCTGAAGAACATAAACACTCCAGTGTGATAGCTACAAATCGGAGTTTAATGAAATGATAAGCTATTTATGCAAAGCATTCATGGCTATGACAATTCATTTGCACAAAGTGAAAATAGAGTAGAAATTTGTCAAAATGCAAATACAACCGTGACCTAATTGACACTGGGTCAAAACGTGAAGGGGAGAATCAAGTTCAGGACACAAGGGCTACAATTACTGCAGTGTTCTTATAACATTTCTCTCTTTACATTGCGATTCTCCATCAAAAGGTAGATCTAAGGAACTCATTAACACAAAAAAAAAGAAACAGACATTATTAAAAAGGAAGCGAGAAATATGCATCTTACAATTTGAATTAAGATTTCCTGACAGAGAATGCCTTTATCTTTCCAGGCAGAGCAGCAAAGCGATTTTGCAGAATTTAATTGAGAAATACAGCACACAAAAGGGCTGCTTATATGCATACCTCAGTGGAAGATACAGAGTAGAAATAAGTCCTCTGGACAAAAATGAGTATTGCACATCAAACAATGTTGCCAAGGGTCATTGCTCATCTATGAACTACCATGTTTAAATCTGCTTCTAAGGAAAGTCACATTGCTTCCCCAATAAAAAAGCAGTTATTTTAAAGTTACTACAGTCATGATACACTAAACATAAATATATCCATGCCAAAGCAAAAGGAAGTACTTGCATTTCATTTTGAAAGTCACTGATCTGGTTAAGACATTGGTATTTTGACCACCAGATTTAATTTTGAAAGGATTTGAACAGCTTTACTGTCCAGCAGCCATGAATAATTCTGTGCTTGAATACTTTTTATAGAAGCACATGAAGCAGAGCACCACCGCAACATGCAAAGCACAGGCCATTACTCTCACTAGCTATATTACATGGGCAAGTTAATACAAGCTAAACAAACTGTACACCTCTCTCAACCCATCTAACTGACTTTTTTGCTACATATGTATATATACACTTTTTTTTTTCAGAAACATTTCAGCTTCCATAAGCAACACAACAAATGGTTTTGATCTTCTTACAAACAGAAAACAAACGGATCAGGTGTTCTCTCTGTGCCCAATAGCATACATGCAGTAGAAGCTTTTGAACACTTCTGCATCCCTTCAACAACCTGTTTCAATAACAATTCACCTTTTACTTCAGCCTGATTGCTTTAAGAAAAATCTGTTCAATACTGTTCATACAACAGAAAGAATTCCTAATACCAGGAGAAGGTTGACTTGACTTGGACAATAATAAAGAACTAACCTGGGGCTGTTAAATGCACACATGCAAAACTATCAATTCATTTATTTAGGATCCTGTTTGGTTCCTTTATTGAAGAACATAAAATGGGTGAGAGGCCTACAGGTGTTCAAGGGGAAGCCAGAAAAAGATACCTGACAGGTTTCAGTTCAGTTCTTCTATCAGCTATTCCAGGAACTCATTAATGTCCAAGGAGTTAGGTCTACATAAGCTAGAGGAGAATTGGAGCAACAGTGTAAGCTGCCTGCATTAAAGACAGCAGCCTGCTGTGGTTGTCAGCACAAGGAAATTGTATGTCTCTGGTCGGTGTCTTCTACAACCTTTTCCTTGTAATTCCTCACAAAGGATTTTCTCCTTTTTTGCATTTTACAGCTTAAAACTCTATAAAGCTTGCCAACTCCACCTTGCTTTTTTCTTCCTGGAAAATCATTAGAAATGACTGAAATAGTTCTGTGCAAATGAACTCACCGCCATCCCTTCAGCTCCCATTAAATGCCATTCTGAGTTTTATGTGCCCTGAAAATGAAAATCGTACCCAACGCCTTCCTCTTCCAAGTCCTTCACTTAACCAAAGCAGCAGGCTTGATATTAAGTAAATTCCTGATTTCACAATGGATTATCAATTAAATATCACAGGAGAGATTTTTGCAGTTATACTTCAAATATGGTATGTGTCACACTGTTGTGGGGGAACTGAAAAGAGAAAAGATGAAAACAGCATGGCTTGTCATCACTTCCATAATTTCATTGAGAAAATATTTCAGAAATATAAAACTGAATGGATGGGGTTTTAGGAAGACAAGGTTCTTTTTATTCACTATCTACAGTTTAGACAGAGCAGAGTGGCAAGAAATGCTAATGTATAAACTCCTTAACTACATTGAGGTCCTTCAGTGGTTCAAGTTTGCCCTTTAGCCTGCTGCTATTTAGAAAGCTCCAGACTACCAAGTGAGTGATTGCTATTCTTATGGGCTCTTCCGGGGCCACAAAGTCTCATTTTACTGGTATGCTTCAAATGTCATGCTCCTCTTGCTAATACATGATAAAATGGTCCATAACTCAGAAAAAAAACAGTTCTTGCTGCTTAAGTATCCAGTGACCACAGAAGTAAATGACAGGTGTGACAGAGATACAAGTATATGATGATGAGGACAGACAATCTTTAAATGGAAAGGACACTTAACTACTTTTTTTTTTTTCCCCTTTTTCTTATCTCTCTTCTTTGTTTGTCTGAGAGAAACTGGATATTTTTCAAATACCCCAAATTAAGTTATCCTGCATTTCATCTTATTGTGACTTTCTTTTCTTTATCAAACCCTTCTGTCTGCTCAGATGAGAAGCTCAACGAACTACCAGTCATCTTCCAACATCATTCATGCAGTACCGAGCACCCTGAGCCTCATATACCAGTCCCAGTATCCACAACACAAATATACTGATAGATGTGTGCTACATGCACACAGTTACACCCTTTTCTTCTACCTGAGGATAGAAACTTATTTTGGGGACAGATTTGTATGTGTTCTAACTTCTCTAAAAAATAATCAGACATTTCAGGAATAACGAGGATATTGAGAAACCCAAATAACCACTGCCATGCATCCTCATGTGACTAAGCAGAAACAGTTTAATTGTTCCATTACAGGCCAGTACCAGACCCGATAGTCTATTTCCTTTGCTGTACAGGACCTAAAATAACCACAAAGAAGAGCAAATGTCAAGAGTTACTGTTATTACCATATGTAAAGTGCAGAACAAAATTATTTCCCATCAGTTCTGCTATGAAGAGAGCACGATTCTGGGATTATAGCTTTCGTGCTGAATAGCATCACTGAAATTAAAGGCAGTTCAAAGTAGAACCATCTAATAAAACAATGAAGAAAGCAAAAAAGTCTGCTGTAGCAACACAAAACAGCAGACCATACAAACTGGCTGAGGCACAAAAGGAGAATGTGTTCCAGTCTTAATGCTGGAGAAGGTGGTTAAAATGGCTGAAAAGCTTATATCCTTCATTGTAATTTATTCAAGACCTGAGAACATCTTGAGTTTCTTATTAGCTGCAGTAAAAATGCCACTAACAAAACAACGTAGAAAATTATTAACATGAATTTGAAACTTTTTTCACATCGTAGGATTCAAGTCACATCTGTTATTTCATTGGTCAAGAAACCCCCATAACACCACTATGTTAAGCTCCCATTTTTTTAGTGTGTGTGTGTGTGTATCTTAACATGTACTGTGGTTATAACCTGTTACGTTGTCATATCTGTAATGTGCACTGTGGACATTAATGCAACATATTCTTATATGCAGGGCAGGGAAGCACTCATTTTATAAATGAAAAATTTTGATTCAGAAGGACATGTGGAATGCATGCAGACAGAAGAGGAGGAGAAAACATCCCACTCAAGGCCACTCGAATGCCTGACCCAAGTGCTCTTACTACTCTTGGCCTTGGAAGTGACATTGCAGAGAGCAACAGGGCTACCAGCGGTCATAAAGAGCACTCAGTTAGGAACTGCTGGGGGCACAGAGCAGTTCTGAAACATTTTGTGAACACATTCTTCCGTTTAGATTCCATCCTCTCGGTGTGGTTTTATCACACAGCACTATAATGATTCATTATGCTATAAATTATTTCAAGAGCAAAGACTAGGACTGTGCATTGAAATGCACAGGGCAACCATGAAAATCTCAAAATCTGTCAACAAATGAAGCTCATTTGGAAGAAATTGAATACAAAGGGCAGCTATGAAACCACACAGTGTAGAGCAGCAGGGAATTGGTGCTATGGCATGAACTTGAAAGCAACTGTCAATTTAGCATTTCTCATGATTGAAAGCCATACAAACCCAGGGGTCTCGAGGCCAAACAGAGCTGTCTGCCTGGGACAGGAATCCAGCCCGACCACATTGTTACCAGGTTCAGTCTGCAGCTAACTGGGAAAATGTAGAGAGGCACGAGCACTCTATGTGGGAATGAATTAAGGTACAGATTACGTCTTCTCTTTTTCACACAACCCCAGGTTTTGCTTGGCTACATAGCTAAATAAAAGAAACCAGTGACAAAGTTGAAAACTAGAAAATTCATCTTTCGAAGCGGAGCATACTAAAATACTCCCAAAACAGGCATTAAAATTGTCATTTTTCCCCTCTACATGACTGGGAAGGAATCACTCTCCATCTGCCTCTATGATTAAGAGGGGATGACAGCACCATCCAGAAAATACAGCCAGAGACGTTCATTGCTATTAAAAAGTCAGTATTTTTGCCCATTTATCTTTCTTACCACACAGATGTGAAATTCTAAGCAGTTCAGCTGCCTACTTTGGTCACCCAAAAACTTAAGACTTATCAAGAAGTTGTATTTAATACACTGGCATTGCTATACTGCTGTTAACCTAATTGATTGTGTAACTCTACATTATCTGAACATAAACTAGCAGAAATGCATGGCATTTTTAAAGAAAAGTCATCCATCCCCTCCCCTTTGCTAGAATTCAGCCACTTCTCAAAAGTAAAAACAGGCCAAGGCAGATCCAAACTCTTTGAAGATATTGATTCATAGCCTACTGCCTCAAGGACTGTTTTACTTGTAACAACCTTCAATAAAACTTGCACCATTTTTTTTTTTCTGTAATGCAAACTGTCAACGTCTGGATTGCAAGAGCTCAGTTTTCCACATTTCATTCACTTTATTGTAGGCAAAGGGCTTTGTCCTACTGAACCATGGCTGGGAATGCTTTGGTTGTCATTCTAATTCACTATCAGTTGCAAGAGGAGAACCACTGTTTTTCCAAAACAAGAGGTAAAAAATATTTTATAGATTCTGGGTAAGCTAGTTAGACTATAAAAGTTTTACTGCAATGGCATCCATTTAAACTACCAAAAGAACCATGGATTTGAATCTAGGCCGCCATTACACGTGCACTAGTATTCTATTTAGTATTCTTTTCATAGCACTTCTAAGCACATTTGATCTCTTTGACAGTTTCTTGGCAATACTTTCTCATTACAGTCATTATCTAAAAATCTTTTTATTTTTGCTTTAATACACATAAACTTCTTGTGAAGCCGACTTAAATACTGCTAAAACCACTTGGAATAAAGAACTCAAATGTACTAATCTCCACAAATTCTACCTTCTGAATACAACTTTTTGAATTGCAGATTGGGTGAATTAAAGATGACTGGGAGCACATAGGTATTCTTGGTCAGTAATGGTAGGTTACTTTTCCCCTTCCCTAGTAAAGATTTCATCTTAAACAAGCCAAAAGGGATCTTCAGTCTGCATTTAATAACTAGGTTTGTTTAGATGTTCATTTCACAAAAGAATCACAGGCTGTAAGTGAATGGTTGGACTAGATGATCTACAAGGTCCTTTCCAACCTAGATGATTCCGTGATTCTGTGAATAATCTTCCGAAGTGTTTACTGGCAGTATTTTGTCCAACAGTGACTTTTCTGGATCTCAAATCCAGAATTTTCATCCCATACCTGTTATGTGATGAGAGGAAGCAAATCATAGTATACCCCAGAAATTGCAAAGGCTTTAATGTGACAGATACATTATCCAGAAGATCTACTGCTGAAACATTTGGTCTTCTGCAACCTGGAAAAAGGCCAAGAAACCAAGTTCCCGAGAAACCAAGATTAGAGTCACATCCAAGTCATTGGACTAACTATGTTATGACTCATTTTAAATTGTTTCCACCTAGCTTCACCCTTGGGTTTTACTATGAGACACAACACTTTTTGATATTTGGTACCGATTCTCAATTCAAATTAGATTAAAACATAACAACAAAGTCTGGGAGACCCTGTCTAGGAAAACTTCGGAAAAACTATTACTTGATATATTTGCAAAATAAATAATATTCCACTGCTTTGGAGAAGCTCAGGATGGAAAGAGCAGAGCTGTCATCTGCTAGAACAGAGATAAATTAACACAGCTCTGTCTAAGAGCCCAATATAGGACATTGTATTATGTACGGTCTCAGGATGTGTTAATAGCTTCTTGCTCTCCTAGAAGCTTATAGCTCAGCCCAAATTCCACACACATAATTCTTTATCCTACATAACGAGGCGATTGTCGCATCATTGACAAATGCAGAATAAAAAATTCAGGCTTTGGTTATGAAATATGCTAACCGAGAATCAAAAATGATTAAACCCAAGCAATATGAGAGAACTGATTTACTTTACATTCATGAAATGTTAAATCATTTACATTGCAAGTGCAGAAACATCTCTAACAACTATGCTAACATCTTGTCTTAAAAGTCTCCAAACCTGTCCTTGGTCTCCCTACCCAGATGTTCTCATGTGAAAAGAATTGAGGCTGGAGTCTAAGTACTGGCAGAGTAGAAAAGGTGTGTGAGGTGTGTGAAGGAGAAAATAAGACCAGACATCACACAACATCAGTAGAACATAGTTGTTGCATAGCAATCTATGGGCAGTATCTGTTTACTAAATACTCAAGACTTACAGAAATACCTCTTTGATCATTTAATGATTTTCACTGTTGTGCAGAACTAGAGCTTAATGTTAGAGCAGACTTGCATTTGACTATGCTGCTGATAGGTTCTAAAGTTACATAGCAATATTCTTTAAAGTGTGACGTGAAATCTTCCTTTCAGTAAAAGCAGCAATGTCATTCTGGGACAACCTCTGCAACAAAGCAACCCTATTTATACACTGCCTTAAAAGCACTGGACAGTTAATTTAGCAGCTGTACCTGTGACTCCAGCTGCGCCCAAACTTAGAGCGCAGCGGTGTCCAGGGATGCTCCTGTGCCCTGGGCCACGACTGTCTATACTATTAAGCTGTTAGAAGGGGCCCTGGCACAATTTCGTCCTGTGCCAACTATAATTTTCCCATGCAATCCCAGGCACAGTTTGAGAGTTGGCACCGTTTCCAGTCCTATGGGAATGTTTTGTAGGTTAAGAGACTTTTAATGGTATGAATGTGGGTCATTCTGTACCAGCTGGTCTCAGCGCCCAAAACATTCACAGACACATTTACTAGCAGAGAGGTAACCTCTAATACAAGATTAATTGCAAAGTAAACATTGTTTGTTGTGGGTTTTTTCTTCCCCTTTTTTCCCCACAGAAGTTGTCAAGACACTTCATAACACTGAAAACTAATAAGTTATTTAAAATAAATTCTGAGTTTGTTCAATGACAGCCATTTCCAGTATTTATCTCTTGGAATGTCCTAGAAAATCAAGCTAAATAAACAAAACCTTGTATCATTCAAAGTGCTCTGATAAATAGCTGCTGAAAACTTCAATGCTTCTGATTCGGAGAGCTTACAGAAGCAAAGGCATTTATATTCTGAAGCTACATTTGTAAATTGTTCAAGCATCATACCATGACAACAATCTTATAGGATAAAGTAATCTTTAATAACAGGGAGAGTAAGTCTATATTCATGCTTCTTGCTTCTAACAAGCATCAAAGCTGACTGTCCATGTGACTCAATAGCAGTCTCTAAGTACTAGATTTAGAGCTGTAATGCTGCAAACCCTTACATACGTGACTAACTTGGCACAGACAAGCTGCCTCACATAACTACTTCTTACTCGTTTCTTGTATCCCAGTCCTTCACGATACTCTTTAGGGACATATCTTACATCTTAATAGACCCTATTATTGTCAGTAGTGCTCCCTGCAGAAATCTGCCCAGGAGGTATTTGCAGGATCACAGCATATTCAGCCACATTACACTGAGTAAAACTACTCTAGATGGAAAAAATTTCCAAATCCCACATTCTCCGAATGGACTGCACTACAGCTCAAGAGAATAATGGAGGAATACCTCTGAGCACACATGAGCAACTCAAACAAACAATGTATATGGAGAGACACAAACACCACAAGAATGGTAAAGTCATTAGGTTCACTTTTTCACTTTCAACCGGTAAGCAGACGCAGGAGTGATGTGATGTGCACCGAATCACTTGGTGGCTTTGGCAGAACCCCAATCCCTAGCAAGTGTCCTGTCCTCTTGGCCACGCGGCTCCCCAGAGCAGTGGGCCTTCCTCCTTGGCACCCTCCTTAGAACACATCATCTCCTCCAGACCACAGCCCAAACACAAATCGGGGTTCAACCTTGTCTGAAATGGGATCTAAATTTCCCCTCAGCTAAATTTCAGAATCTGGAAACTAGGCTAGTGCAGAGCTTTCAGTAGTGCTGTTGTTCCTGGAGAACAGAAACATCTCCTTACAATAGAGGCAGCTACAGAAAAATCAAATGGCTTTTTTGCAGCCTACCCATGAAAAGAATTGAACCACAGCAACAAAGAGAAGAACTTATTACCATGGTTATTGCTGCTATTTCTAGACAACGTGAATGGGCTTTTTAGGCTTTCATGAGAGAATTTACAGACTCTGGGGCAAGCACACTGTTAGTAATTGCAGTTGCATTCTGCCACTTGAGTATTTTTGGCAATTGAACTGTCAAAAACCATTTGATAGAAAAATGTCTCCACATCATTAGTGCCAGCAAGGAGGATATTATGTGCCAAAGTATGAAGTGAAAAGTACTTCTGCTTTTACAAGTGAATCTTCTGCAGCTCATGGATTTCAAACCCCAACTCCCTTCCTGGCCCTTTGCAGGACTAAGCTCTGAGGCTGTCACATGTGCTACCAGGTCCTTCAAAGGACTTTTTGGTTCTACGCAGCAAAATATCAGTGTTCTTTATGGAACTTCAATTGCTGCTTATCTGTCCCCCACCAAAAAACTACAGTATTTCTTATATATCACAGCCTTTCTCAGCAGGTCACTGCAGTCTCTGTTCTCTTCTGTTTAGATCTCTTCCCATCTCTTACAAAACATTTTAGTTTTCACAACTGTGTCTCCCAGCAAAGCCAATAGGAGTTGCACGATGTTCAACACGTTTGAAAATTGGATTACTAAAAAAAGAGGCTCTGGAAACACACTGAAAAATTCTGGGCTGCAAAATCAGAATAGAAACTAAGTAAAATCAGATGAATTTTATAGTGCTCCAGGATTCTTTTCAGATTTCAGTGTTTGTCCTTTTTCTTATGATCCTTATTAAAACAAGTTATTTACTATTTCTTTTTTAACTTAAAACGCAGTAATTCCAACTGTCTGAAGTTTCCTCAGCATGAACATTCAAGATGTTCCTCAGCATTTAGGTACCAGCTCTTTTCAATTTAGGAGCTTCTAATTACATTGGAACCATACGCACATTTGTAAAGATTTATGAATCAACAGATCTCCACTTTGAGTAACTGGTTCTAATCAGAAAGAAACTGCCCATCTTCATTTTACGTACTGTTTGTTCAGTCCTTTCACTTCAGTCTTGCTTAATTTCTCATCTGCTGCCTAGCTTGTGGGCTAACAACAATTTTCTTTTAATGAGTGTGTGCATTCAGCAGTAAATTCTAGGAGTTGTAATCAACCAGAAACACATCCATTTCCATGTTTACTCTCGTAAGGTGGCAGATGGGGAAAATAGGTGTTTCAGTGGGTTGCTTACGCTACCAAGTACTCATATTTTGTCTAATAAAAATCGTGTAAGGAAAAAATAGCAATTTTGCCCACTTAAAATTAAAGTGCATATATTATGCATTAAATGAAGTATCACTAAACTTTTAAATAAGATAGACAAAACAATGCCTGGTTTCGCATCTACACACCCTAGGAATTGGGGAAAGCAAGTGATACTAATGTGAAATGAAAAGATATGCAAGATTTAAATGCTTCCAAGAAAGGAGATCTAGCTACTGGTGATTACACCTGCCACTGAATTGCATATTACAACTTCCATCCATTTTCTGCTGACAGTGATTGAATACAAGGTCTCTGGCAGTAACTTTCTAAGCCAAGGAACTTTAGCGGTTCATTTAAGTGTATTTTAAACCGGAAAGATTTTATACTGTCTTACTGATCCACTGAGGGTAACACATAGTTCTTCCAAAGGAAAGATGCTGCCTTGTTGCCAGCATCTGGCAAAACTCTACTGTTTTGCCTTATCAGAGGATAATTTTTGCTAGAGGAACTGGATAAATGAATCAGGGCATCTAGATTTGTTAGTTCTGCCTCAGACTTCTCGTATACAGTTAACCTCCTTCAGCTTTAGTAAAACTGAGATAATATTAATTCCTCCACACTCTGCCTGTCTGAGCTGGTGAGCTTTCAGGGGCAGATCCGCTCGCTACTGATGCGCTGCGCATTTGTGCTCCAGCCCTGCTTGGCGGTGAAGCATGGCCAGGACAGACCATGGTGCTGCCTCCACCACTTAAACCATGTTTCCATCCTCACTCCTGCCTAAAATGAAGGTCTGTTTGCTTGAGAGCTCTGCTCCACCATCTCCTACAGATGCTTTCAACAAACAAAAAACATCATCTGCAAACTCCAAGGTAAGGAATGCTGCTGATTTTGCCTGGCCATCATTGAAGCATATGCCTGGTTGTGTGGTTGGAGAGTAGTGTGACAACTCGCTGAAAGTTTAGAACAGCCCAAGAACCTTAAATGAAATGAAATATAAAAATATGCTGCAAGGATGGTTAAATATTTAAGGGTGTATACAAAAACATGCAACACAAACATACAATTCATGTGTACATGGATACAATTAAGTTTGGGTTCTGGAAAACTAAAAAGACAAAATTAAAATACACAGTGCTAACTGAAAACTCTACTAAGATTATATTTTAAGCAGCAATGGATTGAATCAAAATACATAATTCACAGTTTCTTCCTAATCCATTTCAAAGTGAAATGTTAATCAACAGAAATATTTCATTCCACCATATATTTCTGTTTCTCTGAAAAAATACACTTTATACCTCTCTCCTTTATTGCTTCGTAGAACTGTAGGGCTCAAAAGCACTCATTGCCAGCTTACAGGCTTTGCTTAAGTCTATGCTAAGCACCTTCAAAACCAGACTGTAGATCACCCTGAGTTTGAAACTAGAATAGAAATTAATTTGCTTATAGAAGTAGGGTATTTTCTGTACATTTCAGACCTTAAACTGCAAATTTGGATGTTGCACTGCAATTTTTCAAACTCAGGTGAGATTATGTCTTTGTTACGAAATTTGATCTTTTCCCAACTTGAAATTGTTAACTCAAAGGCCAACACATGCAAAGTAGTTCAGGCTAAATTTTAGATGACTTCTTAATCTTTAAAAACCTCTCTTAATTCACTTGCGAAGAGCAGAGCCCAGCATCATCCCTAGGGTATTCTCTTGAGTTAGCTACCTTGGAAAATATACAGCCACAGTGCTGGACATAGAGGGCAATATCTGACTTAAAATCAGGATTATCATGCCAGGAGCTTCCATTGAAATTCTCTTCTCTAAGGGCTATGTTCCTACCTGACCATTTCTAAACATTTTTTTAAAGCATTCCCAAATTTTTAAGATCTTTGCAGAAATTCTCTATAAACCAAATGACAATTAAGCCCCATTAAAAACCCAACTCTTCCAATATATGCTCATCATAAGATGCATAGCGATCATCAAGTTATGTTTCACATGATCCTGAGAGGAAAAAAAATTGCCAGAGGTTTTCAATTATTTTAAAGAGTTCTCCAGACCGATACACAGTCAAATTCTTTCCTTTATCAAGATTTGCTATTTGCTGTTACCAACCTCCAGAAAATGATTGACAAGACAGACTTGCTACTGTTCTACGCTTGCAGATCACATGTGGGGCTAATGTTGTGCAACCCTAGACATGCTTGAAAGATAAACTGAAATTTTTAATATACTGCCATCAGGTTTTCACTGAATACCCTCCTCAGACTCTGGAAACAAATGACTCTTTGTTTGGGAGCCTTGTGATCAATTGGGATGGCTGTTCTGGGGCTATTTCAGCTACACTGGCTGTGTGCTTTGCTGAGTACATGGCTTTGAAGAAAAGACATCTGTAACTAAGGAGAAATAGCTGATTAAGTGCCCTCTCCCAAACTAGCGTGCCATTATTTATCTTGATAAACAGCCTCTCCGAGGAGGGAGAAACAAGCCAGCCGCCCTTCCAGTGCACAGCTCCCGCAGGGCTGGGCTCAGCGCCATGCCTGCACCTCGGGACCCTGCTCCTGGCTGCCACCTTATATTGCTCCTCACCCGCAGCCACTGACAACGAAGCCAAGAGTCGACGCAGCCCCTCGTGTCAGACCACTGCTGTACGTCCTGCCACCATAGCTAGGTGCAGGAAGAGAGGTCACAAATTGCCCAAACTACATCAGTTTGTTTACAGGCTAAACACAATTAAGAGAAAGTCCAAAATCTGATGAAGGATGCATGCAACTTATCTGCAAATGTAATTTCTGCATCTCAGCTCTGTCTTTCTGGCCAGACACTGGAAACTCTTCTCTAAGGGGTGTGCAGCTGCCACCAGAGGGGCTGCCTAACACTTCTGGCAGCACTGGTGGGAGAGAAAATGAACCACAGGCAATGGTCCAAGAAACCTCTGTCAGCACTACCCTCTTTCGCTGGTCTCATGTCGGTGCTTTCCCCAACCTTGGTGCAAGACACAGCCAAGCACATGTAAAGAGGTACAGACCAGCAGCACCGCCTCTGGCTCACGACATCTTTATTGCTCCACTATCAGAAATGCTGTTAAAACAGAAGAGACCCCACTTAAAAGAAGATTGCTCAAGAGATATTGGGTCTGCCTTTCTTATACTTTTCAGGTCTCAGCTTCTGCCTCTTTCCGGCTCAGGTATCTTTGGAGAAACCACTTGTACCCTGCTGTCCAAAGGAGTTGCAGGTCACAGCAATGTGGAGGGATCGGCCCTCCTGGCTGTGGCACGAAGGACAGCAGTCACCGGGAAGGTGTCTTCCATTCCCTGTCATGTACAAACCACACTAATTAGGCAGAGCTGCAGCCCAGAGCAAGCAGACCCCTAGGTATTCCCTATGTGGGGCATAAACAGTATCTTTTGCCATTTTCAGCCATCAGTGAGGATGTGCTACACTCCATGCTCTGCTTAGGGACCACTGTGTCCAGCACAGCAGAAGACTATGAACGATGCTTATTCAATGACATCTTCTTCTTCCTCTGAGTTATTTATCTTGTCAGACTTGAGGCCAATTACGAACAAAATCTTTGACATGACAAATGTGCCATAGACTCTGTCACTCCTTCAAGTGGCAAACTAGCACATGAGGACAGGGCATTCGGCAGGAAAAGGCAGCCCCTGCTCTTGGCTCTGTGCTGTCGAGATCAGCAGTCAAACAGAGCAGGCTCGCTCTGCAAAACATTACAGCAGTCGGTTTCCAGACACCCCACTAAAGCTAACTCGAGTTACTAGAGAAACTAACTCTTTTAATGACTAATTAACTTCCAAGCTGAACTGCTCAGCAAAGAGGCCTGATTTGGTGCACATGAAGCCACTGGAAAAAACAGTAAAGCCCAATATATTCCAGTACCTCAAGCATAAACTGTGATGTTATGCCTTTAAGTCACAGAACAAAGTGTGAAAATACAACTGTTAACAGAAGTAACTGGGTTTAACTTCCCACACTGTCCATTTCAAGGGACAGTAATGAAATTACTAAAAGCTACCACAGCTCAGCTGCTAAGCCAGTCACAAATTTAAGACTAGTATCAAGTCAGCCAGATGACACCCACCATTAAACGTTTAGCTCCTAGCATAGGAGAAAGCAAGCTATACTGCTTTTTGAAGATTGAGATTAATGTTATGCCCAACAGAATGAGCACGGGGACAGAGGTGAGTGCTTTAGAGAAATCCCACACCTTACTTCTGGAAAACTATTTGCAAAACAAGGTAAGTTCTGCCCTGCTTGCATTCAGCATAAGTGAAGATGGCAGGACATGGCTTCACACAACAGTCAAGCTGAATTGGCAGTGAGAGGTTCAGGTCTTGCTTTCCATCCCTCCCTGTTGTATTAAAACACAGCATTAGATCAAAGATTTCAGTCCATACTCCATGTAGCCTCATGGTTCAAAAGAAAACCAGCTCACTGCTACTGAGCTCCTCTGCTGTGCAGGATTTATATTTCCACTCAAAAAATTTTAGGTATCCATAAATCAAGAGAGATTGGAAGAAAAAAAAAAAAAAAATCCCTAAATTAGACCAATCCTCTAGTCTTGTTAATTTAAGTTCCAATTTCTCAGCCACTAGCCTAATTCAGAGACTGCCATCAAAAACACTATTTCATTTATCTATGTCTTGCTTCAGATTTTCTTAATGTACTTAACTACAATCTCTCACACACAGAGTGTGGTTTGGACAAATCCTGTAACCTAATCAATCAGCTAATTCCACTGCAAGCCAAAAGGGGGGGTGAGAGAAAGCAAATCCTAAAACTTTTCATTACATATTTCTCTCAAAAATAAATCACCACCTAATGGTTTGCTAAATTCATGCACAAGTAAATTACCAGCAGATAATTAAGAATTAATAGCCTTCTGCAACCAGAGGTTGCTATTCATAATGAGCTGAGAGATTATGAAAAAAAGGCTTTTTCTATAAAATAAATTGAAATAGAAATGCTTCTACACCATACTGTGTATGAAAAACTAATAAAGAATATCAGAAATGAGATCACATTTACTCATTCTCTCCATGGCATATGAGAATTTTAAGTAAACTGTAGCCTTATTTCCGTATTTGTTTTCACTGCAACATTACAACCTTGTCATTGATAGCCTCAGCCACAAACACTGAATGAATCTCTAATGCCAAAGAATGGCTTCAGTGGTTTCTCATTATAAACCTGTTATCTCAGATATCCAAGATGTTTGTACATGGAAAGAAGTGTAAACCCTGTCCATACGCACCATGCAAAATCCCATCTAATAGGTTTAAAGATGAACATGTAGATACACACAAAACATACAGCGTAACTAGTGCCATTTCACATGAAAAAGATTACGAAGAAGCTCGCTAATACACCTTTAAAGTTAGTTGTGTCAGGGTACCTCTGCAGGCCAGGATCATACATCCAAGACCTTCACACCAGACAGCAACGCTGGTTAAGGCCTCCGGTACCCAGGCAGCTGTTCTGCATCAGCAGACACTGGTAACACTGCCAACACCTCTACGAACTGCTTTTGCTCACACAGGTTGAAGTATGTTCAGCAAGGTACTGCATCTCAATAAGTTAGAGCCTCTTGGAAAATGCAAAATAAATCAGCTCAGCTTAAACGTCTCTTTTGCAACAGTCTGGCGCTGCCCCACACAGCTAGTTACAGGGTCTCACATGGAGATTGGTAAATTCTTAAGAAGCACCAGTTTCATCCTCTGTGGACATGTGAACACAGCTTAAGGGTGGATACCTCAATCAGCCTAAGCTGATCTGGACAGCACGGCTGCCAAAAGCATCAATCCCCTTCCTTGCACCTTCCAGCTTCCCATGGTCCTTCCTCACCTCAGCACTTGCAAGTGTGTGGGGATGCCAAAGCAGTGGTGCAAGAGACAACAGCAGTAAACCAAAGAGATTAATTCTCAGACAGATCAGGAAATGGAACCCATTTTCTCTGTGGCCAAAAGAGAGGCAGGACTTTTAAAACCACCTTCAAACACAGAAGCACAGTCATGCTTTCAGGTGTCAACGTTCTCTAATAAAAGACTGATCTAAAACAGCCTTGAAGAAACTTTCAGACACTATAGTATTATATTAATTTACAATATACAGCAATGCTCTCAGAAACAGGCTCATTCTTTTCTCCATAAGGCTGCAAGTCAGAGAAAACATTTAACTTGCATTTACAGAAGACAGAGCTTTAATGCTGTGTTTTACCCTGTGAAAGGTTCAGACTTGTGACCTTTCAGACCAAGATCAAGGAACAAGAGAAGTTAAAAATATGAGCTTTAAGAAATAGGATTTTTTTTTTTTCCTCCTAATTTTACTGGAAGACCATCAATATTGGATGAACTCCTTTAGATGTACTGTGCTCAGAGCCACTGAATACCAAATGCTACAGTAGCTATGCTTCAAAGAGAATATTCTGTCATAAGCTGAGTTTTAGCAAGGCCAGCTCCCAATCAGACTGCTGCCAAGAGTCTTGCCAAAAAAAACACGTCCATGAGGGCCGTGCTTCATTATTTTGTGACAAATAATGCTACTCCACAAGCCAGCGTTCATAAGGCACCAGTACACGATAGCATTAAATGCCACAGGACACAGCAAAGACAAAAGCAGTAACAATGAGAGAAAAAACAGTCATTTGGTATTGCTAGTGCTAAGGGATGGGTTTTATCCAGAATTTGGCATTCATCTTAGAAGATGTTTGCATGTGGCTGTGGACAGCCCAGCAGCATATTTTACAAAGAAAAAAAAAAAAAAAATCCACTTCAGCTCTGAGTTAGTATCCACTGGATCATAGCTTGTGGAGAAGTAGGAGACTGCATGCAGCACAAACAATGCTGTCTCAATTTGGTAACTAGATCCAGAACTAGAATTAGCAAGGCAATTCTTATTAGTGGACCAGTACAAAACTTCCTGTCCTGCAAAATTTTGGGGGGCAGGAGCAGAGGGAATTTCAAAAATTTCCCCTTTTCTGTGTAATCTGAGATTTCTGGTTTCTATCCTTGTAAAATAAGCTTATGTGTGCATCAATGCACTGTTGGTCTGGTAAATCAGCCTTAAAGGAAACTGTCTCCAAACAAAGAGCAGCAAAAAGAAAATATTACCCAGACTCAGTAAGCACAAAGCATACAAAGCATGCTCAGTCTGCCTAGGCCCACCGAGATGTTAAGGGCATTGAGAAGAAGATGTGGTTTTGCTCACCTCTACTTATTTACCTGAAGCAGATTACTTTATTGATCCACTTTAAGGACGGTTCTTTAAATCACTATTTAAACCACAGAAATTAAGATTTCCTTTGTCTCTGCAATTTGCCTCTAGTCCAGAGGACAGCTGAGTTCTTGGAGCCAACCACACTGACCGCCCAGACCAGCACAATGTGGTGTTGTAAACCTCATAGCATGTCCTGGAAGTTTTTTTATTTCTTCTATAGCAAATGGCCAGAGATGTTCTTCCACGTGAAAATTCTCAGATTATTTTCTAAGAAACTTCGTTGGTCCAAACAGCTTCACTATGCTTCCTGTAAAGTCATGTCTCCTGCTCTTGCCTAGTTAGATGAAGCAATCGATTGTTTGCATCCTCTTTCCCATCCATCTCCCACTACAATACAACAAAACTGCCAAATAAGATTTATTGCCATAAAATTATAAGAGCAATTCTAATCAATGCTCACTATGGAAATGTTAAAAGTGCAATTCCACTTTTCTCTTTACTTTTGCATGGTGGTCCAGTGAGCAGCATGTAGGAGCAGACCTTTGCAGTGCAGGCCTTTGCTCCAAGCTCTACCTTGGCCACTTGGGTGATCTCCAAGAAGTTATTGTGTTTCTACATCCTTCAATATCTTTGTCTGAAATAATGATACTCTTTCCTGAGCACACTGAGATTTACTGATTATTTGTTGGGTTTATTTTCCTTTTCATTCTATTATTTCACCGATGCCCATGATGAACCAAACACAAAGCATGCAGAACGAGTCAGAGAAACCCCTCTTCTTCCTCACGTCCTTCCTTCATGCCTACAAATCTCTTAAACAAATGCCAGCAAGGATTTTTGTGGTGGGGGATTTTGGTTTGGTTTGGGGTTTTTTGTGCAAATAGAAGCTTGACCTGCACAAAAAGTTTATGATCAACTCATGAACTGGCGTTTTAGTGGTTACAAGCTTGCTTCAGTTACTTCAACGGCCTTACTGCTATGCAACTGAATTACCTAGAAGATAGTTGTGAATTAACTGCATATGAGACATCCTGTGGTATCTGTCTATGCATATACTTCTAACCTGGAACAGCTTCCTAATGTGCCATAGATTTAAACTCCAGTTTTCTAGCAGTATTTTTAAATATCTACCAGTACATAACCATACTCTTAAGTAGTCTTTTTCAAAAGGATGAAAACCTAACAATACTAACATAAATTTAATGTATTGGTATTCTAAACACTTCCACAAAGCCTTCCTAATAACATGTCTCATGCTGGTACCACGTGCTCCATCCCAGTGCCTTAAACACATAATCCCCTCCCTGGGACTACACATATCACTCTGGTGAGATGGAAGATCACGGCCCACAAGCATGAAGCCAAAAGCACAGCAGTGGAAGTGCAGAAATTTCAGGGATGAAATCACAGTATCAATGAAGACTGTCTTGAGACCTTTAAAAAAACCTGTCATGTGAATTTAACTTCTTGAATTTTCCAGAGTCTAAAGTAAATGATCAGCTGTATTTCCAAGCCATGCCAGTATGTTTCCCATGAGGTCACCATATGAGATAACCAGTAAGGATAAAACACTTATATGGCCTGGAGTTCCTCGTAAGCTGTTTCTATGAATCCACCTCCAGAACAAAAAGTCAATATGCAGTTGGTTTTCTGCCCACTGCACCCCTCATCACTCGTTTGATATTTACTTTATTTTTAATTAAAAAGAAATATAGTCCCTTCAAGGGCACTAAAACAGAGCAACTGTTTAGAAAAATCAATATAGGCAGTGTTGTGGCTCCCTATAGAAAGCTTGATTGTTGACAGCAGATCTGTAGCAAAACAGACAAGAGTATGAAGAGATCCCCAGTGCTTCAGCACAACCCACTCCAGGCACCCCAGCAATAACTGCACAGAGTTCCACCGTTTCTGGTGGCCTTTGCTCCAGCCCTGCAAGCTCTCCCACTGAGAGACTCAGGAAGTTATGAGAACGTCGTGGTCACTGCACAGTAATAAGAGACTGAGACACCACTGTAACAAGCTGGAAACGTGGAGAACTGCGTTGATTATGAACCTTGCTGGCCAGGACCTCCAGTCGGAGATGGAGAGAGTAAGGAGGAGGGAAGGAACACGTACACATCACTGTTAGCTGACACTTCCCAGCCCTTTTATGTGGGTTCCTCTGAAGAGTTCAGTAGTGCCTTCGTACTAGCCATGAAAATTTGGCTGGTTCAGGAGAAAAGGAGTGTCTAATAAAGTCCTTGTTATTCATGACACAGATGTCAGACACTTATTTTGCTCGAATGGCTAAATCAATCCATTCGGCTCAACATAAAGCTTCCACTCCTAAACAAAGATGACTTTAGGGTTGCTTTTTGGTATCTGACTTCAAGGAAAATACATACCTAAGCCTCAAAATTCAGTGCAAGGGTATTCATTTTTTGCTACTTCATGTTTAGACTCGGAGCAAGTTCCTCAGATCTGCTAACCTCAATAGATGGCCAGTACCTCATCTAATGTACGGTGTGGTTCAATAGCTGGCCTAGGTGGAAGGAGCAATGCGATTGCAACGTGCTGGCGAGACACGTAGTCCCCGATTCTCTCTCCTTTGGGCGGTTCTCATTCATTTGCAGTGATTAACTATTATGGCTGGCATGAATACAGTATTGCTACAGTACCCTACCTCCCTCCAAAATCAGGATGGCATGTTTTTGAACTTGTAGAACAAACTAAAATTTTTAAATTAACCTGATTGCTAAGGATTGGATACTCCAATATTTATCTTCTAGAACCCCTATCTTAAGTTATACAGAATAATTTTAATGAGTTCCTTCAATTAACAGAGGTAAAAACACATCGAGAAAGTAGAACTTAGAACGCACTTGCAAATAAGATGAATTACAATAAAATACATCTGACTATCAGCAATTTGTTCTCATGGCTGTGATAAGTTACAAGACCCTGAATTTTGTCTAGCTACTCACGTTGAAAGGAGTAATACTTTATTTATTTTGGCGTTTTCCTCATTCACCTATATATTGAAGAAAGCAACTCTGATATAACTGCAATGCAAGGGTAACACTGAATTTTAAATTCAGACACTTGGCATTGGCTCAAGAAATGAGTGAGACTTGGAGAAAAACATTTCATTTGAACCCAAATGTCTCCCTTCTGGAATCAAAAGTGATTTTAACTGTATTTCCCTGGCTTATTAATTACACAGTTAACCATACATGTACAAGTCTTCTCCCACATACTTTTTGTGTCCGAGTATGTCTTCAAACATCTGGATACAAATTAAAATTTTCTTTATTTTAATGAAATTTGAAAGGTTGGAAGGGGTGTTCTACAGTTAAGCACCAGCTTCCCAGCGCTAAAGATGAGTCTCTGAGATTTTGCACTTATCCAAAAGCACAAAAATATGTGCAATAGGGCTGTACCATAATAGGTATTCTGACTCTACTGAACTATTTTAAATGACATAACAAAATTAAATTTCATTGCAACTCACTTGATCAATCAAGCAGAAACAGCAATACTTTTAATGTTTGCAAAAGCCATCAGCAGACTGCAAGCAAAATGTCTTAGCATTTGCCTTGCCTACATAAAGAGATTTTTTTTAAAACTGCAAATATAGGAAGCATTTATATGAAATATCCAAAATGTTTATTCCTAAGACAGTACAGAACTGATTTCGAGCAACTGCTGACCCCATAAGAAAGGCCTTCAAAGAATGCCAACAACTCAGACAGTCTACTGAAATACTGAAGAAAGCAAGCCATTTTTTCCAGACATGTAAAATGAAATAAACTGTCTCACTGAGAAATGTTCACATAGGGAACAGTAATGAGATACAGCAGCAAATTCTGCTGCAATCACAATCACATGGGTCACAAGTGAAAATGCATGACCACCAGCATGCAGCAAGTACAGTAGCCTTGGAAAAACTGTAAGCAATGACCAAGGTAAGTACTTACAGCACAGCTCAACTTTCTCATCTATACGTGACACAAAAACATTGTGTGCGTCCCCACAATAGACCACGAAGGCCACTACAACCACTGGTACATGCTCTACGCAGCTGCCACCACCCATGAGATGGGTATTCCTTCTGCACGTGGCATAAGACATTAAGGAGAGGTGTGAGTGTTGGCTGGATAACTGCATTAACTGTAAGTATTCAGGAGAGTAAAGCTGTGGTTTTTGCTGTGTTAATCCTGCACCCTGTATGACGAGTATGGAGCCATCCATGCTGGGTATCACCATAAGCTCAACAGGCCAAGGTAAGGAAAGCTGCAAGGACATCACTCCTGATACCTCTGGTTGGACATGTGAGAGAAACTAAGGCTTGAGGAACTAAGTCACACTTGCACAGCACCACATCCATATGCTTCATATATTAATACATGATGAAAGTAATAAAAATAAGGTATAATTAAAGCAGGGGAGAGTCCAATAAAAGTTTTTAAAGCACAACGAACTTGCAGTGCTTCTTGCCAAACCAAACTCTTGAGGTTCACCTATTTTTTTTCCCCTTCAAGCTGCCCTTCCTTTCACCTTGCCTTTTATGAGGCCCCATTTAGAAAGGTGATCCCTGAACTCACAGACTGAGTCTTTCACAAAGCCCAGAGACAGAGCACTTCGCTCGAATACAGGCCATCAATTCTGGAAAGAGACCTCTATGTCTGGATTCAAAAGGGAAGTTGCTAAACATCTTTCCAAAAAAAACACACTTTAAAATGTGTGCTTAATGTGTGGATTAAAGGGAGCTGGTCTGTGCTGCCAGCTCAAGGGGAAAATAAGAGCTCTGACTTAGCAGTTTAGAGCACATTAATGTAAAAGCCATGAGGAAATCTTTCGCTTGCATGGATAGCCAGGACATGAACATAGGCATGGTTTGTGCTTTTTCACTTGAGGTTAGCAGGCTTGTGGGACTAAAATAGCCAGCTCAGATCTTACTTTACATAGCTGGTCTTTGCTACTGACACCAATCCATTGTTTGGGTGGCTTCAGGCTGATGCCACACAAAAAAAAAGTAAGACCAATGCTTGGTAAATAATTTAAACTTCCAGCCATCAAAGTGGTCACGTGCCTCCCCAGAGGGAAACGTCTTACTCGGACTACAAGGGGAGAAAAGTCTTATTAGCCAAGAGCTGTTTGAAATTTCTTTCAGTCTTTAACCTGGTCAGCAAACTGGGAAACCTGTTCTGATGCACATTTCATTTACATTTGCATGTGCTTTTATTGCAGAAAATCAAGTAGATTCAGCGTTGACATTTAGAGCTAACACAGAAGATTTGCCCTTTTGAATTTTCTAAAAGTCATGGATAGGTCATTTTGGATAAGTAGTTGGTGCCTACGAGTTCTGCTTGAATTGCAAGTAACTGGGAAGTTTTATATCCAAAACATGGAAGAATCTTGAAGTGACATTCAGAGATCTGAATCTGAGACTATGCAAATTACCTGAACCCCTTAAATTGGCATCTCCTGAAATATTGGGCCACACACTCCTATCATTTACATTCCTTCTGAACCACTGACTTGAGTGGCACTACACCTAATTTACTCACATTTGAGTGAGAGGCAAACCGAGAGCAGTTTTCTAAGGCATTCTTAACTTGACTTTCAAGTTTCAGCCATTCACTCCTAGGATATGGTATGGTCATTATTTTCTTAAAGTCTTTCTATTATAATCACTACATTGGCATAGCTCATAAAATAGCCCTAACCACAAGTCACGAAGATAGAAGCTACTCCAGATGCATTTGATTTATTTTGAATACGTGATTTCAGACTGCAGACACAGAATATACCCAGGCAATTACAGAACTGATAGAAAATAACACTTGTGATCCCAGACCATTAGACTGCAAGTCAAGATAGTCACATCCTCATATAATCATCTAAGGAACATCACGCTGAAGGCCACCATCTACATCAAATCCAGTCTCCTGAAATTGCAGGAAACCATGAAATAAGGCATTTTGCCTGCAAAAGCCCACAAAATATATCCTCCCTCCACTATTACCACAGCAAAACCTCTAACAAATATCACACATTTAGTGGCACAGGGCTGGCCACATACTGTTTCATGTGCCAGATGAAGAACATGGAAAGGTCAAAGGCAGTGTCAGGACTGGGTTCCTACAATTTTAGGGAAGCTTAGTTAACTAACAAAATTGATTTTAAAGCTCTTAGAAAAGGCAGGGTCTCACCACCTGCTACAAAAATACACATAGGACAGTCTCAATTCAGGAAGAAAATCAAGAACTGAGACAAGTTCTCCTTAAACCTTAAAATATGCAAACTTAAGCTTATCCGTAATCCATTTCAGCCTTTTGAAAAATCAAATATTTTCTATCATTTAATGCATACTCTCTTTCATGTGCTTGACTTACCAAAAAATCTTACAGAAATCTTTCTTAACGCTCCCCTTGGACAGCATGTATGTGTTATGCAAAGCCCTGGTTTAGCTACGAGCAGCCAAACTACCACAGCATGCCAAAAACTGCACCGAACACCAATTGCTGCGCTATCTCCTGTTCCACAAGTTTATAACAAACAAGATAGGGTAAGCAACCATAATATGACAAGGACTTAATAATTTACTGTCCCCAGTCTGGAAACCTGATCATAACCCTGGACATCTGAGCTCTCTACCAAATACGTGAACTTGTTGGACTCCCTTGGTATTTTTCATTTTAAATTTTTATTGACTTAAGCGTTCCTTGCCAAGACTGAAAAAGAAGACGTCTTGTTGAAGCTTAGCATTTGAGATTGGTATGCGTTTCTTAGGCTTCTTTGACAGGCTAGAGCCAAACTGATATCTGTCTTGAGCCTTCTGGGAAATACGGACCTCTGGGGAGGATGAATGCTGCAAATCTGAAAGACTTTGTTCAACTATTAATACTGCATTTTGAAAGCCAAGAGAGTAAGTGTCACTAACTTGCCAAAACTCTAAATGCATTGTAGTAACCTGAAAATGGGATCATAGCACTAATAAAATGGTGAGAGTTATTTTGATCTGCAAACACGTGAGGCAACAATTCTGAAAAGAAAGCCATGTTTAAGTTTCTAAGTGATGATCCCTTTAAAGTAAAAGTCAGTCATTTAAAATTAAGGCTCAAACCTAGTTCAGTAACCAGAGTGTAAGGATTTTGATTCTGCAGGGACAACACTGATGATGTCTTAATTAAGCCCTCTGCTAATCCTCAAGTCTTGAGTCTCAGTCTGTCTAATTTGTTTGGAGATGGGTGATGTATTTCCACAAGGAAAGTCACGCACCAATTTTAGATACTGTTAGGGTTACATAGCTTCAATTTTTGTTGAAAGCAGGTTATATTTTTGCTGACTTATATTCAGTTATTTTAGTAAGGATTGTTGCCACACCCTGAGAAACACAGAAAACCAGGTTTTGCCAAGTTAAGAGTATTTTTCTTCTCTTTGCTGCTGAAAAAGCAATGAAATTATGAAGCTGCTATTAGAAATTTGGCAGCTATGATCCCTGTCAGCTTTCCTTGGCTGCAATATATATAGCATCCCTCAAACAGCTTGCAAGAACCTAAGTCCAGAAAACAACCCCTCTGAGTGAGCAGATTTTCCACAATGACAATGAAGGTTTCATGCCCCTGAAGTCAAGTTGACCAAGTCACCTCCCTGAAACGTAACTTAACTCTACAGAGGAGAAATATCCTTAGATATTCTGTATCAAACACAGAGGGAAATTTCCTTTAGTCTTGTCTGGCCACCCTTTTACATAAATATCAATCACTTGTTTAAGAGTCATAGTCAGCAATACCCAAACATCCCCCATACAGAAGAGCTACTTTGAGGACCAGGAAGCATATGACTAACCCAGCTGATCATCTTCCATTAAAGAAGTGTGCACATTGAGAATGAGAGAGAAAGATACATCCAGAGACAGAGCAATCACAGAAAAGAAAAAGAAGATCCAGCAATCTCTTTGGTTACTTTCTTTTCACCTTTTGGTCAAACCTGTCATTTACTGAGACTCTAGCATATCTCCTGTGCATACGCATGCACCCAGAGCTGCAGAAAGGCTGATTTTCTTCCTGTTTGATCTTTTAGAAAGCCTCACTGAACACTGAGAAACACTACCACAGCAATTTCTGCGAACAAGGTTTGTCATCCATGTTGCCCCTCTAGCAAAGAGGCAACCGTCTCTTTCCAACAACAGTTTTGCAACTCCTACTACATGTATCTATATCTCAAAACCAAATAGTCAACATCAGACATGAAGCTTTAAATCGAACCACCACAGGAGTGAGGTATGTTCAAGTCTTCCCGCTGTACCACCTGAGGTTGCATATTGAGCATGATTTCAAGGAAACACAGACATGTTGCGATCTGCTGTGGAAGGCAGGAATCTGAAGGTGAGCTTAGCAATATCAGGGAAGAATTGCTTCAGGGGCTGGAGAGATCCTCAGTGAGGCAGGATCAAACTGCGTGCAGGAAGACTTCCGCTGGTGTCTGGGTGCTGGTCAAGGAGCCTGAGGGCAAAGATCATGAGAGGTGATGGAGGGAGACTGGAAAACGCAGGACACCACCAATGATGAGCTGGGGATGCAGTTCTACTGGAAGCCTAGGGAAGCTTGGAGAAAGACCACCATGACCCATATAGCACATTCCCACAAGCTGCACTGGTTAACACATCCTCTGAACATCCTCTCTTTTCTTTTTTTCTTTAGAAAAAGCAAACCAAATCTTTGATATGGTTAAATTTCAAGCAAATAGTGTGGTTTCAGAGCTCCAGATGGTGCAGCATGTTAGAACTTTAGCTTTTGCCCCACTGCAAGAGCTGGCAGAACCCTCTCCATGTGAGAGACTCTGCTCAAGCTAAGTGGGACAAGTTGATCGAATTGAAGCAGCGAAGAGGAGGCAGGTCTGAGAAACAGACCTGTAGCACTCCTTGATCAGCAGTTTTTACACAAAATAGACCTGGATCAATCTATGCTGATAAGCTGTAGATTGTGAGCATTAAATTCAGCCACGTCTCACAGCAGTCACAAACAATTACGGTGCAAAGTCAACAGTATCGACAATTACTGCAGTGCATGAATTTCAAGACCTCTGCTGTGTAATTTGGAGGTTACTGCTGCAGAGGAGGCACAATGTGTGCAAAAGAGAATTTTAGATAATAGTTTTAACAAATCCAAATTTCAAGCCTGACAACTATTTCTTTCACCAGAAAATAAAATTGATTCAATGCAAAACTTGAATGAGTTCATAAAAACCAATGCTTCTCTGACCTGGCATTTAAATCCACAATATTATTTAGATGTATCACTTTAAACTACTAGCAGGAGTATCTGTGTTCAATTTTACTGTGTATGGTTATTATTTTTATCACAACCTTACACATATATTGCAAAAATTTTCTAAAAACTCCAGCAGCGAGTCTAGTTTAGCTAATGTACATGTACGACAAATTTGCCTTGTTTTTTTCCCCCTAAATCCTTCAGGTTTATTGCTGCCTTTAGACCATTCCGTCAAAACAGCTTGATGGAAGCTGCTCTTCAGGCATCCATGATTTCTGTGTCCACTACTTTAGTGGCAGAACTTGTTTGCTGTGGCCACTGTGACTTCTATGGGTTACTCAACTCCTAGTTTAATGCAATATCGCCCTCTTATTTCTCTTTCCCTCTCCACTTCTGCACAGGCATCAAAGCTGCAGTCATCACCATGGAAACTAGCTGGAGAATTAAAAAAAAAAAGGGAAAAAAGAACATGCCTAATGCAAAGCTAGTACACTGCCACCCACTGGGTACTTGCGTTAGAGAGCCTTGAAGTACAAAGCAACCCTGCTCGATGTAAGCAAATAACCACTCCTTGCAGCAGCCTGCATTCAGACCCTAATATATGCATTTTTTGTGTCAATTATTCTCTCATCACATGGCAGTATTTGCTCTTAGTGCCAAGATCACCCTGGTGAAATTCAAGGTTAATACACCCAGCCTCTCTTTGCTACCTTTACAACACAAGAATCTCTTGTTTTCGTGCAAGTTTAATAATCAATATAGTCATGCAGGATACATTGCTTCATCCTCTGCAATGGCTTACTTATTCCCAGAGTGCAGATATGGGCATCCTGGGAAAACAGACCCATGCAATTCCAGAGGGAGCTGCAGGGTTGGGTTTTATCTGGGATCATGCCTTGAACTTGCAGCTTCTCTCTGTGAGGTATGAAATACCCAAGAGGATTTGGGATTTCAGGGATCTGGCTTTCGTTGATCCATAATACTTTGTTACTGGCCAATAGTAACTAATATCAGATTTTCCTTCAGGAAGATCTCCATGGTGATCTGAGCCTGCTGACATCAGCTGTTTTTTTTGGTGTGGATGTAAGAACAAAAACAATAGCCTAATTAAAGGGGAAAAGACCTCAAAAAATTGGACAAAGGATGAAGAACTCCTGTACATGCTGCAGCTCAGTTCAGTCCTCCAGACAGAAGCAAAACACTGAAGAAATCCCTCTGATGTAGTTTGTATCACTAAAATCATTAAGAAAAACCTTGACTTTATGGCATGGTCTATCATTTACTGAAAAAATAAAGGAAATTAGCTGATGGGAAAAAAGCAAAAACAGAATATAAGAAAAAAAATCCATAAATCCCTAAATCCAAAAGAATCACAGTAATTTTTACAGGGGTTTAAGAGAGATTTTTCAGACCTGCCGCAGTATTACGTATCAGCTTTCCAGCACAAATCTTTAAAATGAGAAAGTGGGAAAAAGCATGGAAAGGTATTCAGATCACATTTGTTCTCTTTCTATATGTTCCAACAACTTACATTTCAAAATATCTTTTTAATCAAGTAAACTGCTGAGATTTTCACAAATTTGGAAGTGTATTTTTCGATTTCATCTCATGTTGCTGAAAACAACTGGATGTTTCATTCCTGCATTACTTTATTTTTTTCCCCTCTTTCTTTTAATAGGTTTTACAAATACATCCACACACTTATTTCAAACTGACACCCCAGAAATGAATTAGATCTCAGATTTTTATCAGGTACATGTCAAGCAAGAAAATAATTTAAAGTAGCAGGTAATTATACCAATGAAATATTTATGGAAACTGATTACACCAAAACACTCATTTTTATCTCAGGATATTTGTATTTTATAGAACTATGCAAAAAAGCAAGTTTAGGAGTTATACAAAGTTCTAGTTCACAAATGAGAACACAGGCAATGATTTCCAGAAGGCTGACCCAGTGCAAGCCACTGTTTTTGCAGTAGTACTTATACCGGGCAGGTATAGCTATGAAAGAGCTGTCTTCACCAGTCTTGAGACAACCCCAGAGAAACAGCAATACTGGAAGTCATCCCTTCTCCAGTGTCAGCACAGAGTCCATGCTGTGATGGATGATGCACCGACACAGGGTGGGCTGGTGCTGAGGCACTGCTGGATGATGTGATCGCTCAAATTTCCCTGCCAGCCTCAGCATGGTCTTGTATTTGTTGGCCCTCTCTTACTCTGGGACTAAACTGTGTGGGACACACGTGGCCTTTTCATTGCCTTCTTCTACCGCACAGGGTCCTGGAGTCAGGAGAGCTCCCAGGCACTTCTACAATGCAAAAATTAATGCTGAGTTCAGAGCCCAGCATGCTTCAGCTCCGACCACAAACCCCCAGCCAGCCTGTGAGCAGCCTTCCCAAAGGAAAGAAGGACTGGCACAGATCTCACAGGAACAGCACTGGAAAGCCTCTCCCCCAACACAAGTTTTACTCTCAATGCTACCAGATGAAGTTAAGCAATAATTTTGTCTCAGCACATTAACTTCAGAGTGAGCAATACAGACGAATGCTCCTCTATTGACACTTCTGTAACGGCTGGCATCTGCCTTCCTGTTATTTCTAATCATGAGGCGTTATCTACATTGCTAGGTCATTCCAGACCTCCCCAAAGTATTCAAAAGTATACTGGTAGATTAAAAAAAATTGGCCTGTATGAGAATGAGTCCACTTTGTGTCATATGGCAGGTCTTCAGGATGCTGAATGTTAGATTTTTGTGTCATTGTACTCCCCCGCTTCTATAAACGTGTCAGCACTGTGGGAAGAATTTTCAGGTCCTTATAAAGGCTACATATTTATATATAGCGTGGATTTTTATGTAGATGCTAAAAATGGAAAGCAATTCCCATATGGATCAACAAATAGTTATCTATAAACACAATATACAGGGGCTGGAATGGAGTCATATTTAATTCATTCTAGACCTAAACCACCATTTATGGACAAGCTGCAGTGTAGAAAAGCAGTTTTCATGCCAAATACAGTCCCTGTGTTGGTGCCAAGGCCAAAAGAGCAAGAGCAAATGGAGAACTTGCAATTCTTCCCTTGGGAGACTTTCACAACAGCCTGCAGACAGCAGATGGAAGAACACCACCTCGTCCAGGCACAGCTCCTGTGCCCTCCAGCAATCCTAATGAAATCCCAGGTGCTGCTCATTGCACCACCAGGCTAATCCCACCCTTCCCCTATATCCGGGGGAGTGGGGAGGAAGTATGTCTGGCTTTGTCCCTTGCTGTCCTTCTGCTCTGGCCCCCAGCAAGGCTTGCCTTGGACTACAGAGAAATTTGCCCAGGATGCCTGAACTGTCTAAAGGGCCACAGATCTGACAGCAACTACAGGGTTCCTTCTGAAAGCAAGACATATAATAAATCATTGGAGTGGACATGCACAGAATACATATTTGGAGGGTAGGACAGATTATTAACAAGAAGTGGGAGAGCTTTAAAAATACCAAATGGCCTTGCATGGAATCAGCAAAATGAAGGCTATGTGATTTCTGCCACCTTGATTTAGAGAAAATAAATTGCCTTCTAAAGATCCCTGGAGAGAAAACTTCAGGCAGAAGGAAAGATGATTAGTTCGCATATTTGCCAGCTTTCCACTAAACAACAGTTGATGACAGCATTAGAGATACGAAGGAGCAAGAAATTAAGGGATAAGAAGCACAGCAAAAATCACAGGATAAACTCCGCATGGAAAAAGACAGAAAACTTAAAGTCAAAATATATAAAGCAGTTTATCTTAGAGGCACAGGCAAGTATACCAGCCTTCCACCTCACATTGTAATGGCTAGCTCTCCAAAGAAACACTGCGTGTGTGTGTGTGTGTGTGTGTTTTTCTGAATATTTCCTTAGGCAATATGGGGAACAAAGGTAAGCGCCCTTCTGAGCATCCTCTTCACTGCTGAGTCATTACAATTTCCCTCTGTAAATACCGGGCAGATGTATCACAATGAAATAAAAAATACAGTCACTCCAGAAAAGTACATGCAGTGAAAATTACACACAGGAATTAGAGCAGCCCCTCCTTGGTAGTATTTCCCAGAAATACTGCTGAAACTAGTAACATATCCAAAAGCTGAAATTAACTTTACATACTATTGCCATATAGAAAGTATGTTTCTGATTCAAATTGAACGAAAAGTGAGTTCTAAACTAGGGTAAAATGACTAATGAAGATATGGAAATCAGAGGTTCTGAAACAGAATTTATATGTTACAAGTTTTGAGGAAGGACAGATGCCAGTACACACATTAACCATGGTGACACTTCCCTACAATAATACTTCACCCTTAAATAACACACTGAAAGTGCTTCACAGACATTAACTAATTAATCTTCAATCCTCATGTGGCTGTAAAAATTATACAGTAGGGAAATAAGGTCAGATCTTCAGAGGAGATCAAGCTGAGATTAAACAGTCTGCCCCAAGGCTACACACTGACTTGACAGCAGAGACAGAGTTACAACTCCCATATCCAACAGCCACCCCACTACCAGAAAACCTTTGGAGGGAGACTGACAGCCCCAAACACCTCCAGCAGCTGCCCAAACACAGCAAAAGGCTTAGGAAGGGTCAGATGCCTCCCCGTGCTCGAAGACAAATCCATAAACACATGACTCAAGGGATGAGGTGTTATCTGCGCACACACGGATCTCCCTATCCTGCTGTGGTTCTGCAAACCAGCATGTGCTGTGGGTCAGTGGGAGAGGAGGTTTCCGTAACAGTGTGCACCTCTGTGCTGGCACCTCCCCAGGATTTCTTCCTCCCAGATCCGGATTTGCTGCATGCCAGGTAGCCATCATCACTTTAGCTTATGGGAGGCTTCAAACACCTGGGGCACATTTTACAAATATTATACAGAACATGGTGCAAATTACACCTGGTCAAGTCCTATTACAAGTGCCTTCACAGCCCTAGAGTATTAAGATGAATGGAGAAAAGGTGACTTCAGGAGTGCTGAAAGCACCCAGTGAGGCCACAGCAGAGGATACACTGGCAGTTCAGTCTCCTGGGAATCAAACAATTCCCAGAATACGAAGAACATGCCTCCAAGTGCAAGAGGATATCAACCCATGCGACGCATCCTGCAGCAAAACACTCCCTATGCACAGCAAAACCAAATGGCAACAGCTCTGTGCTGTTGCCCCCTGTGAACCAACACAGGCTGTGATGCTCACAGCAATGAAGTCAAACCTATCGAAATGTCGCACAAGCCATCAATCAGACTGAAATTAAGCTTTATATACTGAAGGCCTCACTGAGAAGGGGCAAGGTAATAACAGCATTGCCCTCGGTATAATGCCCCAAACGAGGCATGAAGGGCAATCCCAAACAACTGCCCTGCTCCAAGAGGAGCTGTGACCGTTTCAAGCGCTTTCAGAGCGAGAAAGCTGTACAAACCGAATGGCTACAGCAAAGTTTTGCTGCGTGCTCTGAAAAAAAAAATAAAACAAGGAAAGCGTGCTGGTGGCCTGGCCACCAAAAAGTTCCAAAAGAACCCCAAGTTCTGCCATTTGTTGTGGCATTTGAACAGCTGCTGACAGAGAAAGAGCTGTTACAGCCCCGGTGCCAAGCAGTTATCGACTCTCAGCTTTTTTAGAAAGTGCTTTAGAGTACTTTGAAAGTAGTAAGGCACTGTTTAAAAGGTTCAGTTCTCACTGCAGCACTGTCAGAAGATTAATCAATTAAAAGCTTGGCTACTGCAAGCAGCAGTATGTCTACCAACCCTGGGCTGCTTTTGTGTGAAGGTCTGGAGTTTGGTTGTGTGAAGTAAACCTGCGTCTAAACTCCTAATGATATTAAGAAAAGATGAGTACTAGAAAACAGCTGGACTTCATAGCTCCAGCAGAAAGTTATTTAAAAATAACCAAGGGTCTGAATGACACCTTTTTTTCCTCCTTTGGATACTGCTCTGGGATGGGAGGGGTAATAGGTTGCATTAGGCTGCACCAGTTGCAGCCCTTGCGCAGAGATGCCATGCAAATGATCCGTTCAGTGTGAAGATTTACTTAGAAACTAAAAATAATAGCAATAATTCTGTGTTGCCTCAGCAAAACCAAAAAGGCTTAAAGAACTAAAGCCAGGAAAAAAGATATTAGCTAGCTGTTGTATCACACATGACAGGACAGCCAAGAGAACTTGTTTCCATACACTGTATAATCCCAAGAATAAGAGTGTTCAACACCATGCAGACCAGAGAGAAAGTGTAACAGTGCCATACAACCAAATATTAACCACAGCCAAATAAAATACCAGTTTATAAAAGAAAACAAAGAATGGGAATCAGAAAAAAGGCATTATTTTGACCAAAAAACCTGTATTTCAAATATTTTACTTGGAAATTGTACATTTGGACCAAGGCCTTCAAGTTCAGCAGAACTAGGTGGACATGACTCTTACAGTCCTTACGCTGTGGGTCAGTCAGGTTTGGGACTTTCCAGCCACTGCAGCTTACACGCAGCAGGCAGCAGCTGGTCAGTGGGGAACAGCAGGATTCTTCCTTTTTTCCCCTCACTGCCCTACAGCGACTGTGCTCTAGCCTGAGCACCCGAGAGTCAGGTGCAGGAACCTGTCTCAGCCAGACATGGAAACTGCTTCATGGGACCTGCGTGGAACCTCCCTGCAAGCACTGCTCTGGCTGCCCAGCGCTGGGCAATTCCTCACGCAGCCACAGCTGAGGACAGGACAGCAGAGGGGTCAGCCTGAGGATTAAAGCACCAGCTCTAATATACAACAAAAAACAGCCAAATCGAAGGGGTGAGGGAGGCACAGAGCTAGGAATTAAACTGTGCCCGATGGGATAAAGAGCTGGTGCCTGGGGTTCCAGCTCTGGCTTGGCAAGGAAGGCTATGCAGGCTGGGAACGGGAGAGGACAGAGGGAAGGGCCCCACCAACGTCAGCAGGGGAAAATTTGCTATTAACTGAGAAAGGTGACTTGGATGAAGATAAATATAATCCACGAGTAAAGACAAGTGACTTGCTAGACAAAGACAGCAAGGGGCTGTGAGGAAGGGCATAGAGGCAGTGGGTTCTGCGAAGAAGAAAAAAGCATGCACACAAAGATATAAACAAGATTTCAGCTTGAAGGAACTACAAGTTCCTCTGTGTCACTGGCATTTACATTGCATTTCCTCCAGCCTTTATAAAACCTGGCTCCTCTAATTCATTCTAATTCACTCTCTAATGCTTCCAACACGGTTCTTTCAGCGTGTGTGCGGGCAGTCTAGAAAGCAGTAGTTGGACAGCTTTTGACTGAAAGGAAATGTTTTAGGCACAGCTCAAAGCCTGTGGGAGTCAAGGGAAAGGGTTGAATTTGGCCTTTAAAAGAAACAGGATGCCAGAAGAGTCACATGAATTCTTAAAACAACTTCTCTGCTTAAACAGAAGATGCATATGCTTGAGTTCAGTCTTAGCCACTAGCTGGAGCAGGCTGTTTTTAATTAATAGCAGGTGGTGGTTCACTCTTTTGGCAAGAGAGCAGATGCAAGTCAAAGTTTTAAGATATTAATGCAGTGTTTGCCTGCCTTGGTAAAAAACACAGTGTTCTGCAAACTGTTGTCTAGAACCACATCTGTACAAACACTGCACAGGGACCTGGGGTCAGGGTGGACAGTCGGCAACATGCGAGCACTAGCAGTGGTGAAGGCTACCAGGATCCAAGGCTGTAGCAAGACGGGCATAAGCCAGCAGATCAAGGGAAGTGATTAATCCCCTTTATTCAGCACTCTTAAAGCCACAGCTGGAACACTGCCTCCAATTTTGCAGCCCCCTAATACAAGAAAGATGTTGATCAGCTTGAGCAAGTCCAGGCAAGACCACCAAGATGGTCAGTGGCTGGAGCATACAAGTTGTGAGGAGAGGTTGAGTTAGTTCAACCTGGAAACGAGAAGGCTTAGGGGGACCTACAGAAGCCAGCAAGTACCTAGGCTTACAGAGAATACAGCCATGTTCTTCAGTGAGGTTCATGGTGGGAGAATGAGATACAACAGCCTGGACTGGATATACTGGATATGCTCACCCTGAATATAATTAACGATTGGAACAGAAGCCCAGGGAAGCTGAAGAATCTCTGTCCTTGGAGGTTTTCAAGACCTGACTAGACAAAGCCTTGAGCAATCTCTTCTGAATTCAGTGCTGTCCCAGCTTTGAGCAAGAGGTTGGACTACACAATCTCCCAGGAATCTTTCCAACACAAATGGTATGATGATCTTCATCAAAAGCACAAGTAGTACATAGTGCATATGTTTATAAAGGCAATATGGTCTTAAAACACTGAATTACAATGCAATTGTTTAAAAAAACCTCCAAAACAACCCAACACAGTAACCCACAACAGTACAGACCACAGCTACAAAAGCTCAAATCCTTTTTCACGAACTTTTACAGAATGGTAATCATCTTGGCAAAGACAACAGTTAAGTATTATGTAAACCAGTGCCACATATTGAGTTTAAGAGACTTTACGGCCGTCTGAGTATTCATCCAATAGCTCTACAGATGTACAAAACTGTGATAAATGAACAAAATCAGGAGCCTTGTGCAAGCCACCTTAGGTGCCATGACCTGCTCTGCAGAAGAACACAAAACAATGAAAGAAAAGCCACTTTTAAAATAAGACTAATCTGAAAGCAAATGAAATTAAGTTACTGACTGCAGAGAGTCTTTCATTTTAAACAGAGATTACAGACCCTGCACTAGTCTTCCAGTTGATTTAGATTTCCACTTCCATCTGATTTAGGTTTTATCACTGCAAGAATAATATCACTCTGCCTTTCACATTAAGTTCTTTTTTTACATAATGTTTCTCAACTAGATATCCCACAGTTTAATTAAATTAAAATTGAAATAGCATTGTAAGAATATAGACCATTTAGTACCTGAGACACTAAGCATTCACTCTATTTCATAAAGAAATTAATTATGTGAGAGTCATTAACAACAACTGTAATTCCTTATGGATTTAAATTACGTTTTGAATTGGAAGAATAAAGTTCCCAGCTGGTTTAAATTCTTCAAGATGGTAAAAATGATTTAATGGTGTTAATATTCCATATGTCTGAAAATTGGTGTAAGAATGAAATTCTGTGTTAAATCTAAAGGCAGCAGCATGGACAGTAAAAGCAGAGTAACCTATTTCTATCCTATTTTGTCATACTGAAACCTGGAGCATTTTTGGATGAGCTGCTGTTCAAACTGGGTGCTGCTAAAATCAATGGCAGCCTTGGAACTGACTTCAAGAAGGGCAGGACTAGGCTCTGGCTTCTCTGGATCACATACCTTCTCCCTTTTCTGCAAGAAAACCTCAGCTCTGTCTGGGAGAAATTTTTCCCAGCCTGACAAAAAGTGAGAATGTTAAAAAAAGAACTATAAGGAATGATAAATACAGTATTTCAAAATTGGGCACCCTGCTGTTAATTATCATCATTGCCTCCACAGTTTATGCATATTAAAATTATGCTGGCACTTCTCCTTCTGGGGAAATAGTTTGAAAGGGGATAGGCAAGAGGAATCTCTAAAGCACAGCATGCAGTTTGAAAATTCACACACTGCATCAGCTGGGTAGGAGAGCCAATTTCCCAGATACATAAATCTGGGTTTAACTTCTGCAAGAAAAACACCCACATCCATCCCCTTTATCATACTAAAGGGACATCTCTGTTGGCTGACAGCATCATGCAGGGAATTGAAATGAAGATGCAGGACAAATTCCAAACCAGCATAACCCCCATATAACCTTCTTTGCCCAGGTCCAGGGCTGTTTTGGAACTAAGTGGTAAAATGCAAGCTCTGCTAAGGACATTGCTCTCCACTGTCAAAGCCAACCGAGCGCACAGGGCTCATTTTGTTTCCAGAAAAAAGACACTGATTAATTAAAATGCAAAGGCTTCTTCCTGCCAAATATTTTCCAGCCTTATGTTCAGCTAAGAATAATTAAGGCTCGCCCATATCATCCAAAAGACTGGTAGCCATTCTCAACACGCCATCATCTATCACCCAACAAAAGTCCATGTTTGCCGAGGAACAGATTGCAACGAAGTAGACAGGCAGCACGTTAGTTGAGAGTTTTACTTGTGTCTAACTCTCGCAGCTTCTCCAGTATAAAAGGCCAATAGCTGCTCTCTTTACTACAGCCATGCCTGGTTAGCCTGTAAACACTACCACTGACAGCTTCAAATAGCTGTTACTTCTTGGCCTTAGCTGCTGTCCATTGTATCCTCCCACGCCGCTCTGGTGCAAAGAAGGAACGGGCAATTTTCAGGACAGTGGGTGCAATGAGGCAGTGGGATGGAGACCCAAGTGCTGCCCAAGGCCCTCCGTGCTCCCAGGTCACACTGAGCTGTGGGAGCTTCTATCACACTGGCTTAAAATCCATTTGACTTCCATGAGACTAGCCATGCTTTAAATGAAGCATGTGCTCAAAGTGCTTTGCTGATGAAAATAATCACAACCATAGGATTAAAAAGCCGTATTAAAAGAGCTTCTTATTGGAGCCCACTGCAGCACCAGGGGCCTGCACTGCAACTTTAGGGCAAGTTTCTCCATCTACTTCCAAAATTAAAATGGTGACCTCCTTCAAACAACTCTTTTGGCACTGAAAGGCCAGGAAATGTAGTCATATTAGGATTAATGACTTGAATTAGCTCTCTTGCACCTGTGCCTCACTGCATCCATGGCAAAGACGGACAGTAGCTTTGCCTTTATGAAGTAATGCTTGTGGGTTTCTTTGGTGTTTGTCGAAGCAAAATCTTTTCTCTCCTTGTCTTACCAAATAAACTACTTAGGAAGGAAAAATGTCTCCCGCTGTAAAAGTCTCTTGATACAAAAAATGCAAATCTCAAGCAGCTGTAATGAAGAAAATCAATTTTAGACTCCTGATGGATACCTTCGTGCAAAGCTTTATTATTTTTCATCAAGTATATCTACAAGAACCAGATCACGTTTCTAGCTTTCTGTTCCTCTCCTGTGTAATGAGGGAGAATCATGTATATTACTTTCATTTAATTTACTCTAGAAATTCAGAGTTATTGATTGTAGTTGGTAGACTTCCTAGCTATAAGAGACTGGAAGCAACATTTTTATGCCTTTTGTATTACTTACCACAGAGATGGAACAAAAAAACACAGGGGGGTGAGGGGAGGCAAATGGAGCTTTGAGGCAGGGGGAGAATATATCACAGTGAAGATGCAATACTGGGTGCCAATAACTAAATAAACAACGCAACTAGAGCTGTAGACTGCCTTTTGTGACATTTATTTAAAGAAGTATCTGTGCAACTTATTATCTGTGAGCTATCAGAAAGGTCTAGAGCAATCAGGCAAAATCTGTATACAAAATTCACTGAAAAATATGCAGGTCTATGGAAGGACCAGAAAATATTCTTCAATTTGGATAGTATTTAGTAAACAGTTTTACAAAGGGAAGGAAAAGAACAGAATTTGGAGGAAATGTCTTGTTTGGTTATTTTAAAAGCAGTAATTTCATTCAGAAAACTGCCAAAATATCAAACAGGATTAATGCTAGAATACTTTGCATGATTTGGTAGCTTACAAATGAACGCACAGAGCCAGCATCTGTCAGCTCCCTTAGGCAGCCTTGCTTAACGGAATGCAATTTCTTACCTGAAAAACATAAATAAGCAACATACATTTACATTTTACTCTGCATAACTTAATATCTTATTTAGTACCCTAAATCACACATGAAACCAGTTCTTCCTATTAAGCATGCAAAGACATTGCATCACTTGTGTAGAATGTTTTTAAAATCAACAGTGGTTTCCAATTAAAACAGTTCAGATGTAAATATTTATACCAAATACAGAGACGTGATTAACATTCTTACCAGATACAAGCTCACTAGAGTACAACACTTTCCATAATTACCCCCAGCTTACGGACTGAAGGCATTTGATCCCCCCAGGCATCAGGACAAAGGAGGGCTGCTCTGAGCAGGCCAGGGGCTACCACCCGACCCACAACAGCAGCAGACCTCCTAAGGGTCCTCCTTCCCCCAAGGAAAGCCCTCTGGGACGTGACCCACAGCACGGCACACGTTCCTGGGAACACCCTCCTCTGCTCTGGGGTTTCACGCACTGAACACGACTGTAACACACTGCCCTGGCAGGAAGGGAGAGGTAGGGGACATGCACAGGCGAGTCTCAGGCAGTGCACAAAGCTTGGTGCTGGTCCGAATCACAGACCAGGGGAAACTTCAGATAGCATTTTAATTTTCCCTCATGTCCCACTCATGTCCAATCTGCAGTTCCTATCCACCTGGATCAATTGGCATTGAATGTGAACTGCATCCCTGAGGCTCTGCTCAGGTATTAAATGTTTTTGGTGCAAGTCTCAGCAGTAAATAGGAACAAACCTGTAAGCCTAGAATGATCCAAAATCCACAGGGGTCTAGACAGAATCCATACGGTTGCCATGAAGTCTTTGGCTGCAGTCATAGATTGATTATACTCATTTTAAAAAGGTATTAATGTATAAAGCTTCCACAAGGGACAAAACCCACAACGCTAAAAAGAAAGCATCAATAAAACACTACAGCCTTTCATTGACATCTTCAAGAAGCAGTGTAAAGCCAAGTCAAACAGCCAAAGTGAAAATGCCTGGGAAACTACGAGAACAAGGAGCAGCCATGTAGGGCGTCATCTCATGTGGGTCCACAACAACTGTATCCCCCTTTTTCCCTCTTCCTCCTCAAAATACCTTCCAATTCTGCTATTGGAGGCAATGGAAGAAAACTTCAGCAAGTCTGGAGCTGGGCTCTTGGTGCATACAAGAAAACCTCAACATGACCAGGAAAAATATCTGATTTTCCAGTAGTTCCAAACAAGCCATCACAGCTCCCTGGGTTATTCAGCTGGAACTCTGGGAAATATTTCTAACTCTCCCTCACCCCACATCAACTCTATGCAGTTTGTTCTCCAGAAACTTTTTAACTGCATTTTAATTATGCAAATGTGCTGTGGGCTTTTGGGGTAGAGCATTGGCTTAAGTTGAAAGGAATAGGTATCTATCAATCTAATCAAAGTATCTGTAAAGCACTCATTTCTGCAGTATTCATGCTTCTCTTTCTGCGAGGAAGCCATCCTGTATTTATTAATTAAACTGACAAAAGTTCAACTTCACCACACAGGAAATTTGGGACAGCTCCCCACACCCCACATCTTTAAATGCGAATTTCTGGAAGTACCTAAATCTGTATCTGCTAGCAAGGCACATCAAAGACAAATTTCCCTGCTGTGTTTAAGAACTCAGTAAGAGACCCAGGCCACGATATTTCAACAGATTTTCTGACAAAGCTGCATTTTCAGGGCTCTCCAAAGCTCCTCCAAGTTCAAGGGACATCCTTGAATATTGTTAGGTCAGAGCCAATGCATTTTATTTTCCCCACAGGTTTTCAGCATAAAACAGCTGCCAGTTCTGACCGTGTTCAATCAGCCCTGAACAAGGGGGTTGGACCAAGAGAACCATGCTCCCCCTGGGCTGCTTTGATGTGTGGCTTTTTGATGCAAAGCACAAGGGGAACATGCAACAGATGGAGGGCTGACCAGCTCTCAAAACTGTCCTCGTATCTAGCAAACCCAGTCCATCATGGAAAGACTGGACAGGCAAGATACTCCTGAACTGTGTTTTGGAGCAAGATGACCTCAAGTATTGGTATAGGTAAGGATGGAGAGAGGGGGGATTTCTACATGCAGGCAGAGATTTAAAGCATGAACCAGAGGGGCCTGACCACAAGGACCTGCTCCCTGTCACTCAGGGCTTTGCTCCATGACGGCAGCACGTACAGGCCGGAGACCAACCGTGTTAGGGTTTCCTGAATGCACATGGCTTCTTCCCTCGCTCACTGACCTCATAATTCACAATTACTGTATTGAATATACATAAATGCTGAGTGTTTCCCAGGAACTATCACAGACCACTGTGGAAAGGCAGGACTATGCCAGGCAGTCATGGTGTGTAATTGCATCAAGAGCTGTTTCTGTTTTCTACTTCTTAGCATTAAGAACATCGTCAGGCTCCCACATGATTGCTATCTGCCGCCAAATGCCTGCACGTTGGCCACTCTCTCCCAATGAGCACGACATCATGCAGACTCACAACAACAAGCAAAGAGTTTATCAGATATAGATCCAGCACTACCACAGAGCACGAGAAGCACAAAGTCTCTCTTGTACCCAGTACATTTAAGTATAATGACAGATCACGCTGCTCGCCTGGCTCAGTTAGGCTTAAATGCCGTGTTTTGTTACAGATGTGTTATGCAGGAGTGCTCAAAACTGACAGGTTTTAACCATATTTGATGGAAATTTGACACAAACGTTGCTGGCCCAGCTCAACATTACATGGAAAGAAAAGCAAAATTTATTTCAACTTTACAGGGTCCAATAGTTGAGTTAGGAAATGTCCTAAGCCTAGTTGTTAAATCTCAGCATCACCTCTTGGTTTCCTCCCCCGCAGAGGAGAGATTTTTGCCTCGTCCGCCACTTAAATACAGGGGATCGTTCATTCCTGCAGAGCATTGCTAACCGACACTCCGAGCCGCTGCATCTGAGGTCGTCACACACAGTGAGAGGTGTCATTAACGCATGACAGTGACATGTGGCTCTGTTTGCACAGCACCATTTCAATGTCACGGGAAACCTGATATAGTTTGGGGACTTCTATCTGAAGTGTGACATTCCCATTTAAAATGCATACACGTGGGACAAAGAACAGAGGGACTTGTCTGCTTGACGTTGGGCTGGCAGAATTGCTCATAACTGTAAAGGAATTATCCAAACATTTTCCAGACAAAGCTACAAATAAACCTTGTACCAGCACTTCCTCCATATTTGCCACTGCTTCTGCAAAGTCCTCCGGAGAGATTTTTAAAGGTAGTATTTCTCCTTGACCTTGCTACTGGCATGGGAGCATGAGACCTGCAGGGGCCCATCCCTGAGAGGTCCCCAGGAGCTCAGTGCAGACATGGCAGTCTGGGTGACATCGGCCCCACACACCAGACTCGCCTGGACACTGTGCTGCGCCTAACATGCAACACGCCCTCGGTACACCAGCAACGAGGGAAATAGGTGAAAACTCCTGACTTTGCCACCAAGCTGCCAGGTAGACCTGGGCAACTCGCTCCACACCTCGGCTCTCCCTCTGTACCCCTCCCTCTGTCCCAGAGACCCCCATCTCGGCCAGGCTGGGACTTGCAGTGCTCCTGATCCCACCTGGAGGCACTCCCAGCATATAAAGAAGTAGTAACAAGGCTGGCTTTGACTGTTAAATGGTGGGTCTTTAAAAAGTCTTCCCTCTCCAGCTCATTTCAGAGTAAAACAAACGTTTAGACATCCAATACATGCAATTCTGGCCATGGTTATACTGCAAAATATAAACTGTGAAATAATTGAAAGGGACAGGTCTGAATATTTAGCTGATCTTTCCCAGATGCTTTTAATTTCTTAGGTGAGTTAGTGTATGAGAATACCCTTGTGATTAATGCACTCTTTATACCACAAATCCAGTAATAAAAACAATGTTCTTGAAAGAAAACTGAAATTATTCTGATATGTCTTTACGAATATGACACAGGGACTTGGGGAAACAAACATCAGCAAATGAAATGGGATAGAAAACCAAGATGTCGAACAATCAGGCTTGCTTGCATCAAACAGTTTGGAGGAGTACAGCTGCTGCAGGTTCTACATTGCAGCTTTGTTATCTTAACAATTATCTACAAGACTATGGTCACAGCCAAACAAGTTCATATGATTTCATGGCATACAAGCAATAAAAGATGAAGAAGAATCTTTACATTATTTCAAAACTTTAAAAGAACACCATATTGTGTATAACAGTATGAGGAACTTGTTTAAAAATTCAGTGTTATTTTAGCAGCAATAGCTTTCACTAGCAGCTTTCTGAACACAGCTGCGTAGGGAGGAAATTATTTTCCTAACATTTACTTATTCCTAAGGCTAAAAAATGTCATGGCTAAAAAAGTCATGACTGCAACCTTAGGTACAGACTAACACTCATCTAAATACTAAGCCTTAGCTAAGGGTGCCAAAGTTAGGGGTTTACTGGTAGCAAATAAAGAAATGCCAAAGAGAAACAGCAAAAGTTAACATATCTGCAGTCAAATTAATATTCCAGCAGTCTGGAAAGCAAGTAGTTCCTCAGCTGTTTGAGTAAAATATTGACAGCAAATGAGGTCAGTTACCTGAATGACTGATGAAATCTGGAAATGTTTGGTATTGAAACATTTCCAGATTAAACAGCACCAAACATTTTGTGAAACTGTGATTTTATTTCCCCCCTCCGCTGGTTGCTGAATTCCAGCCCTGGAGGAAGAGACTTCAAGCCCAGCATAGTGCAGAGGACCAGGTGGACAGCCAGGGAAAGAGCACTGCTATACACAGCAGGTAGCACTAATACAGCGAATAATACTGTTCCAGCATTCAAGGCAAGGTAATAAGATGAATCAGATTCGGACCAAAGATTCAGCTCTGTGTTACTACACTGAAGCTCAAAAGAGGACACAGAGAAATGTACTTAGGGAATTAATTACTGCCCAACTCACTGCAGGCAGTGCAGACACCATTACTTATAGGTGGCTGCTAACAGAGCAACTGCTCTGCTGCAGAGGGCCCCTACTCCTGGCCTTACTGCAGCCAAATGGGACCTCAGAGAAAGGTCATTTAACCTGAATAACTTACAATAAATGTATCCTTTCCTGGTAGGGTAAGCAACTAACTTCCCACCTTCAGACCTGGGCAGATCCAGCTCAGGGATCAAGTGGCCATTCCGTTCCTGCAGCCTTTTGGTTTTTTTCAAATCCTCTCTCTTCTTTGGATTTGAAATGCAAAACAGCTGCCAAAGAAAACTGAAGTCAAAACTGTTCACCCACTCACAAATGACCCCTCTAACACTGATTTCATTCCCTGCTAACTAACCTCACTCACAAATCTCATTAGAGCTCTGATGAGTGGAAAGACGGCACAAAAGACAGGTGAAAATGAGAATGAGGTAGATAAAAGGAAAGTGCTGAAACCCTGAGAAGAAACTGTCGTTAAAAAACCCACAAAAGTATTTTAATATCTAAACAAAAGTATTTTAATATCTAATACGTAGGGTAAAAATTAAACTATTTCAAACGCAACAACACTTGAAACATTCCAGCTTTTTTGTTTGCTCTTAATGCCCTGGGGACATAGTTAATGAGGGGCACATTGGCCAACAGTAATGCCAAATCCAACAGCAAATCTAGCAGATGGTTTCCTCCTCCAAAATGAGAAGCCACTTGACCTAGAGGGAGGCATCCCTTCGGTACAGGGCGCACAGCAACTCTGGCTCCCAAAGGAAGTTCACGGCAATGAACCCACACCAGAGCAGTTCCGAAGCACTGCAGCCCACGGGGAGGACCCACGCTGGAGCAGGGCAACGGCTGAGGAGGAGGAAGCAGGAGAGAAGAGCTGTGATGGACTGACCACAGCCCCGTCCTCCCTGTGCCGCCGGGGGAGCGGGGCAGGGAGAAGCTGGGGATGACAGAGCAAAGCTGAGCCTGGGGAAAGGGGCCTGGTGGGCAAAAAGGTGTTCAAATTTGTCTTTGTTTCTCACTATCCAAGCCTGTTTTCATTGGCTAGAAATTAAATTAGTTTTGCACCAAGCTGCCACATATCTTTCTGCAGAGGAGAGGAGGGAGACGGGAAATGCTGCCCTGCTGTATGTCTGGTTAAGCCATGGAGGGCTGCCATCTCCCTTCTGCGGGGTAAGAGCAGCTACACTAAGGTGGCAGGATGGGGTAACTCCAGCACCTGCTGAGGTCTAACCTAACTTTTGGTAGAGTGACTAAAAGCCATTGGAAAAACACAGCCAACCAATCAGAAACCTTAAGCACCAAAAATCACATCCCTAAAACTTCAGGATGACTCGTCTCCAGCACAGCTCCCAGACCTCCAGCTGTCACATTACCAACTGGTGCCACTTGCAGCCACAAATTCTCAGGGGTGGGCAAGACACACCAAGCCATTTTGTTAATGAAACCTTCAGTCCCTTCTGAACTGCTCTGAATTTTCACTCCCAACTCCAAGTGTTACCATCATCCTAAACCCTCAGAACTGCCACCCCTACATCCCAATGCTGCCAATAAATTACCTAAAGTTCAGAGCAACTGAACGAAACACAGACAAGCTGATGCCCAGAGATCCGTCGCTAAGGAAATAAATTTTCCTTTACTGCATAAAATTCTACGAATGTGCTGTTAAAGTGATCAAAAGCTTAGTATTGGTGACACTAAATCTCTGAAGGTTGCCATTTTGGGTGCCTATTAAGGGTTTATATTTATGTTATAAATCATCTTATTGCATTCCATGGAGAGCGATTTTAACACTAGGATCATACCCCTTAACTAGTTTTTATATGAAATTTAAAGGCTGAGGAACAGTAATGGTACTATTAAAGACACCTACTTTTTGCTTCCTGAAAATAATAGCATGCTACAGAGCTATGAAAAGAAAAAATGATAGCAGCGCTAACCTGTAATAATTACACTAATAAAGAGAAAATAGCACTGAAGAAATTATGGGGGGAAAGACACTAAAATTTCTGTGTCTAGCTAAAGCACTAGAATAACCTTTCAGAGAATATATTTGCAAAGTATATAAAAAGTTCCAGTTATTTCAAAGGTTACGATTATCACCTTCCCTTATTTAAATTGACACCAGTTATTACTATGCTTTCCTGGTCCAGAGTCTAAAAAAATACAAGGAACATAAATTGTAGGTATAAAATTATAGTGTTATTTGTTATAACACTGTTATTAAAGTGATATTTACCAAGTTCAGGCTGCATTTTCCCCTCCCTAGTGTAAGATTCAGCAAGGAACAGGAAAACTTGACTTTATGACAGAATCAGCTAATGGATTTTAAACTTCCCACATTTTCAGTGAGACAGAGCAAATAGAAATAGAAGAACCCCACGAGCACAGGCACCCAGCCACCAAGATTTGTCAGTCTTCCTGCCGCTCCAGGAAAGCTGCGCGTCCTTCTGTCCCAGCAGCTCCTCAACCTCTCTGCTTCCAGCTGTACCCACCTCCCTTGCAGACGCTGGGCTTCCCCTCTGGACACAAACTCCTCTCTGCAATGTGTACCTACGTGGAGGTCCCCAACTTTAGGTGGAGAGAGACTCTATTAAATTTGCTCTGAGCCAGCAGCTCCTCCCGGGTTATGTGGAGGGTTGAAGAGGCACCTCCAAGACTGGGAGAGAGCTGGAGGCAGCAAAAAAAATGTGGCTACGGGCAGGGAAAGGTCTGAGTCTTCCTGCCAGACATCTCTGACGCATGGATGACCCTTAGGCTATTCCATGGCAGCAACAGAGAGGAAGATCAGCCAAATTCTCTTTTTTCCCAATCCTAGACAGCTGTGGGTACAGAAAAGGGACCTGTGGTAGATTTCCCAGCATACTACCACACATACATAGTGCCCACAGGGTGTTTCAACACCAGGGATATTTTTATGTTTATAACCATGGCTAACACGCATGAAATTATGGCAATACCATTATTCCTAATCACTGCATCTTGTAATGTAATACCAGGAAAAAAATATTTTTTTTCATATTGTCAAAAATAACTAAAATTGTTTATGGCTCACAGTCATAATCCACTATCTCATGTCAATAACAGCACAAAACAGTTCATACAAAGCCTCTACACCATTTGGATGATTTATTAAAATTTCAAAATAAAGAAGGAACAACATTATGGCATTTGTTCATAAATAAACAGCAAAAAAACCTCATTCTATGAAGTGTAAAGATATGCAGTGTTTGCACCTTCACTTCCTACTGACATCATCTTTACCAAGAGCTGTCAGCAAAATGCAAAAAAATAGAGGGGGAATAACAGACAATTTGATGAGTGCAACCAAATTTAAAAAGTTTACGCTGTTGCCTTCAGCTATATAACACACATCATTATTCACCCTGAGAGGCATCAGTGGATGCATTAGCAGAATCCAGTTCCCCAAGACACAGCTGAACACGTGACAGATGAAAAGGCAAAGTTTTTCTGCACTTGCTTCAACTTCTTTTAAAAAATTAAAAAAAAAAAAAATAATCTGAGCATAGCCTAACCATCCATATGACTTACTCCCTCCTCAAGCAACAGCAAGCATGATTCAGAAGAAACCCAGCATAAAAGCATGTAATTAAATGCAAAAGAAAGGACCTATAGTAAAATGCAACATTAGTTCAAACCAAAAATCTGAACACCACACAAAAAGGTGCAATAAGGAGGGTATACAGTGTGCATCCTGAATTACATAGAAGAGCTACCCCTCATGTTAATATATCTAAAGAAAAGCAGTTTGGAGAGGTCAGTGCAGAGGTGCCTGAAACACCTTACAGTCTGACAAGCACTACCTGTTCCCTCTTATTAATATGATGGAAAAATCTTGTCATTTTTAAAAGATCTAGCCCATTGAAAGTGTCAGTAAGATTCATCTTAATCATCAGAGGAAAACCTGCAATCCCTAGCTGCCAGCCACCACATCTCCTGGAAGACAGTGCCCATCACCTGTGTCTGCAACAGAATCTCTGCTGTCAAGAGCAACTGGTAGCATTTGAGAGAAAGGACAAAAAACAAGAGGCAAATGCTTCTTTGCAGCAGTGGAGGAATCCACAAGATCTGCAAAAGAGAAGATGCTGTTTCAGGAGGACTTCTGTGGCTCTGATGTCTCCAAGACTTACCTCACCTAACCATGAAGGGCTCATGACTCACTGTGAGAGACTGTCTTTGCTGAGACACTAATTTCTCATGATCTCTCAGGTGCAAACTGAAGTTCCACCATCTTAAGCAGAAGAAATGTTCCTTAAACAAGGTGGGGGGGGGGGGGGGGGCACACAGAAATCACTTTATCAGGCAGGGGACCTCCTTAGTAGGTCATTCTCCAGGGACTGAAATTACTACAGAGCTACACTTTATTCTGACTGCAATATTCCCAAACTAATTTTCAACCTTATGCTGCAAGTTAAGTTTAGCTAAAAGGAATTACTGTGGGCTGGGTGAGGTTATTGAGCATTACACAGATCTCAAAGATCTTGTACCACACAAAGTCTTCAGTAGCTGGGAATAAAGGCACTGACAACAGCTGAATCTACAATTTTCTTTTACTTTTCTACTTGTTTGGGAAGGGTATGTTCAGAAAGACAATAGTCCAGAAAAGAGCAGACACAGGCACCAACTGCTTGGTTGAACCAGGCTAACAGCACATGGGAAGATCCAACTCAGGGATCAAGTGGCTGATCTGTTCCTGCAGCCTCTCTAAATTCTTCTTTAAAAAAAAAAATCCTTTCTCTTCTTTGGATTTGAAATTCAAAACAGCTGCCAAAGAAAACTGAAGTCAAAACTGTTCACCCACTCACAAATGACCCCTCTAACACTGATTTCATTCCCTGCTAACTAACCTCACTCACAAATCTCATTAGAGCTCTGATGAGTGGAAAGACGGCACAAAAGACAGGTGAAAATGAGAATGAGGTAGATAAAAGGAAAGTGCTGAAACCCTGAGAAGAAACTGTCGTTAAAAAACCCACAAAAGTATTTTAATATCTAAACAAAAGTATTTTAATATCTAATACGTAGGGTAAAAATTAAACTATTTCAAACGCAACAACACTTGAAACATTCCAGCTTTTTTGTTTGCTCTTAATGCCCTGGGGACATAGTTAATGAGGGGCACATTGGCCAACAGTAATGCCAAGTCCAACAGCAAATCTAGCAGATGGTTTCCTCCTCCAAAATGAGAAGCCACTTGACCTAGAGGGAGGCATCCCTTCGGTACAGGGCGCACAGCAACTCTGGCTCCCAAAGGAAGTTCACGGCAATGAACCCACACCAGAGCTGTTCCGAAGCACTGCAGCCCACGGGGAGGACCCACGCTGGAGCAGGGCAACGGCTGAGGAGGAGGAAGCAGGAGAGAAGAGCTGTGATGGACTGATCACAGCCCCGTCCTCCCTGTGCCGCCGGGGGAGCGGGGCAGGGAGGAGCTGGGGATGACGGAGCAAAGCTGAGCCTGGGGAAAGGGGCCTGGTGGGCAAAAAGGTGTTCAAATTTGTCTTTGTTTCTCACTATCCAAGCCTGTTTTCATTGGCTAGAAACTAAATTTTCACCAATTCCAGTCTTTTTCGCCTGTGATGGTAATGGCTAAGCAATCTCCCTGCTTTTATCTCAACCCACAAGCTTTTTCATCTTATTTTGTCCCATTGTCCTGTTGAAGAGAGGGAACGACAGAGCAGGTGGGTGGGCATATGGCAGCTGGACAAGGTCATCCGGCCACAGGGTTGCTCCAACATGATCCTCCCACGGGCCAAGGGGAAATGTCTGCTTTAGCAACTGGAGCTCCTCTTCCTTCTCTAACCCGGCTGCTTGCAGGGCTTTCTCACACTTTTCTCCTCACTGCATGCAGCATTTTCCCCTTTCTTAAATACATTTCCACAGAGGTGCCACTAGCAGCGCGGCTGGGACCAGCTGTGCTCTGGGAACCTTCCGGCCATGTCCAGCACAGAGCAGTCCCGGCCTCTCCTCACAGAGGCCAACCCTGCAGTTCCCCCCTGCCAACACCTTGCCTCTAAAATCCAATACACAAATATAACACCATGAATTAGAGCTACCTACCTGTTTCCCCCCAGAGCCGCAGCGCTATCCTTCCCCGAACTCAGAATTCACCTCACAGGACCACGGCACTCCGACAGGCCATAAACTGTCACACTCCTACTCTAGCTATCGCCGCGGCAAGGACAGACTGTCAGTACCCAATAACTTTCTGTCACACAAGGCTTAGGTGAGAGCCGAGGTGACCTCATCCATGTAAAGAGAATCCTCTAAAACAAGGGGTAAACCACAGTCCAGTCGGCTGGGACCATCCGCTGCCTCCATGCCCACTGCAGGTTTTACTTGTGTGCAGACAGAGCAACCCCCACTGATCACCTGCATCCACTTGAACAATCTGTGGAAAAAAATTACTTATACCTAGAGTTACAACCAATGAACCTGCCAGAAAAGGCTTTATTTTTCCCCCCATAAAACAGTACTGAGAAGTATGATTCCAGATTCCGCGAGAAATAGGCCTAATTTTATGTTTCTGAGCAATGCCACAGAGGGCAATCACCTGCAGCACGTTCATGTCCCCTCCTGATTTACAACTGAAAACGAAACAGAAACCCTCGTGTCTTCTTTTTTTAGGGTTTCCAGTTCTACTGTTGAAATTTGAGGAGAGCGTTCCTCTTCCTTCTCTGTGCACTGCAACCATGACGCGATTTGCTGAGTGCATTTATAAAAGACAAGCTCTAGAAGAAAAAAAAAATAAAAGAGTAAAAAAAAAAGTAAATATGCACTCACATGTTAGTATGTTTTTAACCAGGTCTGTTTGTGGGAGTTTGATGTATTTGCTATTTACACTGAGTATCAGCGAAGGGATGAGACCTCCCATTCAGCTATATAGGGCTACTAAATCAGAGGATAGTATCAGCAAAATAAACAAACAAACATCAGTTCCGACTATTTTGAAGCTCTTCACAGACACTACGACTTGTGACACTGCCATTGCAACCAGCACACTCCCTGGGAGAAAGATAAAACATTGCAATACTCCCTGTAGCCTGGAGGGAGCAAATGTAAATGAACAGCACACAATTTACACAAAGCAGTAACACACATGTGCAAAGGCAGAGTGGTCAAGCACTGGTTCCCACTCCTGTGGGGAGGCACATGCTCACTTGACCAGGTTTGCTACTGAAATATCTTAACAAAAGAGGCAAGATTAAAAGGGGGCACTGCAGGCATCTTCACTCTCACCATCATGAAGAGCAAGAAAGCACACTTCTCTTCAAAAGCGGCCTTGATCCTTGCTCAGGAAAAGGATTCTGTCCTTGTTTTAACTCCTATGTGTAGAAAGAACAGGGTAGTGAGCAGATTTAATCATAGCCCAAAGGATGACAAACAGGCATCACCCAGAAAATGATTACAAACATGCCATCCTGTTTTGACAGCAGTTATGTTGCCATCTTGAGTTTTTCTTCTTTGCTGTAAAAGCAATGGTTTTCGCCCAGCTCCAGACACCTGGTTCCCTGGGGTTTTCTACCTTTGTGGTTTAAAAGCAACAAAGAACTAAAGTTCGTGAACAGAGCTAGAAACCGTGACGTGGCTGTCCACTGAAGGGTTAAATCATAGCTGACAAAAAAAAAAATCCAAAACATAGATTCAGATTTCCCACAGCTGCTTTCAAGCTCCACTCCCCTCCTCTATTTAAGAGTTTATTTCACTAGTTGCTAATCATAACAAAAGATCAAGCACAACACTGTCTTAGTTTTAAGAATTACTTTGATTTAAAGGCCTCTGTACACTCACACATAATTATACCAGATGGAGGGATGATTTTTAACATGTTTTTTTTAAATCAATACAAATACACTAGTTATAATCACTAATGCAAACAGAGGGACAGTGGTAGGAAGGTGCCTTACGCAGCTAATAGCCCATTCCTCTTCTCACCTGGGAGCAGCCGGACTGCTGTAAGGCCACGTTACCACGCTACAGCTACTCCTGTATCAGGGCACTGCATGGGCGTATGTATAACAACTGTACCATTAACTCAGATGGACCCGAAGCCATGCAACACTCTAGTTTGCTTTTTAGTCCTCATCAAGGCAGCAAACCAACTGCCAGCCCAATATTAGCAAAATCTCTGGTGTCACTGCAGCTCTGGGCTGGGGTCCAGGGTAACAGGGTGGTGCCAGCTGAAGCCCTTTGCCCGGCCCCAGCGGTGCTGGCCCTGCTCCACTCCTGTTACCGGATTGTATTTCACCAAGGCCAAGGCACAAGGGATGAAGGGCCAGAAAAAAACCATACTCATAAACAGCTGTTTTGGCAGCACCGGGAATGCTCTAAAAGTCGAGTACACAGCACGGGTGTGTTGGCAAGGGGCTGTTTTTACACACCTGGCTTCTCACATCACGCTTGCGTGCCCAAAATGGAAAACACAGATGGGCCTTGCAGCCTCCGTCCAGTGACCCTTCCCTGTTCAGCAGGGCATTCCGACATGTGTTTAACTTTAAGCTTGTACTTAAATTCCACCGATTTAGATAGGACTTAATTACGTGCTTGAATGCTCTTCTCAGCTGGGAGAAGTGTAAATACATACTTAATATGGTTTGGTGAACTGGTACCCAAGGCAAATAAGACCTATTTTGCTGAGCTAATGGTGGGACTCAATCATGTAAAGAAACACACCTCAGGTAAAGATACCTTCACCACATGTGAAGCTCCTTTTCTTCAGCAGATACCTGCCTATTTCAAGCTGGACTTGCAAATATGTCCACCTCATACTTTGTGTTGCGTTCGGATAGAAAATTGCACAAAAGTGAAAAAGACTTTTTCAGGTGTCCCACAAGAGGTGAGGGAAGATGCATAAGACTGACTGTACGGCCAGGAATGCTCCACACATTGCACTGAGTGGTGTCTGCAACACCGGGATCATCACTGGGCTTCAGCTACACCCCCGGGGTGCAAGAATCAACCAAAAATTTCAGCATCTAATCTGGCTGAGTACTCCATAGGATTATGTTGTACATTAAAATCAGGTGCTCCCTTCATTTGGTTGCAAACAGTACTGCCAAAACAAGAAGTCTGAGAGAGAAAATACAGAACAAGCTATTACAGATGAAATTAGATCACTAGGACCAGGAAAGGAAATCAAAATATTATTTAGGTTTGTCATTTTATTCATGGGAGATCAAAATGAAAAGATAAAAAAAATCCCAATACCATATGACAGAAATATGCATTATTGCATTGCTCATATGATAGTAATAAAAGTAATAAAGACCATAAAGCTGAGAAATCTGCAGGATAGCTTTAAATATAACTGAGATTACCCATTTTATTGGCCAACAACGTCTTCATTTAGAACTTATAAATATACCACACAAGAAACTGCAAATAAAGCAGTTCTGCCGAACACCAATTTATCTTTTTTTTTCAAAGGTATAAAATGAATCTGTTTTAAAGAAATAACTAATAAATAAAACCTCACATCTGTTGCAATTGTATCAGTTTGCAAGCAGATTTAATTTTGTTGGCAGGGACATAAGAACTTTGGGCATGCATACCACTAAAATAATGAAATCCAGCTTCACCCATCAGACTTGGGGAAAAAAAAGGGAGGAAAAAAAAAAAGAGATGATAACAATGAAAGCTCATGCCCCTCAGTGGAACCACAGATTTAATAGAAACCATGTTTCTATGTTGCCTACAGCCAGGAGCAGATGAAAGACACTTGTGCGATTAGTTAACAAGTGGTCATTTAATCTCCCCTGACAAACCCTCCTTTTCAATTTCAGGTTCTCCTGTTACCACTCAATGTTTGAATGCCTTGTTCAAATGTGGACCCAGCTCTGCACAGATCACACAACTCTGCATTCCTAGGAAGAACACAGATCCCTTCGCTTTTGCCAGTAAAACTAGCAAGTACTTTACTGACTCACAACAGTATTTTTTTTCTATTCTTCAGGAATTTAATACAAGGATGATCTTTGATGCACGCTTTAGGAAAAAGTCCTTAATACATGAGGCTTCCAGTACATGGGGGGTAGGTACATGGTCCACCTCACCCAAATCCATTACCTGAGTGGCTCCATGATACAGATGCTGGAAAATGTGGCTGTAAGACAGAAATTCACCACAAAACTGCTACTCCATGTGACTTGGTCCATGCCCTTACACAGTAAATGTCAGGCAGCTCATCTTTTTTCAAAGATCAAGAAGCTATTTTGTTTTATCTCCTATTTACCTGAAGTAAGAGCTTAAACATGGGCACCTTTTCAAGAGAGCATGGCACACAAGATGTAAGCACATGCTTAAAATACATATAGGCTAAGAGAGGCAAAACCACGTTCATCAAGTTATATGCTATGCAATATTCTCTTCAATGTTTATGCTTGTTATTAACCCTGAGTTTGCAATACAGGTTTTGACTTGCAAAGCATCCTTTATGATTACAGCCTTGTCAGAATTAAAATAGGAAGTGTGATCTCTAACTTGAGCCTCTAAATAGGTCTGGCTCTTAGTGCTCACCCTATTCTTAACTTCTGAGAGAAGCCCTTACATTATAGTAATGTATAATTTGTAATACATTTAAACTACATCCTCTTAAAAGGGAGCTTCTGGTTGTATTATGCCTTGCAAGTACAATTCATGAGATAAAGCAGAAAAAAAAATTATCTCTTGCCCCCACCCCCACCCCTTCCCTTATCTAATCACTTCATGAAAAATTACTCAAAGGCGCCTTTAAGGCCAAAGAACACACTCTCAGTCATTTGGTTTCCAGCCATTGACTTTTAAATGGATTGCTGGAAGCAGTGTAAATTTCTTAAATTCCACAACAGTAGCAAGTTACTGAGCCTCCCTTTCATCTCAACTACTCAATTTATGCTCCAGCACACATTACTGCAGATATGACCTCTTCCATCACCAACCAGTGACGCTGCCAGTATTAATGCAAACAGCCGTGCTTTACAGCTACGTGTGAACAAATTGATTCAGCTCATCTTGAATTGGCATTAGAGGGTCCCAATTAGGCTCTAGAAAGTTTAGGGGAAGCATTTTTAGCTGTCCTAGACTGAAATAATCAACATTCCTCCCATCTAGCATTTGTGTTTCCAGTTTGATAGCTCAAATACTGATGATTCACTGTTCAGCCAGCTGAATCAGAAACAGTCCTATTCTAGATGAGTATCCTCTCTGCTTAGTCAGATAAGTTATAGATACAGGGTTTGCGTACAAGTTAATAAGACGCTCTTAAGAATGTCTGCACTGCATAGGTTGCTCGTGTTCTGCTTAACAGGAGGTTTTAAGAACAAGAACTACTTTATAATTCCGAGTTATTTTTTTTTCATTTGAGTATTACTCCAAAATTGCAAATTAAAGTCACACTGTTGCTCCTCTGCCCCAAGAATCCTATTTGGCATTCATCTCTCTAACTGAATGTCTTTCAGGCAAAGCAGTAAGGACTTACGAAGATGCAACTTGTCCTTCATAAAGAAAAATGCCCGTATCTCCTAAAAGCTGGGGTCCGAGCCATAATGGAGCACTATTGGTCACAGGTTCAGAGGTGGCAGGGTCACACAACCTGCAGCACATAAAATCTCACACTGCATGTTGCTCTTTTTTCCTTTTCAATGTAAATTAATGCTTGTTTGCAATCCAATTAATAAATTTGTAAATTCAGTGTTCACTCCTGACTGTAACCTGACGTGAACAATCAAAACAAGTCAATGATACAGTCTTCACAGTATTTACATTTAAATACAATACATCCCACAAAACCAAGGCGAATGACCAGAGGCCACACCTTTCAATGCTGCTGGCATCTCTCATCTCAACACCCCAAATCCCAGAAGGAAGGGTTTCCCACCATCCCTAAGGAGCACATCTTCCAGCCCAAGCAAAACCATCACTGCCATGACGCAAGAGTCAAAGGAGCATATTTATTTGTATGAACGTAAGACGTTTACCTACAGGATTAAGAGACATCCATGACATCAGTATTCTGCAAAAGGTTTTTCACAAAAAAATTAATAAATAAAATCAGTGTGCAGAAACTGCCGCTCACCACGAGAGGGCACTTTTTTAAAACCTAAAGCAGAAAACTCCCACTTAAGAGCAGATGCTGTTCCAGTGAGGGAAGAAAGGTTTTGGGGATGAGGGAGGTAAATGCTGAGGGATGAGCCAGCATAAAGATTAAAAAAGTGAAATGTCAATAAGTGCACTCAAGCTTGAGACAGGACAAACATTCATGTGACAGGCTGACCATTTCTTCACTTGCACTGGTGCTGTGTGGACACTAAAGGTACTTCACCTGTCTGCTGTCATCCAAAAATGTCAGCTGCAATTTCAAAATGCTCACAAATTCAACTCTGCATTTCTCTTCTTAGTAAGCAAATTATCTGTGCAGTTAAACTGCACTCAAAAGTATCAAAATATACTAGGAAAAGAAGGTGAACCGTTCTGTTAAACTCCAGAATAACATATGCTACCCTGCCAGCTTTATTTCTGGGCTGCATTTGTCAAGAACACACTGGAAACCTGCTGCAGACAGAGCAGAAGTGCCTTTCTGTTCCAAATGCTGCATGTTAGCTGAGAAAGCAGATCTGCAGAAAGGTCATTATTTCATATTAGAAGTCTGTAAAAGTATCTTATATAGAATCAGACCTCTTCTGCTACAATTCTTTTAAACAAAGAAGATAGACCATTACCTGCTTTAATTATAATTATAATGCAGCCACTGAAAGCAATAAGGATATATTTTTTCCTTTAACCACAATACTATATATCACAAATATAAATATTAGCATTTCCTCAAAACTTTACAGAAAACATTAAAAATAAAACATATCCCTTTACAACACAGTATACAATTACATGTTATTTTAACAAGTTTCTGGAGAATACATCAAGCAAATTCAACCTAAAAGGAAAAGGTACATTATTTCTACCATTTTAAAAGCATACATGATTAAAACACAGATCCAGTTATCCTTTTTTGATTAGAATGAAAACAGTGATACTTTTCCCTGGCAAACACATTTGTTCAAAAAAGGAGCAGCCAATATTGGCTCCAATACCCTTCTCCTTACTCCATGTCATCCCATTCAGGGGTTTCCATGTTAATTTGCCTGCTAATAAACCTTCTGAAAACATTTCAAAGGAAACTTGCTCTCCTCAGTTGCACTCAGATTTCTACAAGCCTGACATCAGGACTGTGTATAATGAAACAATTAACAATGACTCTTTTCTACTCCTTGCCACCACAAGGCCTGTTGATAATAAAAACTTAGCATTTGTGTCAGACTTTCTTTATATTGAAATATCGTTGTGTACAACACTAAGGAAACCAGCCATTGTAATTCAGCTTGCAAGGAAATCTGATGAATTCAGCAGGACTTCCCACACCAGAGCAGTCATTTGAACACATACTGGCAGAACAATGAACATAAGCCAAAATACATAACAGTTATGCTAAAATTATCTAGCAGCAAAGGGGTATGAGAAGCAACATCTGGCTGGCAAAGATAGAGGGCTGATACTCAGTTATTCCTTAAATTGAAGCTGCCAGAGGACACTTTTTCAGACCAGACCCAGGGACACAATGAAAACTGTCACAAGAGAGCCCAGAGAACTCAACTGCTGTGTGCCACAACCTGCACTTCTCTGTGGGTCATTCCTATACCAACAGATACCTACGGAAAGCACTTAGCAGCTAAGGAATGCTCTTCAGGAGCTACTATGCAACAAGGTTAATGGATCCTATGTCACAAACGGGAAGATGAATGCTTTCCTTAGTCTTATGAGGTCAGAAAGTATATGAAGGGAAATAATAAATAGTTTTGCTTCTAAAAGAAAATAAACAGAACAATTAAGCAAAGTTCTGCAGTCATGATGAGGGAATTTATTCACCATCTCCAGAAGATGGTGCCATAGTTTAGAGGTTACCATCTGCCCTGTCTCTCTTCTGGAGCTCACCATCTTCCTAGCACATAGCAGCACACAGGTGACATTTCAGAGACAGGCTCATTAGAAGGAAAACAATGGTTGGGTATAGGACTATCCATAGCAGACCCGGTGCACCTCTGCCCCACCTGCTCCAGGAACAAGACTCTTGGGCAGGCAAACACCCACCAGGACAACCACAACTCCTTCCAGCATGGACTATGAGCCTGAGACTCAGCTAACACCCAGCAAGACTAGACATGAATCTTAAACTACACACTCCAAACATCCCCCAGTCACCTCTCCCCTTGCCCAGTCACCACCATTCTCCCCAATTGTTTGTCTATGTTTCCCCCTTCCTTTCAGGCTTAACTGACCACAAACTATTTCACCATTCAGCCTACTGACTTCAGGCCTGCAGCAGACCTGGCAGAAGCACCGCTTCACTGCACCTATAAAAATCAGAATTTTCCAACCAGACTTGTTTCAGCCCTAGATTGGCAGTGGCTGATGTCAGGAAAAGGGCTGATAAGTGATACAAGGGAGCCTGAGACCTCTCCGCTAGCTCCAGCCTGACACATTTGACACCATCTGCAGCCGGAGTAGCCGTGCAGCAAGCCCAGCTCTGCCAGACTTCCGTCAGGCCCACCACACTCAGCAGAAACGCCAGTCATCTCCTTTGGTGGGCAACCCCTAAGCCAGCTTTTGCTCACAGGCTGTGCTCATGTGGCCACACGTTTAAGCTGTCTGAAACAGGACTGTCATCTACTCACGTGTCCGTAAAATGACATTGGTGTTAGGAGCCCAGCTAAGGTCCCTACACGGTACAGCAACACCTAACTCTGCTGAATTCAAGGTGTACAGCCCTAGGTAATTGCTCACCTTTCTTTCCTGCAAGGGATTCAAGGATTTCTTTGCAAACAATTGCTACTTTATCTAAATAATGAAGTAAAAAAAACCAGTGCAAATGATATTCACCATTTGGGACCATCATAACAACATATCACTTCGACAGACCTCCGGCACATGCACAGTAGCAACAGGACCCCTCTCACTGCATTACTGGCTGCTGTACTATCTACCTTGTCAAGGGGTACTTCCACTTACAGCCAGGCAAATTCAGGGAAATATATCCATAGAAATATTGCACTAGATTTTGTCTAAAAGATATGATGTTATGTGAATCTCTATGGAAACCTCTGGGATGGAAGGCAATAGAAAAATATAGGTATAAAAAAAATAATTACAGAGCATCAAAGCCCATATCCCTGTTTGTACAACTTCCGTTTGAATTTTTGAGCTAATTATTGTTTTCTAAGTTCACCACATGCAGACTGGGCAGGCAACAGGCATCCTTAATGCCAAAACAAAAAACTGCTTGAGTTGAAATATTTAGCTGAAAATCGTGACAGATTCAGCAAGATAGTCCCTGGAGTCACAGTGGTGCTGGCTCCAGAGGGAGCCACTGTCTCGCTTTTGCAGTGCCAGCAAGAGGCCAGCACACAGATAAACGGCAACTGCACCACCAAAAAGGCTTTCCAATGAAAATGCAGAGAGGATACAAACAAGGGGAGTCTCTCCCGCGTTAAGTGCTGAATAGTGTAATGACAGCTACTTTCCCAACAATAAGTGACAGCAATCGTGTACGTTGTAATATTGTGATCAAAACAAAATAGCTTGCTTTATAAAGAACACAAATAGTTCAGTCTTGCCAGAAGAGAGGGAGCGTGGGTGCGTGCACGCATGTGTGTGCAGCAAAAGAGCAGTTCACATTCAAAAAACATGGTATGGGGTTGAAAGCCCCCTTGTTGAAAGAGCCTGCAGAATAACAAACCAAACACATACCGCAAGAAGATAATTGAGAAGATAAGGAGTCTGTTGGAAAGAGCTGCAAATAAAGACATAAGAGCATCTTCTACTCCATTCCTCACAAACACCTGTAATGTTGTTTTCTTCCTTGTTAAACAACAGAACAAGGCCTCCTTTTGTAATTGCTTGAACTGTGCTGAACTTGGATCATGCTCAGCTGAACGGCTTCTGATCATTCTGGTCATACAAAGCAGATGAGTAATGAGCAGATTGGGAGGGTCAGAAAGGTGAGTGCACACCTTGACATGGACAGAGCGTACAGCAAAGAGCAAAGACAGAAGTTCATTGTTTCCCAGTGGAACGAGTCCTGGAGGAACAAGTATATCCTCCCTGCAGTGAGGAATGAGATCAATTCTTGGGAGATATATCCAACATAGCTGTAAAACAGGTTGTTCAAGGGGCCACCAAGCTCCCGAGGTGGGGCTACTGCCTGCACTAGGCTCTATAGCCATGTTGATCTGCACCCAAACCAGCTAAACTTTAAAGACCACCAATTTCATCTCCATAAACTACAGTAACAACCTGGCCACATTGGAGACGCATTCAAGGTCATATACCACCCCAAAGATTCCTTAGATTCACTGCCCCTTCTTTATGGAAGGGAATGGTCCATCTCAAAGCTGTATCAACTCTAATCCAGAGCGGAGCATTTGCCTTGATCTCCTCTCAGAAGTCAAACTGCGGAGGGGTGGGTGAGTTATGGGCAGACATAGTCCAAATACATTTTCTCTTTTACAGTGGTCCAAGTACGACTGCCAACTAAAATTAAAGTTTTGTGGTTTTCTGTCTGCATAGCAGCAGTCAGCCTTTGTGAGTGGAAACTAAATCCCAGAGACGCGCAAGAGCCAGGCTGGCAAATGCTCTGGCTTCCAGCAAAGCAAGAGAGCGCGTTTTGCAGATAATAAAGCAACATGACGCAAGTTAGAGAGACTGGTTTGTTTTAACTCTACCTGCTGCATGTCATTAAAAAACATAAGATGTGCATCTCTGCTACAGTTCATTCATTGGAAGCCTAATGGATGGAAGTTTAACATATCACTAACCAGGACTTATCAGACAAGTGCAGTGATTTTCTCCAAGGAGACTGCCAACGGAGTGCTCCCGTTTTATGCTGCATAATGTATCAAGGCTGCACAGAGTAGCAGGAGAGAAGCACCCAAGTGCTCACTTCCAGCAAACATAGTGCAAGTCAAAACTCAGCCTCCTCCGCTCCTGTTTACGCCAGCCCCTCAAACACCACCTGGTAGGATGACATCCATCAGGAGCTGGTTGTGGCCTGTGCCCATGCAGGTGAGACTGGCCAAGCAAAGCAGAAATGTAATAAACCACACAGACCTCATAAGGCCGGAGGTGGCTGCCAGCTCCACTCTGCCCTTTGAGCAAGTTCAGAGCTTTGTTCTCCACCAGCTACTTTATGCCCCAAATGGGAACACATCAGGAGCACATGCCAGCTTACCAACCATAGGGATGCTCACTCCTTCCCACAGAAACAAAGCTCAGTAGCAGCTTCGCAAGTTCTTCTTTGATGTCTGTCTGACACCGCTGGCTTAGGCAGGCAAACTGGAAGCAGAGCAAAACCGGACTGGTTGATGTCCTGACATACAGCCAACCACCACCTGAAAAAGGCTTTGCCTTATCTTCTTCACCAGGTCTCTTCCCACCACATCAACAGCCCTTCTCAAACAGGAGGGAGCAGAAACATCTCACCAGTAGATCTGGTCTGTAAAGGGAGAGTAGCTGGCTTCCAGCACCCCTCAAGTGCCGCAACCCCATTTTGTGTTATGCAATGACAATGCTTCCACTATGTACCTAATAGCTGGTTTGGTATTGCTAATTGCTTGCTCACTGGTAAAGATCTACTCTCAAAGGAGAGAGCAGCAAAAAGCACCCCATGAGCTATGGCTCCTTTCACTGCAGCCTTCCTAGGTCCCCTCTACAAGATAATGAGGTGGGGGACTACAGCCCCAAACAGATTCTTTTGCTCTGGAACAGACCAAAAGCTTTATTTTTCCTCCTATCAGAATACTGTTGTGATATAACACTGTTTTCACTGGGAATCTACTAACACTCATTATACCACAATGAGCATTTTCAGCAGAAATTCCATAGGAGAAGAATTATATTAATGGCTGGATGCATCTACTGTATCAAGCAGAATAAAATCAAAGAAACGCAAGTACGTGTACTTCAATGAAAAGCTGGCTTTGCTCAAGCAAAGAAGATAAAGACAGTAAAACATATAAACAGGAAAAAACTAATTATAAAAATAAAAATCCTTTTGAACAGTCTAGATGGTCATTTGGAAATAAATTTCTATTCTTAATGCCTCAAAACGCCTGCTATGTCAAGCTTATTGCCAGAAGAAAGGCTGCTTACAATGATAATTTTCTTTCATTAATGTATAACAAAATATTTATATGAAGAAGTTCCAGACAGAAAGCAAGACTTTTTTCCTCCCTCTGCCACCAACATGCTGTTGAATCAACCTTCCTTAAAAGACATGATCTGCTGAATTAAGGGAAAATTGAGTAGCTCACAGAAAAAGAAAGAAAAAAAAAATAAAAGGAGGACAAATTAAAAGCTTGGCTTGACGTGTTAATCTCTGTTGCTTTAATTATTGTGTTTAATGTCAATTGGAGAGAAAAAGAAATAAAAGACTACAACAAAGCTGTGTGTCCTGGATGCAGCGTGCTCAGCAGGACTTCTGCCAAAAGCGCAATGTTTTTATCAAAACAGTGTCTGATTAAGCTTTCCCTCTCCCTCTGACAGTCCTGTGTGTTTTCATCTCTTGATTTAGAGCCAAATTAGCTACCCGTTCCAAGGGTTAATGCTCTTGAAAGTCTTATTATGGTAGCTATCTGCTCAGAGCTGCTACGTGTAAACTTAAACATACAACAAACCCAAGTACATTATGCCAATACTACATAAAAGAGATAAGATAGTATTTCTTTGACTGTGCAAAGTCATTGGTAGCTCAAAGAACTGTGGCAGACTTAAGACTTGCTTGTACTCTGATGAGCTTAGCTTGGAGGTAAGCAGGGTAAGTCATCCACTGCCAGAATAGAGTCTGAAGTCTGGCTAGTGGCACTGCAAAATGACAGGCTGCTACAGGGAACGCATCTTCCACTTGAACCTCCCCATCAATAATCTGAGAGAGAAATGTTGGCTAGAGCTGAACACTATTTTTGGTTGACTGACAGACTTAGGCTAAGAAAAAAAAAAAAAGAGGGAAAAAAACACCTCTTCCTTTTGTACTGTTTGATCCAGTTTCTTGTAAATGACCCCATTACAGGTATCAAACCAATACTTCATGCCAGACGGAATGACATCCATTGCTGCCTCATCTATGTGCATTTTAGAGACACTAAGAATCACAGCAGTCCTGGAGATTAAATGCTTTAACAAATAACAAACCTAGTACCATCATTTTCCCTTAAACACAGAGGAAACCAGTAGGCATAAAATGGAGGGTCAAGTCAACTGGACTGCTCTTAACCAAAACGACTGCAAGCTTTAGCACTGGGTCCAACACGGCACCAGGGCAGAGATGTCTCCAAGGCTCTCCATCCTCTCCTTTGCTCTTAACTGCCACATGCAGGAGGACTGACTGCAGCCTGCTCACTGCACACTCGGATCACACCTCTCTAAGGAAGAGCTCTCAACGGCAACCCACTGATCTGCACCTTGTCCTGACCTTCAGGCTGGCCAGGGGCTCCTAACCAGCATTTCCTTTGCTCATGAGGTTTCCATACACTTTGATCAAACTCTGGAGAACAAGAGAGCAGGACAGGACTGTGTGATTGAAGCACAAAAAGGGACAACTTTATAAGCAGTCATTCGGAGAAGAGATGGAATGAGTGGTCCTTACCTCTTCCCCAGCTACCACTACATTTTAGAGGAAAGAGCTTGCCATTTCCACAGCAACACTTCTATCCCACCTTTCAGAGGAAGTCAGCAAAGCATTTCATGAGAGCACTCTTTACAGCACCTTTCTTAATTGGTTTTACAATCAAAGAAATGAACCAAAGAGGCCACGTCTCACTTGTGTGAGGTCATGTTCTTCATGGACCGGCAGACCCAAACCTCTTCTCTGCCCCACAGCCTGTTGCCATCAGCTTACGCTACCTTTCAGTAGAGCTGCACAGATTCATTAGTGTTCTAATAGCTTTCTTTATCTAGCTGTTTTTCCTGCAGCACATCTCTGAAGCATAAACCAAGCCTGGAAAAAAAAACTAATTAGCGTAGACAGCACTGCAATGCAATTCACAATGTTAACAGCCTCTAAGTTTTCAGGAGAGAACACAAAGCGATAAATGCTGGTACACTGAGAACTAATGAAACCTCTGAAAATGTTTGTAGCTGGGAGACCTTATTGTATAAGGATTTAGATTTGAAAGACTATAAGGGAAAGCTTTTTAATTATAATAATATATGTAAAGAAAACTGTTACTTCTGTACTGTGCTTATTTAAGGCTTTATTGTTAATTAGTTTACACAAGGAAGCAGAAGAGTTGAGAAAAAAATAAAGGTTATTTGCTCTAAATATTAACATTTGTCTGTTAATTTTGATAGAAGCTCATCCATGGATTGTACTACAGTTCAAAAATGAGGATGAGAAAACTTTTCTTTTTGTCTTGCTACACTATGGAATTTGTAAAATGCAGATTATGCCATGTAGAGCAGACACAAATACTGCAACTATTTCTTTAATATTTCCTTGAATGTTTCTCATTAAAGCACTGGCACAGGATGGAAAAGCAGCAACACATCACTGAGCTTCAGCCAGAGCTCAGCTGAAGGTCAATCAGCCCCATAAAACAGCAATGCAATTCCCACTCTGTTCTGCCAGCTCAGCTTCCCAGGAGCTGTAATGCACCCAGGCTCCGACATCCTTGCATGGTCTTCCGACCCAGCTTCAGCCTCACTAACACAAAGGTGCTTGGCTACATCCTTTGGGAACAGGGAGAGCAGTTTCTAAAGAGGGTTCATGGGGCAAGCTATGTTTGTTCTTGGGCACTGACTGTATCTGAAACAATATGACCTGTGTTCTTTACAGTGAAGACATTCTCTGCATTTAAAGTATAGCAAACAGGCTTCGAAGGCAGGGCCACCAACATTTCAGTACCTGACTTGAAGGGGGTAAGAAATTCGCCCTAATGAGAAGGCTTCACAATAGCAAATGAAAGGATAAACTAACTTCTCTTTTGTATGGCTTTGCTGTCTTTGCTGTGCTTTCTCTCCTAAGAGCTGCAAATGTCAGCACAGTCTGGGGAAGACAAGAAACAATGTCAAGACCTGAAGTCCAAATAAGCAGATATAGCTACTACTCTTACACCAATCAGCACCCATTTTCCTATTGACTGCTCCTTTCCCTTATCAGGCAAGACGCTGCAGAGAGGAAAGAAAACTGCACCCATTTGGTAATGCCATTTGTAAACGAGCGCAGCCTTTCATTTCCTACAGACTGGTCTAGCTCATAGCAGGGGAAAAAGAAAAAAAGGCTTGTAAGCTTGTCATCTTTCACATGCACATATACCTCCTTCCTCATATACATCAAGGCCTCCATGAACTCCAACACAGTTGTAGAAAACAAGATCAAATGTAAGCCAGTTATCCACAAGCTATTTTCCCTTTGTACCATCATAAGCAGAAAAGGTGGCAGCAGGTACTGTCACCAGCAGCTCCCAGCTCAGTGCCAAGGTATATATGATCCTGAGACAAAGTGACCTTGTAGCAGCTTGAGTACAAAAGCATGAAAATCTAGCCCAAAGGAAAAGTGTGTCAGGAGAGCTGGGACAGGTCTGCTAGTGATCAGTTGCGCAACTATGGGCATCTCGCTCTCCATCACCGCATCTTTGCCTCCTCCTGATTTCCCTGAATCTCTGCCTCTTATTTAGATTCTGCAGGAGCATAACCTTCTGCTGTCCTGTGTTCCTCAGACTGCCTCAACCTCTCCCTGCTAAAAGTACCTACAAGAGCAAGGGAAAACAATTTAGGCACAGTTTAAAAGCTGCTAAATATAGTTCCCATTCTTCAATTGTCTTACAAATTGAAATGGAAAAAGGCATCTTGGTTTTTTTCAAGACACTGAGCTTCTACTGAAGCATAGCAAGAGACCATTCTCTATGCCTAGCAGCTTAGTCTATCTGCCATGAATTGAGACAGAGTAAAAGCCTCAGAAATGACATAAGCCAAGTACCACAGAGTAGTTTTTGCCTTAATACCAGATAACTCTTTAAGATAAATTACTATTAACACAGAAGATTCTCACAAATGGTGCATTTATTTTCTTTTTAAGAGTCAATAATGAAAACTATAAAGCTGAGACCCCATTTGAAGAAAAGATGATGCTAACAACCTGATAGATATCCATGGGTTAGAATAGACAGAGCTTCATTTCATGTTCTTCCTTCTAGCTATACATATGGCAGGGATAAGCCCCTTTACAAGTATTATCTCTTCCTGAGACAATTTTTGAGGCAACTTCTATGAAGTTCAGGAAGATGACTAAAATGATGTTTACAGATAGTCCTGGAAGATATTGTATTATATAGGAAAAATACCATCTTAATGTTCCATTAAGGAATTTTTTCAGTCATTGAGAAGACTTTCATGATGCCCAGTGGTGTAAAGGAAGAGCGTAAAGCTTTTTTTTAAGGTTCATTAAAACCCTACAACAATGGCCCTGAAATAAGAGTTTAGTACTACACCAACCTCCCTCAGGATTAGCTTCTAATTGAAGCTGTAACAGTGAAGTAGTAGGGAAAAAAAAAAAAAGGCCCTGAGGACTAAAATCTGCATCTTTTGATGCACCTCTAGCATCTTCTCAACAAGTAAAGCTATGTCCTAGACATCTAACAAATACATATACAACAGACTACGTACAAACTGAACCCCATTAGATAAATCTACTAGTCAACTATCAAGACTACAAGTCTGTCCTCCTGAAAGCGCTTTATTTGAAGAACAAATTTACTTTCTCACAGCACATCAAAACTCAGCTGCTGCTCCACCCAACATCACCTCTTTCACCCTCACACAACTAATGATTTAATTGAGCCAATTACAGAGTTGGGAGTAATTCAAGAAGAAAGAGACCAGGACAGTTTTGCTTTGCAGTGGGAGTCTAGAGACCAGATACTAATGGTACACAGTACCTTCAGACAAGATAAAGGACTACACCATGTGCCAAGGTCCCCACCAGCTCTGAGCTTTCTGTAAAAGAGCTTAAAAAGTTAGGGGACACCTTGGAGGAGTATTTAAAATGGGAATTAAATAGGTTTGAGCAGCAAGAGATACCTTTGGAAATTTTCTTTTAACTATTCCCAAGCGATACAAGTTTTTCACTAACGCTTGATGCAACGCTCACGTTGGTGCAACACCACGTTGCCTCTTCTAGGAGCCTCAGGGCTCCAGCATAAGGTATCCTTCAGCAAGGAAAACACACTGCAGGCAAAGGCACCAACACTGTTGATGAGGACAACAGGTATTTCTTCACTGCTTTGGACATTTCGTTTGACTACTAAAGCAGCCAGAAAAGCCCATGACCAGAGACTGGCTGCCAAAGAGCATCTCCTTTTGAAAACTGTTCACCCTCAGTCAACAGAAGAACATACATGGGAGGAAATCCACATTGTGTTTGCCTGCTTAGCCTGTAAAAACTGAGTCCTATGACTCAGACATATAAGGTTGCTGGCTCTGAGTGATTGTAAAATATAGATGCTTCCACTTCAAAGTAAGAAATAGAGTTTACATCTGCTAGAAGTCAACATCAAATCCAAATAGTTGCCTTGACAGCTCTCCAGTGGCATTTGAGTTTTGACCCATATTACTGATACACAAATCAAACATAACAGGATTTATTATTAATTTCTACTAACCTTCATTAGCCACTACTTTAGTTTTAAATGGTGTCTAAGGATCAGTATCACCAATCCCTTCACAGCAGTTAAGTTGCCTGAATAAAATATAAGCATAAATTGCTTATGTAAGATATACTTTTGCCTTAGTAACACAGGTCAATCTAAACACCTATGTCTCTATTAATAATTTTTTTTCTAAGCTGAGTACATCATGTAATTTACTGCTGCTAAAGAAACCAATAGCTTACCTTACTCTCTTCCATCAAAAAGATTTTGGGCGAATAAGCTAAAGGTCTTTATTATATATTTGCTTTCTTATCAAATGTCTGTTTAAACAGTCTCTGAATTTAGCATACCTCATCTCCTACATAGAGGTATTTGTTAACTGTGTCCCTTCTTCTCTTTTTTTCCACAGCTGACAACCCAAAGATATGTAAAACCAGATTTGTACTTCTTACACAGCATGCCCAAGAGATGTCTGAAACCTGGATTTTGGATTTAACTGTTCAGGCAACAAAGTAGAAAGAACCACCTGTTTCAGATACAAATACTTTGATATCATACATTTCTAATGAATAAACACTACATAAAAGAAACAGCAAGAACCAACATTCTCTACCTCTGACCATTCAGTTGGTGTTTCTAAACTGCCCTGCTGTGACAGTGCTGTTCGGCAGAGCTTGGCTTATGAATGACCCCAAGACATCCCTGAAGCTGGTGGAGGCAGGCAGTCAGCTCCTGAACATCTCAGGGGTGGAGGAAGCGTTGGAAGAAGGCATGACTTCTGCTCCCTTTAGAAAAGCCCTTTGCATGGGGGTCCCCAAGAAAGTAGATGGGGAAGAACGCAAAAACTTCACACCAACAAAATTACCCGTTTCCCCTTCCCAACTGCATGCTAGGGAGCAAAGGAGAAGCCTTGAGCAGAAGCCCACATAAGCCTGTTTCCACCATTAAAAATATAACATAAGAGGATAAAGAATAAACAAACTGCCAGCATGGCTTATCCCAGGATGAGCTCCAGTTCGCTAAATATTTGTTCAAACAGAGGCAGAACAAGGAAGCTAGAAAATACTTACAGAACTCCTCATCCATACGCTTGGAGTTACTAATCTAACAATGAGAGTACAAGCATGAACAAAGCTAACACGCCTCCATTTCACCCTCTCTGAAGAGGTAAAAGGTCTTAGTACTGTAAATCACACTTTTTTCCTAGGTTTTATGAAACATCTTGATGTCTAATGCTGCTCAATTCCCATCTCCACAGCAGAGAAGCTTCTTCATTAATTGCTATTTTTTTTCCTCTGATGACAGAAATCAGACTCAAGGTCATGCTGAGCACCTCCAGCACCATACAATGTCCTACCTTTGCATTTCACTGTCCTGCTGTCATGAATGACACCTCTTCACTTTTCTCACTGTCGCTGCTGTTGAACCTTCTGCAGCACTGACAGATAAGGACTTGACATGAATTTCTTTGGACACAAGATAGAAATGAGATTTGGCCAAGCACCTCATACACAGGTGGAGATAAGTATGTTCACATGAAAGAAGGGACATGTTTTCATCCCTCTTCCTCCCAAACTCTTTTCTCCTCAAGAAAAACCACCAGAAAAATATTGTGTAAGAAACAGAGATGGAAGAGGCAGGGAGGTAAAACAAAGCCAAACAGATTATTATTTGGTATAAATCTACTCTGGTTCCTAAAGGAACGAATAAAGTAAAAAGAGAAGACATTCAATACACCTAGCTTTCATCTTTCACAATATTGGGCTGGTGCCCAGAATTGAAGGAGTGGTGTGAGTTTGCTCATATGAGCCAAAAGAAGTGGTTTTCACTTGATGAAAGTATCCTTTGCAAGGTAACAGTTACAGTGTTTGCCACAGATCAAGTCTAATTCTTGCAACATCTCAGACTGGAAAGAGTTTCTGTTTTTATTAGTTGTCAGTAAGCTCAACCCCTTTTACTCACTTTCCTTGAATGCTACTTTTCTACCTGGCATTAAAATCTCTCTTTGGACATTTACTCAATTAATTTGCTTTAATTAAATTGAGATTACTCCACTTAGGAAGTGAAGTGAACTGAAATCAAATTAAAGCAACTTTAATTTTGAAAAGTGTGCAAACACAGAGGTTTAATGAGGTTTAAATAATCCTTTTTAAATTCACACCTTTAGTTAATTTAATTCAACTTTCCCAAGGATCCCTGTACAGACATGTTCTATGTCAAGACGTATTTGAGAAAAAACAGTGAAGGGAAAGCACCACTCACAGAGAAAAAAAGAAGATAAAGGCAATTCTGGCTACAGATCTTCTCTGCAACAGGATGAGATCACTTATTTTTCTGCTTTTAAGTACCCTGCTAGCAACAAAAGTACGGGGGAGGAGAGGGTGCATCTGCACACATCCTCAGCATGTCTTCTTCACCACTTACAGAAGAGGGCAGAGCAATGAAGACCTGAGATCCCTTTGTCAAATGAAGAGGTGAAAAATTATAGGGAAGAAGACACCAATAGCAACCAAGAAACACATAAGATAAATTAAACCATATCCTAAGGTGAGACAGACTACAAGCACAGGTATTTATAGGGACTACTCAAAGAAGATGTCCAGGATGCACATAAAGGAGCAACACTGTAACACTGCTGTGATGATCGTGTCATTGTGCGTGGTCTCATCAGGGTCATCGAGAATCCCTCTGCCCTCCTTCAAGGGGGCAACATGAGTTGTCGCTGCCCACAGGGTGAAATCAAGAAGCAGGCTGAATATTTTATTTGAAACAACCCTAAACTACCACGCAGGGCTTGCTAAGCAAGACGAGACAAACATGGTGCAATATCAGCAGCCCTTTGGTTTTGACCTTTAGTACTGGTATCAAACCATCTGTTATTAATAGTTGGTCGCGGCTGCAAATCTTTGGTTGACTGACTTGAATGTTGCTCCAAGCCCTTACCCATGGTTTGTCTTTTTACTTGTCTTGAGTAGCCTCTTGGCATTGGAAGCTGCTCTTGGTGCTTGAGGGCATGTTCTCCAAAATCTTTCCTGGCTGATTTCTGAAGTCCTCTGGCTATCATTTCTTCTTCTCCTGTGCACTCTCCATCTGGCTTCAGACCACAGGATTTGTTTTCCTCTCACCAATGATATCTGCTCTTTCTGAATATGTCTGAAGACACCCCACGTGCGCAAACTGTGAATGCTTGTGAGCACACGCTTGCAGGCTGGTCTGAGCCCGTGGGCAGCTTCCCTACCAGCGAGGTCCGTCTGCGATTCCTCCCACCCAGGAAGCCCAACGACTGACAGCCTCCAACAACCCACTACATGTCTGCAGAAATGACACATGCAATGCTTGCCAGTTCAGACAGCACTTGCCAACAGCTAACATAGACACCACTATCTAATGCCACTATTTTCCCACACCTCTGCACTTTTTTTTTAAAGTAAGGAGACCCAGTACTGCAGAAAGGTTGTGAGCTCGAGCTGGCAAAAGGGATGGTGCAGAGCCTGGCTGTGGCTCTGCAGTGGCACACATTGATGGTGGGATGAGGTAAGACCCCAGAAGCACCAGCACAAGCAGGTATGTGTCCATGCTGGCACAGTTGCATGCAGAACCTTCATTCTCTGTTGGGATTTTACAGTCCTTCCTATCACTACCAGGAGCCCTGGCAGAGCCATGCACTGCACAGCCTGCGGAAATCAGTGAGACTGCTTACGCACATGCTTATGTGCTGCTCTGAGTCAAGGCTTAAAAGCAAATGCGTGCCTGAGTATGAAATAAATCTATTTATGGCACTGGAAGCTGTGCAAAATACACACATTTGCTACCTCTTCACTAACTCAAACTGCCATTATGCACATATTAGACACTGACAGCAAAATAAAACTCTAGAGTTTTCATATAAATGCTGTCACAGACTAATTCAAAGACAATTTCAAATTAGGCAAATAAATCCCTGTCCAAACTTTCCTTCAAAGATAATGAATTGCTGGTTTAGTTCAGGCATTCACATTTTCAGCTCATAAATGGCAGAGGATTTTTTTCTTCCCCCTCCCTCCCCAAATGTAACAAACCACTGAAACACAAGGTTAATCACTGAGCCACTTGCACCTGCATAATCCTGTTCATCACTAATATGAGCTGTAATTTAAATTCCAGAAAAAATAAAGACTGGAAGGGTGGGAGATGATAAAATAGCATTCAGGACAACACAAAAATGCTCAGCCCTTAAATAATCCCAGAGCACCACTTGGATTCACAGACCTTGGCAGGAAGAGATTTCTAGCAAGCTGAAGGCACTGGGAATGAATTTCCCCTCTCCTCCCAACACAAAAGGCAGAGGCACAATCAGTTTGTACCAACAGCAGAACTTACACTGGGAAACCACAGGGAGTAGGTTAATTGTGAGATTGTGAAGAAAAATAACACTTGCTAGAAAGCAATTAAAAGCCATTCTCATGAGTGTTCAGAGTCCTTTGCAATTTACTCAAAACAAACATGTTTCCCTAAAAAGGAAAGGAAAAAAAAAAAATCGAAACCCCCTCAACCTTCAACACAAGCTCATTACTCCCTCCAGGTTCTTCTAAAACAAGCGCTTGCAGTGTATTTTGCAGCTCTGTAAAACTTGCAAAGATCTCTCCCTCACAATGACCAGGATAAATAAACCAAAAATATTTTGCTGTAATTTCCATACAGGACCTCAAACACTTTGCAAATGTTCAGGACAGCAGGAAAGGGTCAGTCTTGTGCTTACACAGAGTTAGGCACATGGAGATGCTCCAATTCATCACTGCCTCCCAGGGAACAAACAGTGGGGTGGAAAAGCATCACGCCTTATTTCACGGGTGGCAAAACAAAATCAGATTTGCTCAGACTTGTAGAGGAAGCTGATGAGAGCTAGAAAGGGCCAGAGCTCTCTGCACAGACCAACACTGGCTCTTCACAGAACTCATCCAAGATGCTTTTCTGAACTAAAAGCAGCATTGCGGCACACTGGCAGCCAAACCGCCCCTCACACCAGCACCGAGGGCTGCGTCTCGCTTGCTGCGCCGGGACCCGCAGCACAGAGCCTGCTGAATCCCACCGCAGCCGCCTCCTTCCCCAGCACACGGCAGAGATGCCGCAGCAAAACCCTCTTCACCAGCAAGCATGTGCATTTTGGTGTGAAATGCATCGCTGCAGGGAAAGCAGCCAGGCTCCCTTGCCCAGCTGAGAGCCGTCAGGGCTTTCTGCCAAGGCCAGCCAGTGCCAGCTTGCAGTAAGGCAAAGCCGGGCCTTTCAAGATGAGAAAGAGCTCCCAGCCATACAGAATTGGTTTGGACAGAAAAGAAAACAACACTCAGTGCATTCTCCTGGTTAACACGTTGGTGCTGCGGTGCTCTCCATTTAACGAGAGGAAAAACCTCCTGCAGAAGAGAGGTGAGGGAACAGGGCTGTATCAGACCACAGAGGACTAAAGAGCACCCGAGCAAGGGCCACGTCACCAGAAACCAACTGTTTTCATACAGAAATGAAAGGTGGCAAGTCAGGGTTGGGGTGTGGAGAATAAAAAAAAATAATTTTAAAAACACTGATAAACAGGAAATAAAGATCAGAAGCTTCTGCAAATCGCAGAGAGGAAGCTGGTAGCAGTGCAGAGGCAGTTCCATGACCAGCCTTCGGCATCTTCCAGCAAACACCTCTCAGGCAGCCCCGAACAGCTCTCAGCCACCCAGCAGCGACTTCATGGGGGGGAAACCATGCAAGGGCCTTGTGAATTAGGAGGAGGCTTTTGTAAAGGATATTAAAGCTCATGCTTTGGGGATTAAGCCAGTCTTTATCTGTTAGAGATCAGGATGTGGCTAACAGTAGGGAACAGATTATCTGCATCTGCCGCCTAGGAAGGATTTACACCTTCTGAAGCATCTGTGCCGGCTATTGTCAAAACCACCCTTCAGCCTAAGCCAACAAGCTCCAACGGGCAAGAAAATAAAAGCTTCCTAGGTTGCATACAAAGGCCTCCGAGAGGCAGCATATATAAGACTTTTCAAAAAAACTTTCAGTAATTTGGAAGAACAGAAATGAAATATTGATTGTACTTGGCCTTGCAGAAGTTAATTTTTCAACAGTGAAAACGTGGGCTGGCCCTGGCTTGTGAAACCTGTCAAGAAAACACCCATCTCAAATTCATTTAATATCCACCAGGAGATCTACATGGTGGGCAAAGAGCCCCCTGAAAACACCCTGAATTTCTACAAATTTCCTTTAGGGGGAAGAAGGTGCATACAAAGTCTCTGCTCTTGAATAAGGAAGAATTTGTAGCTTCATTCAATCCATCCCTCCATTAATTAACTGCTATTAATATTGAAAATAGCTGCTTCTTGGGACAGGGCCATGGTGTAGCCATCTCTGATGTGCTCATGTGTGCCGTAGATGAGCGTGCACACTCTGCACAAGGTTACAGCAATCACACAATATATTTACAAACTCTTTAAATTAATTTACCCCAAGTTCTTTAACTGTGTCCCTGACAACCAAATAACATATCCATTTATAGTTACAACACCAAAAACAAACAGCATATTAAATCTCCAGAAAGCTATTTCAGAGCCTATCTCAACTGCTGTAGAAATAAATCAGTCCAAATATTCCCAAAATTCATCTTCCAGAAAAGCTGATAATCACTTGCTCATAAAAAACAAATGTTCAACTGGAGTCAGTTTTGTAATATATTAATTAACATAATTTTCATCTGTGGTGACAACAGGCCATCTGCCTCTCTGGCATCACGAGAGACTCTGAGTTTCAAGGCAGTTTAAGCTGTTTCTTGTTGCGCGTGGCGGATTTTCATCTAAAAACTAAGCATGAGTTTCTTATCTCTTTTTGGATAAGCACTTCCCAACAGGCAAACAAACTTTTTTGACTGGTAACCCAGTCCCCCGTATCAGCTGCTCTCAACTCACTGCAGTGTGGTACTCGGCAGCTGGTACAAGGCAGTGTTACTCCAATATCCATACCAGGATCCTGGCTCAAAGTCAGAGACTACCCAAATAGGAAAAACCATCTAGAGAAACAGTCAGCAGGACTTCTTCTGCAATAAATTAAGTGCAAGCTTCAATGGCAGAAGCTATTATCTGGATTATCAATAAAATTGGCCTAGGGGCATAGGACTTATGACTAGACACCTCTATAGACACAATTGTCTCCAACACAAACTTGCTGAGCTATGGCCAACTGGCAAACTCAAGCATTTTATTTTTATTTCAAAGGGAGTGAAAATGCCAACAGAAAACCATCTCTATTCATCCTGACTGTCTTCACCTTCCAGCCTCACAGTAAAAGTGGAAGAATACAAAAATGGGTGAGGTTTTCCTAACTGTTGTTGTCACTCACAGGCTCCCATAACTCAAAGTGATTCTTTACAGTACTCCCAAATAGCACCTCAATCTGCAGAACCCTAGGGTGAACAACCATCATTCTGGCAAAGACAAGGGTTTAGGAAAATCACCCACATACTGGGCAATAAGCCTCCCAAACTTCAGTAAGAAATAACAACCTCATAGTTAAAAAGCAGGTTCATTTACTCTGCTATTTATAGCTTAATTATGTAGATGAGCAAGATATTTTCAAGTCAGACCTGATAAGCTGCAACGATTTTATAAACAGAAAATCCCTTGGAAGATGAAGTCTAGTTCCCAGCTTTGAATCCAAGCTGAGAAATGATGACCAGCATCCAGCTCTGCAGGCCAGAATTGTTTCTTAACTATACGCACCACACTGAAACCCACATCAGGGTTTTGAGAATCACACAACGTTGAATTTCTTAGAAGTTGTCAAGCTGTGGCTTTGAGATCTGCCAACCTGCCCTCTACCTCAGCATTTGCCACCCAGTCCCAGTTGGTCCCCAAGTCATCACAGACCCTAAATTTTTGAGGGAGAGGCGCATGCCCAATCCTTCACGGGCCTGTAAAGCACTTGAACTGATGGTGATGGCTATTAACAAATGTAACCACACCACCAGCGAACATCTCCAGGCTCCAACACAAAACATTTTCCAAATAAAATCTTACAACACTGATAAAGGTCATTTACCAGAAATCAATATTTGGACAGAGACTCCTGAGTGCAGCAGATTAACACTAGTGACAATGGTATTTACTTTCATTAAAAGTAATATTTACAATAATAGAGCATTATTTTATGCTAGGCGGGACACACACAAGGAAACCTAAACTATTTAAATGTAAATGAGAACATTCATATTTGACACCAAGACTTTGCCATTCATTATTTGCCAGTATTAAAGGATTTCTATTTACCAATTTTATGGTATGCAGTGAACCGTGCATGTTTTTCACCAGGCATTCAAGTGGGCCCTGCACTAGCTCTCGCCTGACCCTTTCCAGTCTCCTGTCCCCATCCCAGAGATTACATTAATCCCCTTGTTTGTTCTTTCTTTAATTAAATGATACAATCTTTCAGGCACTCTGCTCACAGATATCAGCAGATAAAACTTAAAAAAACTGAGTGTACTCACAGCAATAATCTTTACCATGTTAATTAGACCCCAGAATCACAATCAAATGGAACTCAAGATTATTAAGGGAGAAGCACATGGAAACAAATTGCAAGTATAACAAGCCCAAATTTCCCAAGTTCCAGACCTGGCTGTTGCCTTTCATCACCAATAAAGCACAGAAATAAATTACCTGACAGAGCTGAGAGACTGCCCATTTCAGAAGGTTTTTTAATGGGCACATTAAATAAATATCTGCTCAGAAGGTTGAAGTAAAGTTGATCCTCTCTGGTAACAAAAGACTTGAAGAATTCCCAAGAACCCTTCAGAAGATGCATTATAATACTTTATTGTGACATTTAACATAGGGACCAATTCCCCATCTCAGGCACCAACCTACAGGAGAGCAATTCATCTGGAACCAGCAGACTTGCTAGGGAGAGACTTAGACTCATAACCTGGAAAAGAGTTGATAAGCACCTAAAAGGCCTTGATGGATTTTGATGGATGATGCAAATAAGTCAAATAACTACCTTCCATTTCTAGTTTCTCTCCTTTTTCAATAACATGATTAATTACGCAATAATCTCTGAGAAACTGGTCACTGCAACAACTCAACCACCAGATTTTAGTTGTTATCCCAAGGAAATGATTAAGCTTTTTTGATCTTACGAACTAGCCTCTCTTCTCCTGCCTCCACTAATGATATTTCAAGAGAGAACAGTTTCATCTTTTAAGAAAGAAACAAAAATTACAGAAATTCTTCAAAGTGCTGCCTCTATAGCAATTAAAAAGTGACAGCCTGTTAGAGAACAGGAGGATGCATGCTATCTTTGTATACTGCTAAATAGGTAATGCCATGCCAAGACAAATTAGAGCTGCGGCCTGACTACCACATATCCGCAAGAAACGCATGAGTACACATCTGCCCCGAGACTACTGCCAGCAGGGGAGGCAAAGCTTCACCAGGTCCCACACGGACCCTCCCCACTGCAGGGAGGTGAAGGATTGGGCCAGGGGTAGTTAAAAACACATATTCTGGAAAGCTGTTTTATTAAAAGAAGATGTAAAGCATGACAGTTTTCCCTGAACACTTGCTATAATGCCACTCCCAGTGACCGTTCAAATGAGAGGGAGGTAGACCAGCTCGCGCTGCTTTTGGATACCTGCCGAACCTACATGCTGGTGCAGGGACCTGCAGAGATTAAGGTCTCATATGAAGACTTTTAACCACCGAGGCAGTAAGGTTTGGAGTGTTTGAGGGAAGAAATGGAGAATTATTTCATTAAATTCTGCGACAGTATTATAGAGGACATGACCCCTCCTGGCTTGTAGGGATCTGAACTAATGACCATAAGATCTCTTCCAGCTTTGCATCTCAGACACGTGAAAGAGGAAGCTTTCACATAGCAGCTAATGAAGCACCAAGGTCTATCTTTATCCTTCACCAAGGGCAACAGTCTAGTAGCTCAAGCAGATAACATTTATTCTGCAGTCCAGACAGCTTCTAAACAAAAAAAGATTTGAAAATATAATGTTATTGATTGACAAAATTATGAACTTCAAATGCTTTATATGAAACAACAGTTTGCATTCAGTTATCTAACGGCGTGATACATTTAGCCTTCTTCATAATTCAAGGCAGTACATGTTTTTGCTGTTAAGGACATTGTTAATTTGAAATCTAATCATTTGAAGGGAAGTCATAAGTGCTTTCAAGTGTTTTCACAGTCATATCTCCATAGTCTTACAAAATATTCAGAAGCCTCTCCTCTAGAAGACCCACACAAACAACAGGAGAGTTCTATGAATAGATCAGACCAGAAAGTACCGCACCATGGTGGCACTTCTCCTATACACAAATGAAGCTGGTAAGACATGACAAAATGACATTTTATCTTACAGACATAATTATTTGCTACCTGTAACAATGCCACGTATCATTCTTAATAAGCAATCTGAAGACTTGTGTGCACTGCATGACCCTAACTGCCATCACAAAACACCAGGGTCTCCAACAAAGATGCGCAAAGGATAACAGCATCCTTACGCCCAGCTCCTCCTCTCCCTGCAGCCAAATGGGTCTAATAGCCACTTACTCACCTGAGGGTGGCCAGGCATGTATTCCCCACCTCAAACACTCAAGCTCATAGCTAGATCCACAGTGACACACTTTTGCCACTCTATCACCGTTCCACATAGCTAAGTGGCTGCAAAAGAAGAAAAAGCTTCACACTGTGTGATATTTCTGCTGATGACAAGCCTTTAAAAATTTAAAGCACATGAATAAAAGCTTTTGTGGTCAGACAAATGGCCCATATGCTAGCAATTAAATTATATACGGGCAATATGGTTGATTGTCAGCTACCAGAATACAAATGGAGTCTTTCTGACTTTCAGAAACTTAGCTGGAGCTCCACGCACTCCTGTTGGACTCAGCTGCAGCACCCTAACAGGTCTCTGAGAAGAGGGTTTCCCTTCAACGGGCCACCACACAAAGGCAGTGCTGGAAGTGCACATAGCCTTTCCCCCAAAGGGAGAGCTCTGTTGTACGTGTCTCAGGGCTTTCCCATCCTGCACACCCTCTTGTTGAGTAAGTCTTCATATCCTTTGGTCTAGAGTTTCAAAGCACGCCATTCCAGCCCAGAGCTTGGTTTTTCTCTTGTCCAGCTGGCTCCATCCTCCACTCCCTAGTGCAGGGAGTCAAGACACGAGCCAATTGCAAACACAAACCAAATCCCTTCCAAGCTCCTACTTGCTTTAATCTCTTGCTTATTGCAGCAGCCCTGAATTTACAGATGTTACTTTCACAGAAAAAGGAGTTGGGATTTTTTTGTTTGTTTGTTTACATATATTTCAAACAGCCAAACCCCCATGTTTTCTACACATAATTAACTGTCATTTCTGTCCCCCATTCAGACCACACTGCTTCACTAAAGCACATCATTAACAAAAGTGTCAGTTGACTAAATTGACATGCTCCAAATGCCACTTAATCCTCAGAAAACAAATCTGGTAATAAAACTGCATCTACTAACAGGTCACTAAAGACTAAGCCAAATTCATGGACAAGCTTTACCCTGAATACACACACTGTCGTACAGACATATTGGTGTCACCCAGATGTTGCTATGTTTGTGGCACTTGTTAAGACAATAGTGACATCTGAAATACATGTACTGAATCTGCCCATTCATAAACACAGACATAAAACTGCCAGGCACTGGGGCTCAGCCCATGTTTTGATTCCCAGCATATAGCTCGTGTCTGTTTTAACTTAACTTTGTGTTTCACATTGCAATTGACAAATAAGACATGGCACAGCATGACTAAATGCTTAATTCCACCTCCCCACCACAGCACACACCATCATCTCCTTACAGTTAAGGCAGGTCCCACACAGAGTCACAGAAGAACTTCAGAGTCATTACCAAGAAGGGTCTAACAAGGAAAGGCACCATTTTTCACACAAGAGCCTTGAGCCAGAAACACAAAATCCCAACAGAAAGCTTTCCCATTACATCACAAAGTTGACATTTGAAATCCTGTACACAAAAGTGAAATAATTTCCTGAAGACAGAAAAAAAAAAAAAAAAGAGTCTCTCCAAAGGAAGGAAGTATTCCTCTTATAATTACAGTTTGGATTCATCTCAGTTTTGCAGAAACATACAGCCCTTGGTTTGCAGGTACGTCATTAGTCGTGATTACTTGGAAGATGCTGTGAAACTGAAAAATGAGATGGTCAAACTGCTGGGTACAGAAGTAATTGCTTTTATGTTGGATTGCTTTGCTTAATTTCAGAGAAAGGTAGACCGATAAACTGTATTTCTTACCATATTTCCAAATGTGTGATGTTACAGTTCATTTAAGTTTCCTTTCCTTTCCTCAGTACTGCTCAAAACTTAAAAACCCATTTCACTTCCCTTCTTATACCAAATAGCCATCGCTATTGTTGCTGCTGTAAAGAAACTAATGTCTGTATGGCAGTAAAACATGCAAAAATGTAGGAAACCCTGGCCTTGAATTCCCTCAACCACACTGCACATTTTTTTTGGAACTTGAACACTTGCCAGCAGAACTTCACATACATGAAGGTCAGTTATGTGGCCCGCATCTAAAGTTAAATTGTTCCTCCCTTTCTGAGCAAAAAGCAGCCATACTATCCCATCTGTATATAGAAGCCATTTGCTATCTACCATACTGGCAATAAGTCGGGTAAAAGTTTCATTATTTTAAAGAACAGAGTGATCACTGAAAATTTCCTGGGGCAGCGAGGAGAGACAGCCCCAATGATTTGCACAAGCTTTCTGACCAAACTTTGGTGGTTTTCATTTTTCCCTAGAAATCAGAGTAATCTGCCCCTGAAAACACAAAACAAACACACCACCAAAACAAATAATAAGAGGATAAGAGAGAGATATGAAATTGCTGAAGGATATTGCTGGTAAAACTTCTGTGCGAGCCTACCTTCTGCTCTCTTCAAATGGTCTTTACCACACCGGGACCATTTGTTAGACCGCAGCCACTGTCAAACTGCAAGATGATACCCCTGACAGTAACACAACTCATTGCACACTGATTTATAGAACAAGAGCTCAGAGGGGCCCAGCACACAGTCGGGGAAAAAAACCTCACCAAATCCATCCACAGGGGTGACATTTAATAGGTTTATGCATTTTATAGTAGCCTTAAGTGTGCTCCTAAAAGAGGCAAGGGAGGATGTGCTTATTCAGAAGGAAAATTCACTACTTCTGTCTCATAGTTCACTTTATTATATAGCAGCCCGTAGCAAGTGTTCTGTTTAAAGACCGGCAGCACTCTCCAAGAGTCTGGGCATAGATTCCCCCAGGGAGAGACACTAACACTAGCAGATAGAGCCAAAACACTTACCTTTAAGTTGTGAAGATTTACACTTGGCAAATACTCAGGTCACAGCAGAAAACACTCCTTTTATCTTCTCCCCTTCTTCCCCACAGGCTCCCAGACCTGACCACCAACCCTTCCTTCTTTGCAGCCGGAGCTGTTCCCCATGCAAGCTCGCCTCGCCTTTGGGTGCAAATGTTGGGAACAGTTAGGGACGTGCAGGAGGCCAAGGAGAGGTAGGGTTCAGTGCAGGGAATTAAAGGTGCCTCCTGACCTTTCTTTTTCTCCCACTGCTTCCTCACCTCAGGTTGAGGACTGCCAAGCTTTTTTACCCTACAAGCCTTGTAGAAGCATGGCATCTTGCAGTCCCAGACACAGACCTGTAAGTCCCAGTCAGGCACACGGATCACGCACTGCAACAGAGCTCTGCCGGCATCTCTGCACGTCATGGCGCCGGTGGCCCTCAGACCGCTCTGCTACCATGGCTACTGCTCAAATATTTCCTAAGCAACTGCTACGAGAAATAGCAAGGGACTTCCGACACCGTCAGTGTTGCCCACAGACAAGAAGCCCGTTTACTCTTCCAAAAAAGCCACAGGGAGCCAAGAGAAAGGGGGCCAGATGCCTGCACAGATATGAACAGGGGGCACCCAAGCACCTCTCACTGCCAAAACAGACAGTTGGTCCTTTCCCTGTTTAGTTTCCAAAGACAAACCCTAACTGTCCATAAACATTTTGATATCTTTGAGGCCCCCTTCACACAGCCTCCCTCCTGGGGCTTCCCAGGAACCCCCTGGTAAGGGAAATTTTACAACAGTTTATTGAAGCAAGTTGGTAGAGATCAGACAAGAATGCTAAATGAGGCAACCTCCAACATGCCGATCCATCCTTTACAAACGCACACCCACACGCATGTTTCCAGGTATTAGTTACTAATGTAAAGTACTGGGTTTTATCTAATACTAAAACCCAGGAGTTTAAATTGAACTGAAATCCATGAAAATTATGAACCTGGAGGTGGTGGTGGGGAAACAAACAAAGCAAGATGACAACTTCATGTTTTAAAAAGCACGCTATCAGTTTGGGAGGAGAAAACACACACTTCATTTTGTCCAAACCAATGGAGTAAATAGCAGTAAACACAATTTATTTTCAGTATGTCACACACCAAGTGCATACAACTCTCATCTAAGATCCTTCCCCCTCCACTGCTCCAACTGGTTAGCAACCTTCTACCAAATAAGTTAAAATGAGAATTAAATCTTTAAACAGCTTGTGCTTGCAGGCAAGAATGGTGTCAATGAAAACAAGTCCAATTAGTCGATCAGACTGAATTGATAATAAGAAACAACATACGAAGCCTCAAAATTAATGTTAAAGTGACAATATTTATACATTTTATTATAGAATGAACAAAATCTTGTCACGTTATTATTACATATTATTACAACGGTGACAATCAATAAATTAATACACACTAATTAGAACACTTGACTACAGCACTTTGATTAGGGAGAAAAAATAATTATTAAATCCCAGTAAGAAGAAATGGGAAGGATTTACAGCTAACAGCAGTGTTACGAACAGCACATTAAATCTCAGACAGATGTTTCCCTATGCAAACAAAGAGCTCAGTGACAAGATCTCTAAGACTTTTGGGGTTTTTTTTAACACCATGGAGCTGTACTGTTGCAGTTTGCAACATCAGGCAGGCAGCCAGGCATGTACAAAAACACATGCACACACTTTAAAAACGTGAAACACTTTCTCCTAAGCAATGCCACAGTAATCAACATTTGGTTCGAAGTGGTGCATTCAAAAAAGAGTTCAGACTTTTAAACTACAAAAAGTTAATTTATTTTTATTTGCACACAGTGAAAGATGATCGTTCAAGCAGTTTCCTGCAAGCAGATCTTTTTTTCTCTCTCCAAGCAGTGACCATGGTCAAAAATTATTAAAATCCTGAGATTTTGAAGCTGACCTTTATACTAGCTCCAAACTTAGTATTTGAAACCAGATGAGGAAAAGCACAGAGGGAAAACAAGACATGCAAAGCCTCTTCAATAGTTGGAGCGTACTGTCACTGCAGCAACAGCCTGGTATTAAAGGGTTTCAGCTAACCTATTGCAGAGTGCAAATCTTGCTTAGCACTGAAATGCATTTGGTCTTCTCTCCAGGTACCTATTACTGCACTGCTTATGATAAAACAACACTTGAGAAAGGCTGACAGACACACTTTAATTAAAAGGGATTGAAAATGTACTTAAGGCAGCACAGTTGGCCACAAAAAAAAAAAAAATATATCAGTGCATGCCTTCATAGATTTGGAGCACTTCTATATAAAGAATATGGATAGTCTCTTCCCCTGCTTTAATTTAACTGAAGCTCATTTTCTTTTGGTTTGCCAGGAGCTGCTCAGTAGTCAGTCTCACCACGCCACAACCCTTCCCACACCAGCTCCTCAGCCAGAAGCCCTGAAAAAAAAAAAAAAATCAACCTTCTCTTTAGACATTGCCAACGGTCATCTCTTTTGATACACTTCTGCCTTTTTTGGCATAACACTTGGAAGTTGCATCATCCTTTCAACTCCTCATTTAAAAAGCATCACCACACTCAACATTGATGCTTTGGAAACCTGACCTCATCACTACTGAGAAATAAACGCTGCTTTGGACTGCCTTTCCCTCCCTTCCCTAAGCTGATGATGACGAAGTCTTGTGCCTGCCACTTCATCAGATTCACTGAAAAGTTGAAGTTCAAATCTATGACAGAGAGTATCACGATTACCATTTTACGTAAAGGGTGCATCAGTGTGCTGAGCTGATGAACTCTGATGTGTGATCTAATTCTGAATGGAAATTCTGCTGTCTGACATGGCTTCTTTAATAGTGAAACCTGTTCTTCCACTCCCTGTGTGGAAGTCCTACAAGGTCACCCAAAGAGGCTGAGCAACACAACGCAGCAGTCCAGGCCGTGTCTTTAGACGAGGGTGGCAATGCAATGCTTTGCCTAACTAAGTACTCCTAAGATTTTCTGGAGCAGATTCAGAAAACACAAAGCTTTGCAGCCAGATTCAAAGAAAAAGAAAAAAAAAAAAAAAAAAAAAGGAAAAAAGCAACGAAAAAACCTCCTAGGAGGGGGAAAAAAAAAAAAAAAAGGTAAAGCTGTGACGCTCAGCTGGATGAGGAGGACAGGCACATTTCCAGCGCACTGCTCAGACCCAGGGGGTCAATGCTGAAGTCTGAACGCCAGAAACTGCTGGGTGGAATCCAAAGGCTTGGGTTACACAGGTCAGGCTTGATGATCTAACAGTCCCCCTGACCTACAGTCGATAAACCACATTAACTAAGGAAGATTTTATAAATTAAACATATGCCTAGAGCAGTAACAAAGGATCTTCTGAACCTTGACTTGAAAGTTCTTTCCTAAAGGGAATAATAAATATTTTTAGAACTACATTTGCAAGAGACAGATGCAATCCAGAATCGTGTCATTAAGCCTTAAGACTTTAAGTGTCTCACTGCAGGAGGGATAAGGTACAGAAGAGAAGGAAAAGAGCCATTTCCGACACAGAGGGTGTAACTGTACCTCTGGCCACCTTTGCATTAAGGTCTTAAGGCCATTCAGTTGAGTTTTGACTAGTAGGTAACAGACATGGTATATTAACAAAGTATCGGTGACTTCTACATAGGTATAATCTTACTAACTAGTATTTACTGTATCTATTTTAAATACATATACAGTGTATATAAATGGATATACTAGATATATGCACACTGTATACAATAGTATACGTAATTTATACATAATACAATTATATAGTATTTACTTCTAGGCAGTGGCTACAGAGAAAGTCTACTATTTCAGTAATGTTTTGGGTACAAGTAGAATATTCACTATATGGAAAACACAATGAAAAATAAATGCTTTTGGACCATTTGAAAAATCATTCCTTTATCTTGCTGACACAGTGATAGGTGATGCTGTCATTTATAAAGTTGAACAGTCTGATTTGGAGAAGGTGTCATGCTTCACTTCTGCAGCATGAGCCATTAGTTAGGGAGATAATGCATCGACTTTTCTTCAGGAAAAAAACTACATTAAGCTAATTTTAAATCCAACAGCTTTGTTACTTCACTTGAATCCTTAATCATGCTGTCTTTCAAACAAATGGTCTTGGCTTTTCATTTCTCCTCTCTCCTGGTATTTTGATAATGCAACTTTTTAAAAATGGTTTCAGCACTGGTGGGGTGTTGGTGTGCTACAGCAGCCCTGGGTGTCCCACCTTGGTGGTGGTCAGTAACAGTTTTGCTCAAAAAATACTGCACATGCACTTGGTTGCTATTTACTGCAAAGGCAGTGAGCTCCCACCTCCCAGGAGCATGCACAGATTTCTCATGGCATAGTAGGTCTCTGCTGTTTTCTGTTACTACAGTTTCCCATATACAGGTCTCATTTTTTTTTCCCATTAGTACAGTTATGAGGCCCTGTACCTGTTATGTATGAAATAGGGTACATGATCGCCCAGCACCCAAGCATGTGCAGTGGGTCCCGCTGCTCACTGGGTGCTCACGGCTGCCTCTAATGGGGCTGCTGAGAGGAGAGAGCAAAAGATGGTCCAAACAGCAGACCTAAGCCCAGGGAAGCGAAGTAACAAGAAACAACTGCTGCTCAGAATGAAACCCTCCTATGTAACCTGCCTCACTCCCACCATCACAGACTTTTTTATAAAAATACAGACTCGCATGTCTCACATATATTCCTTGTCTTTTCCTGCACTGTTTCCCATCGACCAGGTGTTTCTGCAGGAGGGCTGGGCACACTTGGGTGCAGGGCACACATGGAAGCTCTGAACTTAGAATTACATTCAAGTTAGAAAAGACCTTCGAGGTCATTGAGTCCAACCATAAACCTAATACTGTCAACTCCCACTAAACCATGTCCCTAAGTGCCACATTTACACATCTTTTAAATACCTTCAGGGAGGGTGACTCCACCACTTCCCAGGGCAGCCTGTTCCAATCCTTGATAACCCTTTCGGCGATGAAATTTTTCATAATATCCAAGCTAAACCTGCCCTGGCACAACCTGAGGACATTTACTCTTGTCCTATCCCTTGTTACCTGAGAAAAAGAGAACAACACACAACTCACCACAACCTCCTTTCAGGTAGTTGTAGAGGGCGATGACGTCTCCCCTCAGCCTCCTTTTCTCCAGGCTAAACAACCACAGTTCCCTTCTCAGTCACTCCTCATAAAACTTGTGCTCTAGACCCTCCACCAGCTTCGTTGCCCTTCTCTGGACACACTCCAGCACCTCAAAGTCTCTCTTGTAGCGAGGGGCCCAAAACTGAACCCAGTATTTGAGATGCGGCCTCACCAGTGCCAAGCACAGGGGGATGATACCTTTCCTAGTCCTGCTGGCCACACGATTTCTGATACAAGCCAGGATACCACTGGCCTTCTTGGCCACCTGGGCACACTGCTGGCTCATATTCAGCTGGCTGTCGACCAACACCCCCAGGTCCTTTTCCACCAGGCAGCTTTCCAGCCACTCTTCCCCAATATCAGAGGATTTCAGCTCCCTGTTAACAAAATGTCTATGGCCGTTTGTTCTCTCCACCTCCCCCGTTGGGTTCGTTTCCCTCAGAGATGCCCCAGCATCCCCGGAGCACACCTTCCGCCCAGCTGCTGGTCCTCAAGGCCATGCCACACCAGAGGGAGCAGAGTGCAATACAGATATGGAGCCACGAAAGACTCATCACACGTTGTCCTTCCCTCCCCAGCCAGTAGATGAAAATACCTCCTGGATCTCAGTTAATTGATTATATATCACCTTTACATGCTATTAGGAAAAAACAAAAACAACACCACCACCACCACCCCACACAAAATTGACATAGATGGCAAACCTGCTTTCCTCCTCTGTGGAAAGGAGGGATATTTGCTCAAGGGAAGACAAACCTCTCACACACACACAGACTGCACAACAGCCCTGGAAGTAAATGACGGCCAGTTCTCACATGACTGTTCATGTACAGGGCTTAAAAGAAAAAAAAAGCTGGTAAAAACCCAGATATCAAAGCCTCACTGCCTGAAGTGGGATGGAGATATGTATTTTTAACAAATACCACAATCCCAGTTTTCATAATCCAGACTAGGCCCTCCAGTTCTCCAACAGCTGACAGCAATTTAGAAAACCAGGTTTCCCCAGGTCCCATGCAGGGACATGCTTCTCCCCCCACCCCATGTTTTCAGGCCTTATTTTTTTTTTTGCATACCACCATCTGGCAAGCTGAGCACATATCAAAATTGTCCTTTTGAAATAAAGGAAGCAGAAACCAAAAGTCAAGTCGTGCATTTCCAGCCCAAGGGAGAAAAGAACAGCCTTTGCAGCTCCCTCCTCCTTTTCAACCCCCTTACCGAACCGCCATCTCCTTGCTGGCTGCGGCGGCTGGGAGCACCAGCCCTCGCACCCCTGCCCTGGAGCAGGTGGGAGGTGAAATTCCTGGCTCAGCACCTTGCCTGGCAATGACGCTTCTCCAGGGTGCTGCTAACACAAACCGGGCTGACTCCTGAGCCCAGGCACGCTTCCTGAGCCCAGGCACGCTCCCCTTCCCTGCCCTGCAGGCTGCCGCCATCCACCTTCTGTGCCCCAGGTGCCTCCGCAGAAAATTAGCAACTGGTTTTATTTAGCAACTAGTTGCTTGCCTTCTTCTTTATTTAAATGGAAGACATCTGCCAAAAACTGGAGGCGCCCAACCCAACTCCCTTTTTCTCGCTCCAGGACACCCTCCGGGGTCAGACGACAAGGCATCCCTCCAGAGCCCGTGCCACCTTGCTCTACTCCATTTACAACCATTTTGTAAAAAAAACATGATCTTGCCACTTTTACAGCTTGTGTTGTTCATTCTTCATTAAACACACCTCTCCTTGGAAAAACCATTTACTCTAGCAGGAACACCACACATTTATTACTGGCACAGACAGCAGCCCATAATGTTGACAAATGCTTTAATGATTGGTAAAACACTTAGTGGTATAGCAGGCTTTGGGTTTAATTTCTAACACGCCGACAGCACACAGTGATAAATATTATATTTATTTGCACTTGAGCAGTAACAGCACACACAAGTGCCCCGTCCATGCCCAGGTAATGTCAGCTGTAGCTCGAGGATACTCCAGATCACACACACCACTTTCCAATTTCTTATATCTTTTGTCTGGGCCAAGCTTCAAACGAAACAGTGGAAATTCACAGCATCGCTTTCCTGCACGCTACATGTGGCAAACCCCACGAGCGCGCAGACGGTGGGGAATTCAAGCAAGTCTCAACACATTTTTTTTTTTTCTATGAACACAATGATTTATCCAAGTCAGGACTGCTCAGGGGAGCATGCTGCTTTTGAGAAGCAAAGCTCCTTATTTTAAGGAAAGAATTTCTGGCAAAACAGACATCAGGACAGAGATGTGTGCTTGCTCCCCTGGCACGCGAGGGGAAAGGATCCAACTCTGCAGTGCCTGGCTAAAATCGGGAACTCAAGCCCAGGCATCCAGCCGTGCAGGTGAACACCTCAGCAGAGGTCACCAACCACTCCATCATGAGCTGCTATCATGCCCTTTTCCCTCTTGGTCCAGGCTTGGCATAATCCTGACACGGAACAGGGGCTTTCCTGAAGTCTGAAAAAGGCTTCTCTAGATTAAGCAAAAAAAACCCCGAGTAATTTCTTATTTTGCTGTTGCCTGTAATCTAATCACCACAGCAGTACATTCAGACTCATCCTTCTGGGTTTATCAAGGCCGCCTACATGTGCCTGGTGAAATTGCCCTTTTCAGAGGCAAATACAAACTCTCCCCCCAGCGGGGCAGAGGAAAAGGAGGAGAGCTGTGCTATGGGAGATCCATCCCTGCAGCCAACTCAGCTACTTGTTCTTCTGATGGGACAGAGTTACTGCTCAGCAGGCCAAGGGATTCCCACCTGGATTCATACTTTAAGCCCACATAGGTAGTTACACAACAAACTATTTCAGATGAAGATCTGCAACTGGGTAAACCCATAACATTGCTACAAAGAAAAACAGGTTTCCTCATGCAACACTGGCTCACAGGGGAGAGCTATCTTTGCATGGGTAATTCATAACAGGTCTGCATTTCAACAGCAAGCAGCAAACAAATGAACCTTCCATTTTTCTCACAACATTTTAGTAGTATGATAAATAACTTCAAAGTATTTTCTAGGCTTACTCAAGCTGCTTTCCACTATCTCCGAGTGTGCACCCCAGGAAGTTAGCGCATACATATATATAATCATCGAATATCTCAAGTTGGAAGGCACCCATAAAGATCATATATAGTTAGCACTTGTGAATGTCTGCTTTCACATTTACAGCTAACTCAGACTGAACAGCATCCATTGCAAGCCATGGCAAGACTGAAAACCCAAACCCTGGGAATTTGGCTAGTCTTGAGCATCTCTGCCAAAAAGGACCAGGATATCGTTATGTATTATGAGAACAACAGGGTGCACAGGGAAAGGCAGGCAGCCACTTCAGCTCCTCTCTACTTTTTCCGGGGTCAGTCTTTAAGTTCAGAAAAGCAGAAAATAACTGCAGTAACCAAACACTATGAAAACCCAGAGCCCAAGAGAAGCAGAGCTATATTTCCCTGAAACGAGTGGATATTAGTTTTCTGACAGTTTAAATATTGTATTCTGCTTACTGACTGTCAGTAAATTTACAAATAGTTGGCAGCTTGGCTTATGACCAGGACCCAAAGGAATGTTGACTGTAGCAATTTAATGGTCTGTTCCTATCAGCAACAGCAGCAACGTTTAAAATACTTCTCATTGCTAGTGAATTTATCTTAAAAAAAACCCAACAGCAGAAGAGATGCTAGTTTTAAATTTTTCACCCTGCTGAGGCCTCATATTAGATCATTATTCATTCCACACACCCCCAGCCACTTCTCAAAAGCTTTGAATTTTGCTTCGTTCCAACTGCTAGGATTGCAAACTCAGTGATGAAAATAGACATCTTCTGGCTTTTTAACAAAAAAAAAAAACCCTCACTCCCTAACAAAGGCTTTATCCAGTATTTAAGCGACGATGAGTCAGCAATGCTGCTACACCAGAGACACTAAGACTGGACATTCCTCTTGAAGTTTCCAAATTTCTTGGTGCCAGAACAGAAAATACACAGACAGATAAAAGCCTGAGGGACCTGTGTTTTGATCACTTATAGGGCTTGCAATACTCCAGACTCTCATTTACCAGCCTCATACTGCACAGCACGTTTCTCCTGCAAAAAATAGTGCAGCTCCCAGCCAAGATGTGGTGGCTTTGTGCCTCATGTGTTCACACCATCCCCCTTTCTCATCCCCTCATAAGTGGGGGGGCACAAGGACAAGCCTGAGCTCACAGAGCTGTGCAGAAACCTCTCCACTGCCCACAGCCAGAGATATGCTGGCACAGTCGGGCAGCTCAGGACCATATCTTTCCATCAGCGGCCTCGCAGGCGAGATGTGAGAACAGGCTCTCTCCCTGGATGAGCTCCATCCTGAAAATTTACACCAATAACACCGATGAAGCAGATAATTTTTAAGTGACATTTCCATCCTGTCCAAGCATAGTTAGTTAGCCAATACCAAAGAGCTTTTGCCAGCACTTGTTTTGCTCCAGCACTGTGATGCTCCTCCACCAGCAAAGAGCTCCAAGCACCAGTTGCACCTACACAAGGAGAGAGTCCCAATGAAACCACACTCCAGCCACATGAAGAATGACCTGGCGAAATACTTCCTTCACCATAGTTTCCTCCATCTCAACCTGCTTACCCCATGAATTTCTGAAACTTAGCCCTAAAGACCACACTAGACAGGCTAAGATACACAGTTCACTGCAGAGAAATATCTACAGAAAGGGCCACAGTTAGTTAAGCTAATCAAGAGATTGTACAGGGTGAACTGAGTGTGGGAAATGCATTAAAAAGGAAATGGTATCAAAATAAACTCAGGATGCCCGTCTAGGAATGTGAGCTGTTGCTTTCCATGCAATTATATAGGAGACAAATCATAGCTCTGGCTAAAAATGTAAACATCTCTATGAGCAACAGGGGAGGAAAAGCAGGGTATCCAAACTAAAAGGCTCTCACACCATTAAATGTAATCACTAAGCAACTATTAGCCAGCCTGAAAAGAAGATGAAAGGATAATGGAAGGAGATGTGGGCTGGCAATTACAGTGGAAGTGAAGTAAGTGAAATAGTCCATATTTATCCACAGATATTAATAGCCAGATTGTACTGAGGGGGAGGAATGGAGTCTGGGGTTTCCCAGACAGTCCTTCCCCACAGCCCCAGAGACAAGGACCACCTCATGGCCACCCCATGGCAGACCACGGCCTGGCCCTTCAGGCATGCAAATCACACAACTGAGTGGGATCCTTTTGCTTATACTGTTACGGTCCTTTTGGACCGGCTTATAAAAGCAGCAATAGCATCAGAAGAATTTCATAGCAATGGCAACAAGGAAAACAAACTTGCTTTTCATAGGTCTAGATTTTAAGGACATAGCCATCTCCAGGAGCAAAGCTGAAAGAAGTCAACTGCTGTCATTATCATCATTTCATAGACAGGGGAACTGAAGCACAGAGAAGTGGAACGACTCGCTGAGACCATCCTGGAGGCCAACGCCCAGAGTCCCCCTACCACCAAACCACCGTGTTTCCCCCACAGCTCCTCTCCACAACTGAAGGATTCCTCAGGATTTTATACAACTGCTTCCCAGCCTCAAACACTTACAAACGTGATGTCAACAGTCCACTGACTTGAAGAAAAATATGCAAGATACCCTCCGAGAAAACTGAAATAATGCTTGTTTTTAAAGCACTACCTCACTGTGTTTAAGACTTAGTGTTACACAGCTGCATCCGAGATGAGATGTGCAGGACAGTTACATGCTACAAAGCACTATTAGACAACTACTCGCAGCAGAAAGTGGAGCATCCATTGACACTACAGTACTCCTTTTAAATCTGCCTACTAAAAACCCAGCGGTATATCCCAGTCAACACCAATACTCTTCCCAACAACAAGAACATCTCCAGAGTTCACGGATAATGTGCCAACTGACACCATTCTACCTGTAAAGCACAGTAGGGCTCATTTTTAAAATGTTATAAGAGAAGCTGCTTAGGGAGCAAGGTGACTACATGAGAAATATGCATTTCAGATCATCTACCTTTCCTTACAAAAATAATCTATATTAAATTTCATAAAAGCCCCTCATTTGAAACATTTGGCAAAGGACCCAGAAGAGATGTTTCCAGGATCACTTCCTTAAGAGCATGCTGAAGGACAGCTTGGAGTGATACCTCAAAACACCAGTGCAATTTTTGTCAGCGCCTCTGGACCAGTTAGAAGTGGCTCAACAGAGGTTTCCCTCCCTCCCTGCCACACTAGAAATCCCAGTATAAAGGGGGATTAGTACTAGGGTAAAAATACGTATCAAAAGACAAAGATGGAGCACTGTAGGACAAGGCTTGTCATCTTTATAACACACTGGTTACTGCCTAGGATGACAAAACCACAGATCCTTGACTGCCCTCACAAACCCCTACCACTGTTCTGTATTTCCCCTTTCAAACAGCTATATACAGAGGAGCAAATAAATAATCCAAAGAGAATGCTGGTGCTAGTTGTAACTCTCTTCTGACATTTGCTATTCTGAGCTGAATAGCAAGTGACAGCTATAAAGAAAAAAAAAGTAGTATTTGGATAAGCAAATGTATACTAGATAAAATGCTAGGAAGACAGGAATGAAGGTTACACTGCCAGCATGACATACGCTCCGATGGCGCGCTGTCAGCCCAGGGACTCGGGAATCACGTGCATCTTTTCTGAAGCAGTATTAGCAAAAGCATACAGTCATTCAACTACATGACCCTGTAAAGGATAGTGCTTTCCCACAAAAATCTCTGTTGCTTGTCCAGGGCACAACAAGCAAACACGGATAATGAAGACCTCTGCAGGTGATGTTTGAAAGACATGGCTAAAACTTGAAGGAAGATTAAAATCGGATTTTTATCACTCAGCGATCTGAACTCTGTTACAGACCTTTTATTAATGGCACAGACATGGATTTTACTTGTATGCATCATTCTTAGACAGAACACGTTAAAGCTTTAAGCAGAAATAAAATGACCTGGTAATGTCATGACTGCATTGCCTCAAAGCAACGGTAACCGGGCAATTCGGCAGCCAAGCAGCTTCATGTGACAGCGACCCAGCGCCCGCCGCATACCCACACACAGACACACATCGCTTTGGACATCTGCAAACTCAGATCCTGAGATTTGTTCTCTCTGCTCTCCCAGCATCAGTCTCTTTCATTAATGTCTGGTGTCCCTTCTTAGGAGACCTGACCAGTACCTAGAAAAATGTATTTTCATTTTTCTGCTGGAGTACGTACCGTGCCGGTTGGAAAAAGATATTTTATTTTGTCAGATTAAAGAGGAAGGAGAAAAAGAAAAATCAGAAAGGGAAAAAAAAGGTAAATCGCCAGTGAAGCACTCCAAAAAATGAACTGTTACTCTGTTACATTTGGCAGTTGTTAGAATTCACAACAGCACATACAGTAATAAACACATTTACTTTAAAACCAACCAGAAACAGGTTTAAGTCCTGACTCAGAATTCACAAGTCATTTGCAAGCAAAAGGACCACACTTAAATTCTTGTACACTGCAACCTTCAGATATTCCACTGAAAGTCACAATTTTAGAAGTAATCTCAGAAGTACGGGAACTTGCTACTGTTTTGGCCAGGCAGGAAACAAGAGTAGGAGCTTAACTGCTAAATAAATGATTCTTTGCAACAATTAGAAATGAAATTAAGTCTTTCTGGAATCCCACTGCTGCCCTGGCAACACGCCCCAGGCTCCGCTGCCAGCTGAACTGCACACAGCAAGCCAGATTTACCAGAATAAAACCTGGTCGGGTACTGAATTAGGAGTATACTCCAGATAACCAAGAGCTTTTTTCAGCCTTCATATGAACGTTAGTCATATGCATTTTGCAGCCAGCAGTTTTAGCACGACTAATTCCATTTTCTTTTAATGACTTATTGGGGGGGCTTTTTCTTGGAGCAGCCGTCAGTGGAAATAAAGAATGACCTCCTTTCACAAGATCAGAGATGTATTTGCACATAAACAGCTGAAGAGAACTGGACTCAACAGTCTGCAGATGCCCATGATATAATAAGAACAAATAAAAAGCTTATGACACTGTAACTCTGCACCACCAAAAACATAAATCCTGCTGGAAGCAGTGGAGTCAGATGGCCTTTGAAATCCCTCACAGGTTCTAAATTTCCTGGCAATGGACTGCAGGGCTGGTATTAAAATACAAAAACCTTCTGCCAAACAAATACTGAGGCAATAAATAGTGATCGTAAAGCAGAGACAGATAGACCTTTGAATCCATTGGTCAAGAAAATTGGTATCTTGATGACAGGGCGCAGATCTGTTCGCTGGACCTGATGAAGTAACTGCAGCAGGTACTAAACGCTGGAGGCACCTGCAGCACCCTTCTGTCCCTGTCCCTGTGCCGGGCAGCATCGCTCTGCTGGGAACAGGGAGCAGGAGTGGGCAGAAAATGCAGGAAGAGGGCTCTGATCCAGTGCACAGCAACACCACCACAAAAAAAAAGGCCAAAAAACTGGGGGAATGTTTAGTCGCTGGCAGCAGTCATGTTAAGGACAGCTCTGCTGACCTGGCTTTGTGAAAAGGGAGGCAGGCTCCCTGGGCTTTGCCAGTGTTTGCCGTTTGCTTCATCCCCCGCTGTGCCAAGCGGCCAGTGGACAGCGGGAGGGTCCCCAGGGTGCGAAGAGGACAGGCGGGGACAGGCAGGGACCAGCCCTGCTGCCAGCAGCCCCTGCGCAAGCAAACATCTTGCTGAAGACCCCATATCCGAGCCTCTATGAGACGTGCTGAATCCCACCAGCACTGAGCTGGAGGGGGAAGGGGAAAAACAAATAAATACCAAGTCATTGCTGAAAACCAAAACAATTAACAGTAAAACCCCATGTAAGCAACCAACTCCAGGCATTTCATTTTTTTTAATCTGTTTCTCTGTCTAAGCACCTCATCTCTAAAAACCATGACTAAGTCCTCACTCCCTCACCCAACTACACAAGCCCTCTCAACACTTTTAATAGCAAAGTGATATAGATTGGATCAAACACAGCGCTTCCATTAAGCCACGATACACCAAGTATCACTCCATGAGCCTTTAGTATTCACGGGCAGGCGCTTCCCGCATGAACTACAGCTACACCATCATTTAGTCAGCAATTACTTTCAGAACAGGCTGCAGCACAAATAAATCTGTGATTATATAAATGCTAATACAAAGAAAAGATAACTATTAGTATGAATCTGATGACTAACACAGAAGCACAACTAGAAAAATATTTTCTTAGGCATGTTTGCAGTAATCCTACAAAACGCATGTATCCCTACAATAAAGGACTAATCAGGCTGCAGGTTTATAAAACTTCCCAGTGTTATTCAGCTGTAAAATGGAGGATTCATTTTGCAATCAGAACTTAGATAGACTTCAAAGAAAGGGGTTATTAAAATCTGAAAGCCTCTAAGTTTTTCTCCTCTTAAAGAAAGAGAACAACTATATGCTATCTTTTTGGTTGAATGCATTGAACAGTAAAATCCATTTAGTCTTTTTAAGAAAAAAAAGAGATAATACTCTTCACCACTGACACTTCTCTCCTTGGTAAAAAAGCATAACATACACAGTCCTTCATTATTGTGGGGTTTTTTTTTTTGGTGGGGGGGGGGTTTTTTTGTTTGTTTTGGTTTAGCTTTTTACCACAAGTGGAGGGGGGCAGTGCGTACTGTGAAGTCTTCCCTGCAGAAACATCGCAGTCTCTGAGCATCTGATCTTCTCCCCTCTTACCAGCTAAGCCAAGTAAGCTTTAGTGAATACACATGGAGGCAGCAACGCAGAAGTTCATTAAATCACCCCGATAATTCACAAGGTGACACTGAGCCAGGACCAGAAGAATGACTCAATATGGCACCGCGGTCACTCGGAGAAATTAAAGACATTTTACACATCCAGGTCTAATCTTCTATCAGTATTTATAGGTAACAGATTCATATGGATTTATTGCCTCGAGGGATCCCAAGATGATCTATTCCCATCTCCCTTTGTAACACAGGCCACATCTATCAATCAATTCCTCCCTAGTTTCTGCTTTAACTAGAGCATCTCCCTATACATCAATCCTTGATTTAACACCTTCCATGACAGGGAACCCACTGGATAACACTTGATAAATGGTTTCAGTGGTTAATTATCCACCCTGTTAAAAAAGTGTATTCTATTTCCTGACAATGTATTACTTGTAAAATTATAACAGAGCTTTAATAAAATGGCCTTTTTAAATCTGTAGCTATTGAAGAATGGACTAATAAGAACATAATCTCCCATTTTTAGATACTTGAAGAAGAAGGACATAAAAGAAGGTACTACTGTATAGAAAGGATGGGGAAGAGATGTTTAAAAAGACTGCCCAGAAGAAGAGATAATGATACATCCCGGATGATTCAGCCAGATGTACCAGTTGGCTGTGAAAGAAGACAGTTTTAATATACTGTATCAAAGTCTGATGGGTGCATTCAACCCCCACCCTTACCCAAACTTGCAGTAGTTTCGTACAGGCTCTGAAGGAGGTAAAGGCCTGAGCCGTAGCCAGGCCAAGAACGCCTCAAGAAAACCCACAAAGGAGCAGAGTGACCCAGTGAGCATCGAGGCATATGAGCTTGGATCACTGATCACGCGATTAACACGTGAAAAGCAGGTGTTTCTTCCAGGACTCATTTATCAAGGAACAAAGTAAGTTGTGGGTACAAGGAGTCTCGTGCATGCCTCTCCCATTGTATGCAATTTGACTACGAGCCAACCACTTTATCCCATAAATACGAGAGCCTAAGGGAGCCTTCTCTGAGCTCTCCCTGCTAGGCAGCGTGGCTGCATGGCGGTGATCTCCCCTTGAGCTGGGACGCCTCTCAAGGTCGCTCCTCGAGGCAGCGAGATCTTCTACCAGTGACAGATCCTTGGATGAGCCCAGTTCGAGCGCTCCTTGAATTGCAAGCGGACTGCACGCCAGGTGACTCTCCCCTTGAGCAGGGACGCCTCTCAAGGTTTGACATTCCTTATCTGAGACTAAGAAAACCTTCCTCACCAAGGCAGAGAGACACCTTATTTGCAACAGATCCTCAGTAAGTGACTAATAGCACGTTAAATCAATACTAATGAAATCCATGTAGCTAATTCCATTAGCCATAAACCGTTGACCAAGTCTGGGACTAAGTCTGGATCCAGCCGCACCTAGACTCCTCTCTGAGAAGGAGTTTAGAAAGCAAGGGGGTCCATTCTGAACCTCGTGACTCAACGGGAGGTTCTCCTTACCCTTCATACCTCTCTCATTAGGCATAAACCGTTGACCAAGTCTGGGACTAAGTCTGGATCCAGCCGCACCTAGACTCCTCTCCGAGAAGGGAGTTTAGAAAGCAAGGGGATCCATTCTGAACCTCGTGACTCAACGGGAGGTTCTCCTTACCCTTCATACCTCTCTCATTAGGCATAAACCGTTGACCAAGTCTGGGACTAAGTCTGGATCCAGCCGCACCTAGACTCCTCTCCGAGAAGGGAGTTTAGAAAGCAAGGGGATCCATTCTGAACCTCGTGACTCAACGGGAGGTTTTCCTTACACTTTGCATTAATTCCCTCAGACATAAACCGTTGACCAAGTCTGGGACTAAGTCTGGATCCAGCCACACCTAGACTCCTCTCCGAGGAGGAGTTTAGAAAGCAAGGGGGTCCGTTCTGAACCTCGTGACTCAACGGGAGGTTTTCCTTACCCTTCATACCTCTCTCATTAGGCATAAACCGTTGACCAAGTCTGGGACTAAGATTGGATCTAGCCGCACCTAAGCTCCATCAGGAGTTTAGAAAGCAAGGGGGTCCACTCTGAACCTCGTGACTCAACGGGAGGGTCTCCCTTACTTTTTTTGCATCTCCAGTCTCTGTGTAAGTCATTCCAAATCAATTTAACTCATTTTTCCTTTGTATGTTTCTTCCATGTAGTAAGTGAACCTTGCCATCGAACTTTGTTAAGTCACACTTTTAAAAACTCATATTAAAATTACTTTTACTAATACTTTTGACGGTGATTCTTTAATTGATTTAAATCACCCATTCATATCACAAAGTCACCTTAGTTCAGCAAATAGTTAACAAAAATGCTAAATTCATGAACAATGAACCCTAGGCACAAGACTGAAGACCCCTGCAATGCTCTTGGCCTTTAAAAAAACAGTTTCCAGTCAGGAAAACAACACACAGGCAACAAACATGCTCCTCCTCATAAGGAACGGGTTCTTCCTGCCAGGGCAGCAAGATGACCCTGGATGGAGATCTTTACCTGCTTGGAGAACTTTCACATCCATCTTTACGTCTAAGCAAACCCCTGGAGAAGTAGGTTATCAGTGCTTTACTTCTCGTGTACTTGCTCACACTGTTCAACATAAGCAGGCCCATGGCACAACCTGGGGTGCACCAGAGAGCGGTTAAAGCTCTCTAATAACGGCAGGGTAATTGCCTCCAGGTCCCTTGGCCGAAAAACTCATTTGCTAGAAGATACACATTCACAAAAAACATCTATTGCAACTGTGCAGATGGAAAAGTTGTACTTAAAGAAGATCATGTTATACATATTAAAAAAAAAACCTCCTTTACAGAAGGCCTTATCCAAAGGCCACTCACACCACTGGAAGAGCCCCATTTTACCATTAATAGATGAGTTGGGCTGCCCAGGCCCATCCTGCCTTGGTGAAGCAGGGATGAATTTTGCCAAGATATGAATCATTAGACCATAAGCAAGTTGAACTAATGAGGCAAAATTTAGTGTGACGAAAGCAAGCAGAGAATCTCTCTCTTTTGGCTTCTCTTACAAAGCATCTCCGTGAGCAAAGAGTTACAAGTTCATTTTTCTGCATATGTCAAATATTTGAAAACATAGAACAAGCCACACATGTGTAAACTTCTTCTGACACATATAAAAAACACATCATACTTAACCTTGGCAAATAAAAATGATTGGGCCTGAGCCAGCATTTTTAAGACTTTCAGGATCAAACTCCTTAATGCACTGCCTAGGCCATTTATAATAATCATTAAAAAAAAGAGGAGGAGGAGAGAAAAAAGAAAAAAAGCCTTTGCTATTTTAAACAATTCTCTCCTGATTGTGCTGCAGCGTGCAACAGAGCACATCTGTGCTGCAATCATTCCTTCTCAATAATGGGAACACAAGCTTCAATCTAGGCTTATTTGAAAAAAAAGGGTGAGGTCTCAGACACCCCCCCTGTCACCAGCCTGATCCAAATTCCTCAGCAGGTTGAGATGAGTCTGCAGGAGGTGAGACGTCTGAGCTCCAGAAGTGACCACCCACCACTTTGCAGCACCTCAGTGCTGGCTTGCACCTGCAGTTCACCCGCTCCCTGCCATGGGCCACAAGATGACACAAGTCCTGACCAAGAAGATCAACATCTGAGACATGAAGCACCACCACAGTGCTCCCAAGACCACGGGGTTCACAGCAAGCAACATACCAACCCTGGACTTGGAGACCTTGCCAGAAAGGAAGCCTTTCATGATTACTGAGGCATAGTTTGGGTGCTAAGAGCATTGATTTGGACCATACAGATTGAAAGCCCCAAAAACTCACAGCCATACTTTTTACAAATGAGAGGAAAGACTTAAGCAGTGAAGACACTTAAGTAGCTTGTTGATTCGAGCTGATGGGCAGGATTAACAAATAAATAAAAGAAGGTAAGGGTGGGGGGAGCGTGTTTCAGGGTTGAAAAGCCTAAACAGCAACAGTAGTTGAAATTAAGCAAAGAACCCCCTTTCTTTCACCATCTTCTCCCATTTACAGTCCAAACTACTGTTAATTAACATATTTAAATGTATTTACTAAGAGTTGCTTTGTGAGACAGTACACGTCTTGCACAGTCTATTCCACCTGACTGCACAGCATCCAGGCTTTCGGCACAGCACCATTCCCCGCTGATGCCACGCTCCTAATTACACAATATTTGGGCGAAGACAGGCTGTCCCCCCAAAACCAATAAACTTCCTCCCTGTCACTCTGGACATCAGCCAGAAGTAGCACTGGTGAAAGCAGGGAGTTCTATTCAGAGCCACCTTTCCTATCCAGCTTCACAACATTTGACAAAATGGACAATAATCTCTCCATGGGAGGAGAGAAAATAATTTTTTTTTTTTGTTTTTTTAAGGAATGACTTATACATAGCAAAAATCCTAATGGAGCAAAAGGAGTTACAGTTCAGAGGTGGCTCAGAGCTTCCCTACAGTTTCAAAGATAGGAGTATCCTGCTAGTTATTAAAAGTCCCTCTAAGAAGGAAGTTGGCCTCTCTAAAAACTTCAAAACTTGATATTATTTTTAAACCCTAACAAAGAATCCAGGCACGACGAATGCTCTCTCAACCCAGAATCCCTCTGATTATTATCAAAGGAATTGCTTAATATAAAGTCATTGCAATTGCAACATGCCAAGTGTGCAGTTAATATGCTGATACCAAAAACTGAGTAATATAGCTGGTGAACATCCCAAATCTTCTGCCAACTTATTCATGGTGTGAATATGAAAAAAAAAAAAATTAAAAAGTTTGCTACACAGCTTTAAGCTGACAGATTTTATCCTAAATAGTTTTTAAACCAAACCAAACAAAACGCATGGCCAGCTGCGCTCGACTCCAGGTTTACTGGCAGCCAATTAATGTTTTACTAATTCCAGAAAAACCAAACTCCTTCCTGATTGCTGTTAAGTTACAAGGCTGTAAAACACTCTGCTTTGCTCTAAAGCAGGCATCCCTCCCCAGCCCTGGGCAGGGATGCTGCAGCAGGTGAGGAGGAGGATGCTGAGGAACTCAGCACTGCCACCAGCGCTGCTCGGGGAGTGCTGAGCATCCATCGGAAAGGTCGAGGGTATCGATCGTGTGCACAGGGGTGCGGAGGAGGCCAGAAACCCCGAGCTCGCTCTGGTGCCTGTCAGAAATTAGTCTGCAGAAAGCAAGGAGGGTAAAAGATTAATGAAATACAAGCTGAGGAAATAAAACAAGGACACAGATGACTGTGCCACAAGGCCCCTGGGCTGGACACGCTGGCTGGAGCCCTTTCCCCAGATAAAGGGCTACAGAGATGTTACTGAAGTTATCAAGGCAGAGTGACATACAGCGGGGGTTAACATGCCCTCACAGGCGGCACCACCTAATTCCCATGCAGGAACAAAGTCCCTGCTGTGCTCCCTTCTGTCCTCCATCCAGGAGGGAGCTGGAAGGTTTGCAAGGAAGGAAAGTTATGGAAATTGGGCAGCGAAAGCTTAAGTGACAAGGTCACACAGGGAGTGCCAGTTTGGGTTTTCCTTGAAAGAAGCAGCAAAGTTACTGGTGTGGTGAGAGCAGAGACCTTGGAGCGGGGGAGTCCCGAGCACTGCAGTACCCCCATGCTGGGCTGCACTTGACCACAAGCCTAAAACTCAGTCCTGGAAACCTTAATCCAATGTCTCAGCTTCAAAACAGATTTTGCACAGCAATATGAAAACACACTTAAACTGACAGGACACTCCAAGTTCATACCTTCATTTGGTACCCCACATACAGGCAACTTTACTGTCAGATCCATCACCATGTTTTATTTCGTGGAAGGCAATACACCATCCAGACTTGAAATCAAAATTAATAGTGTGAGGTTTTGCAGGTGATGTGTGGTGGTTTGTTGTTGGGGTTTTTTTTTGTTTTGTTTTCTTTTTTGGTTTTTTTTTTGTTTGTTTGTTTGTTTTTCTTAGAAGGATGACTAATTTTTCTTGTGCACAAACTTTCCTGTGCTGTATTTATGCCATCACTATGGCTTTCTCTAAAAGAACAGTATTTACAGAAAAGGGACTGACATCCTCTGGATTTCAGATATAACAATAGGAACTGTAAAATGAGTTTCTCTGATCCAGGGGTTTGAACAAACTCCTAGCTTGATTTCAGTGAATACAGATTCCATATCTAAAACAACTCTTTCTAGTGTTACCTACGGTATCCTAAAATATTTAAATAAATAGAAAGAAAAAAAAAAACAACAACCAAAAAAAAAAAAAAACAAAAAAACAAAAAAACAAAAAAAAAAAAAAAAAACAAAAAACACAAAACCCACCCACCCACTAAACACCGAAACCATGCAGTGGGGAATTTCACAGTTTCATTATTTACTCACAAAGTGCCAGAAACACATAATCAGAGACCTTCCCATCCTACCATGAGAACCATTTAAGGACATAAATTCAAGAATATCTATGCACTATATAAGTTGCTGGTGGACCAGTCACACATGTTGGGTATTAAAGTGATCTGATATTTGGAATCACTTTTACAACTGGTACTCTAGAGCAACAGACTTAGGAAAATATGAATGCAATGCAAGACTAAACCAAACAAAAAGCCTCATGCAATTCACAGCAAATACTCTGCCAGCACTTTACCAGGTGAATGAAATTAACAATCTGACAATTAGCAAAAGGAATAAATCCGCATAAAAAGCAAGCAGAAAGGAATTTTCAAGTGCACGAATACAAAAAACTTGGCTTCATACTTGCTGTTGTTACCAAAGCAATATGTTTACCCATTTCTCTATGGCATATGAAACCCAACTCGGTATGAAAACAAATCACTGAAAGTCTTGGCAGATTGGTAAATGTCAGATCAAATTAGACCTTCTCCTAAACTATGCAGGGGCCATACAAATTTATCAGAGTCTCACAGATTCCTTGCTCTCTTGACATGAATAGGTCAGAACAGCCCAGAGATAAGAGGCAGTGAGATCAGAAAACTAAAAATGCCCAGCTTTGGAAAGCCATTTATCGTTGGGCTTTATTTTACTGTTAAACTCATTCACAGAGAAATAGTTTTTGGAGATGGATAACGACACAGGAGATAACAAGCAGCAAGAGAAAGCAGCTTCACCTTCTCAAAGGTTCTCCCTGGAAGTCACTGCAGGGCTGACTCTCAGGAGCTGGGCAGCCCACGTCCCGGGCCTGAAACCTCCGCTGCGGCGTGCGAGCATAGTGGGGAGGTTTCAGATCGCTTGTAGAAACTAGAGATTACCAAATGTTATACAACAGGGATGCACCCCTCACACACGGCTGTCGGAAGATCCTACACAAAGAAGGGAAAGTCTCTGGGCTCCAGCAGTGAGCCTTCAAGGGAGAAAGGGAGAAGGGACGAGAGGAAGGGAAGATCTGTGTTACTTACAAAGGACAACTAGGATGGATGAATGAGACAACCCAAAGTTTCCCCAGGACCAGGCTGGCTCTCCCACCATCAGTCAAGCATAGAGAGAAACTCGGGAGAGCCACATAGACACTGCAGCAGAGGAACAGCCAAGCACACTGACCACAGCCCAGGGATCCTCGCAGGGAATACAGTCTGTGCTCAGCTCGGGTGCTTTTGCCACTCATGGACTATCACAAAGATGATGCTGGGAAAGCACATGGGGCACGGGCAGCAAACAACAGCAGCCAGTATTTCTAGGAGGGGGTAATCCCTTTAAAACTCAGCAGCACACCTGGCAGTGAGGTTTGGACATGAAAATAGATCAGCCCCTTCTTGTCTGATGGGGAAAAACAACTTTCCTGTGGCGTTCCTGCCTGGGGCAAGGGGCAGGCAGGGCAGCAGCAGCAGCACGAACACTGACTCAACATTCATTGCCCACCCCTCTCCCCAGCACTCTCGCACCTCACCCCATGCCGCTGCAGCTCGAGCGCCTGTGGCAAAGTTTCCAGCATCTGCAACTGTTTCAGAAGGATTTACAGCTCACCTCACCAGGCATGTCCTCTCCTCTACCCAGAGCTGGGTGCTTTTGCTCACGTTGCCCCCGGTCCCGCAGCATTGCCAAGGATGTTGCCCCAACAAGCTCATCTTGCAAACGTTTTCTATACATTTAGAAGCACTCTCCTGCAGCTTCAGTCAGAGCTATAAATGCCAACCCTTCCCTTTCCAATCAGTCACCAAGGAATCGTTTGCATTGCCCGACAAAATGATTGGGGGCAGGGGGACTAACATTTATCACCAGCCCTTCAGAGCAAAGAACAACATCTACCCAACCACTCCCACCACAGCCCCTTAACAATCTCCAGCACATGCAGGTGTAGGCAATAAGGGAGAACAAGTTAAGGCTGAGTTCAATAAGGTATTTAAGCCTATGCTTAGCTCTAGGAACACGAGGTCCTCCCAATTTAATGAGCCCTACACAGTGCCCATGGACAGGTTGGTACATACCTCTGCTCCTGCACCAAGCCACAGGAGGCTTTGGATTTAGGAATTCACTGAACATGCCTCCAGAGAGATCCTTGCTGGGATGATGTGTGTCATGAGAGCCCTTCAAATATGGACTTCCTCCATCTACATCATGTTGTATCAGAAGTTAATGACTCTCAATTAATTAAAGTGCTTTTTAAAATCATGGTACAATTAGTCCCAAAAAAATACGGAAGTATCCGACAACTTGAATTCTCATTGAAAAGATACAATTATAAACAAGAATCTAGTTATTTGCAACAGATACCAGAGTACATAGTGTTTATAAAAACAATTGTTAGGTTTCTGTAAGGCAGGATCATCTTGTGCTTTTTATTTAAGGAACACAATGGTAAAGAGCACAGAACCATTACAGTACGGAAGGCAACTGTACTTGAAGGGTTACTTTGCCTTTTCAAGGGGAAATCAGGAGCACAATAATGTTTTATTGTTATTCTTTCAAAATACACAAGTGAACAATATAATGCTTAAAAACAATTTCTTGTAAACAACTTTAATAGAAAAAGCAAACAATACCTTAAGAAATAAAAGGAATTTATATCCTGAAAGATCAAGTTATTATTTTGGCTTGTTGATATGAAATAGAATAAACTATTTATTAGAGCTCAGATCATTTAGGAACTATAACCACGATGATCTGTAAGTAAAGATCATGGCAAGGAAACATAACTGTAACATAAATATTTAGGATTTCAATGCAGCAAAGAACACACACAACTTCTTAGCTACCCAGGGAGAGGGTTATAGCACCGCCCTTTCCGGCAGCCACCTAACAACAGCCAGGGTAAGGATTCGGCTATTTTCAGAGAAGGAAGAAATCGAAGAGGATTTTTTTAATTTATTCTTTTTAAAAGAAAATAAGTTACCCAACAGCTTTTCTTGGTAAGACTTGCAGCTTGTAAACTTAAGTTCAAAAAATATAAGCTGGAGCCAAACCTGACACTGGCACCAAGCACAGACATACGCCGCAAGCTGGGCTGACTGATGGGCAACCCTGCCCTGACAGCCAGCAGACCAGGAACTTCATTAGACACAAACCAAATCAACCCGAGATCTCAAGATGGCTCCGAAGGATGGGCTTGGGAGAGGGAGCAAACAAAGAGCTGCCGCTGCGAGTGCAGCAGCCGCCCGGGGGCTGCACCTTGAGAAACTCCCTTCAGACTCATTCACTCTTACTCAAGCCTCTTCCCTGGTCTTAGGGAGAAGCAAAACCTGCCCTGGGATTCAGTTATGCCGTGCAAGCCCATGCTCCTTACCTGCCTCCTTCTCTCACTCACTCACTGCATTTTGGGATCCCCAGCCAGAGACAGCCAAACTGCTGGCAGAGGGTGTGATCGCAGGCGCTCCTCTGCTTCATACCTGGGCGCGGGACACTGAGCATGCTCCCGGTTCCTCCCAGGCCAGATTTCAGGGGGAAAAAAAGCTCCCTGAAAGTAGATTAGAGATGTCCCAGCGGTGGATGAGCTTTATCCTGGATCTATTTCAAAGCATTTCAACTCAAAAGGAGATAAAGCAGCGAGCAAAGTGCACACAGCCGAGCTTGTTTTAGCAACCGACTCTAAATCAACCCCTACAAACAAAAAGTCCTTTAGAGCAAAACACAGGAGGATCTGGGTCCCATTTCAGGTGCTGGCAAAACACACCTGCATTTTTGGTTGTGCCTCAGTTTCTCATCTATAAGGCGCAGCTGTGAAGGCCCAGTTTATTCCTTCTTTTGCTTGCCTTGCCTGTAGCACATTTGGATAACGTACAGCCTTTTACAAGGCATTTTTACAATACCTAAGACAACAGGGCCTTGACCTCTATTATAGCTGCTAAATAGTATCACGTTGCTTGCATCACTGTAAACCCAGAACTTAGGCAAATAAGGAACTGCTCCAAAGTGACTTGCAAAAAAAAAAAGTCTCCTCCAGTATCCAAACAGCACTGGCAATATAACCAAAGCTGCTGGAGCAGGGACATGAAATCTTATAGATCACAAAGGGGAATAAGCAGAAGGATGAAAACAGCAGGCTGCTTTCCCGCAGCTGGAAGTGAACATTTGGTTCAGGGACTACTGCTTCCCTGGAGTCGAAGGTTGCCAGAAATCATGCACCAGAACCTGATCCAATTTCCATATAGCTTCCTTACGTCGCCTGCGCTCCATCACGAAAACCCACGCTTGGCTGAACAGCAGCCACTCTCCCAGTCAGAGGGCTCACTCTGCCCATTTCACAGCAGGATCCCCATGACACGTCCATGTCACACCTCAGGTGAAAATCCTAAATCAGCTGACTTCTTATAAATGTACTATTTATGCAAGACATCAGTGCCAATCTGGCCAGACGGCTGGGATGGGGACCAAGGCTCCGGCGTGTGCCCGTGCGGTGGCTGGCATCCCCACCGGCTGGCTGGGGAAGAGCTGGCACGCTGACTTGCATGCCCAGCTACAGAAATATCCACTTTTAGCATATTTGCCTTGTAAACGATGCCATTTCCCAGCTCTTCCCAATCTGCAAATATGCTCTTTTATCTGAGTTGGGGCTTGGGGAGGATGTAGAAGTAGCACAGTCATGCAGAAGTTAAACAAGAGAAGACCAGTGTTACCAGTACCCTGATCTTGACGGCCCAGACAGAAGCCATCAGCAGGAGCACAGGTAACACAGCTGTGATACGGCCCTCTCCTTTCTTCTGGTCTCCCCTGGTGCTCACAAGAGCTGGGGTATCAGGCTGGTTCGTTTTACTTTGACATTTAGCACAGGCTAAACTACCCGAAGAGGCAACAGCAAGCTGGCCTGGGGGCTGATGGAGCTGAGCAGTAGAGGTGAGAGTTATCCCTGAGCAGGAGATAACACCTCTCCCAGGGCCACTGTCACCATGGGGCACCGCTGGGCGGTGGTGTTGGGGATGGAGGATCTGATGGTATCACACAGGGACCAGGCAGCCTCAGGCTTCACCAAGGTCAATGTCCAGCTCCCAAAAATCATGAAATTCAAAGACATTCAATTGAATTTGGGTCTTTCCTTACAAAGGCCCAGCAAAGTAGCTCAAGAGGACATGCCAGTCTCCACCAGAATATGGCTTTGGTCTCCTTCTGGTCCATACTGGATGGAAAGGACAACATGGATTGTTCACGTTTTAAATTTTAAAGCCAGACTGGTACAATATATTCCAAGGAAGAAAGATTCCTGGTACAGTGAAAGGAAGAACATATGCAATAAATAAAGCATCCAACATTGGGGAAGGGCCCTTCTGACTTTGCAATCCATAAAAGAAGTTTTATCAGAGTACAGCAATTCCCATATGGGACTGGAAGTAGGTTACACTGGGAGAAAACTTCATCCATGTCAAGGTTTTCGGGGTCTTTTTGTTTTTCTTCTGCTTGCTTGGATTTTTTTGTCATCAGCAGTTTGATTCTTTTGCTAAAATTTGTAATCACAAGATACCACTAATCTTTTCACATTAAATCAGACCTTATCAGTCCCATTATACCTACCCCTAAGTACCCCAGTTTACCCCATACCCTATGTTTCTTGCTGAACAAAGGCATAAATCATCACCAGCATGCCCCCACCATCCTGGATTCGACTATATCTGCATCATTTGTCACCACCCCATCTGTTACTTCACCTCCCAAGCTGGTGCTGTCCCCAAGGCAGCCCCACAAAGTCCTCACGTGGGCAACCTCCCAGCCGCATGCATGAGGACTTGCTTTGAGATCACAGCACAGCTCGGAGCCACCCAAAAGGACAGTCCATGCCGTGTTGACAACGAGGCCACCCAGAGCTGGGCACATGTCACCCAAGACAGGAAAACGAGGAACCTTCCAGCACCCCAAACAGCAAAGGAGCACAGTGCATCCCTAGGTACCCACATCTACAACACTGACATCAACAACTTGGCAAAGAGCAAAATCCATGTTTCCCCAGAGAAGCTAGTTCTCCAGTTCTCCAGTACTTTGCCTTTAAAAAGCCAATCGTTGCAGTGAATAAAGTTTTATCAACTGCAGAAGAAAATAAACTTCAAAATATAATCATACGCACTTGTACTAGGAGCTTTAAAAAAGCCATGCTGTTCAGCACCAGACTGCTACAACCTACCCAGTCCCAATACACTCAGTTCTGAGCAAATACAGCACTGAACTTCTCCTTAACGACTTCAATGCTGCCAAGACTGATGATTTTCACACATATCTGATGGTTTTCTAAAAAAATCCAGCTCCTGGAGTCACATGATAAAGTAGAAATATGCACTTTTATTAAGTAAAAGGCTTTTAGATCATCATTTTTGCCCAGCGAACAAAAAAAAAAAAAAAAAAAAAAAGAACTTTTACATTACAAAACTGGAAAAATCCTAGAGCTAAAAGACCCTTCAACAGTTACCACTGCTTTAAATCTCAGGGGAAGTGGGCACTAAATAAGCTAAATGCTTTTTTTTGAGCTCATCTCACAATTTACATGAACATCTAAGTTGTTGGATTTTTTTCTCTCCAGAAATTTATGCTGTGAGTAATTCTGAGCAGTGAATAAATTCAAGGAAATTATGAGCTCTCTACCATTACTTCAACAATATGAAGCAAGGTGACATGCACAGAATAAATTCCCAATTATTCCTTTAGTTCTTCCTGTCACTACAGAGGGCTTTGTCTTTAAAATAATAAAGTAAAAAATTAAACACAATCTGGGAAGCTGTAAAGGCACAGGCAAAAGGATCCGTGTTCCACTGTAAGATCTTCTCCCCCAAACTAATATTTCTAGTGAGCTTCCAGGCCAGATCCTTCAATTTTTGAGGAGGAACTCCCTCTGAAAGCCAACACAGCATTGTCTGCTGGTGCCTGCCAACTCTGAGCCACCTCAGGAACTGAAACACTTCTAAAATTATGGACTAATAATAAAAAATGAAGCCCTGCACCACTCCACCAGATGCATTTAGCTGCTACCCACCCGGTGGGTCCCTCTAGCCTGGCTCACGTTGGGGCAGCATGGCCCCAGCCCACCAGCCCTGATGCCAAGGACACAGCCCTGCAATATGCTCCGACAGCTGGGGCCATCCCCGTGGCACCAGGGAGGACCCAGAGGGTCCCCTGTCCCCGGCCAGGATGGCTCTGGTGCAGGGAGAGGTGGCATGGCAGCCAGGAGGGAGTCAAAATCAAGGTGAACCCCAGGTCAGCTCACACCACCAGCTAGTGCTGAGCCTCTGTATTTGTAAGAGGTTTTTGTGGAAGTCAGAGGGGCCAGTTCTGGCCACAACGACAGCACCGCCAAGCTGCCCACTGCGCCGCACCTCCGGCGACAGCTGGATTCTTCCCACAGCAGAAAGTGGCTTCAAGCACTCCATATCCTCGCATCAACTCTTCACCCTGTCTCATTAAGATGATCCTTCCCGCTGCCCACTCCTTGCTGTTAACCTCCACGAGCACTAATGGGCTCCTTTGCAAATCCGGTGCACATTCGGCAGAGCTCGGCAGGCTTGAAACGCTAATATGCTCATGCATATACAGAAAAGCAAGTTTTACTCTAAACAGAAGTGGCAGCTTCTAATTTAACATTATATAATTTGACTGCTAGGCACAACAAAAACTACCTATTTCTCATGTAGGCAAACAGTCTATTATAATGCTGTCTCAATGTGCAATTTCAAATACAGGCGACCAACTTCTGCATCATGCAGAGAGTGCATGGGTTCCCTTTGCCGCTAACTCCTTCTGCTGGGGCTCACTCCCTGGCAGCCCAGCGGTATTTTTTTATGGATGAAATTCCACTCCCTCCGCTAATGCCATCAACCAGTCGCTGAGAGCAAAAATTGCATTAAATTATTTCATCCAGTCAGACGGCCCAAGGGGGCAGGGGAGAGGGAGCAGGCAGAAGGGAGGCAGCCAGTGACCAGTATCCCACGTGACCCTAAACACACACAGGGCTTCTCAGCTGCTTTTTAAAAACGCTTACAGTATTCTTTATACACATGTATATGTGTTTATATATGCATATACACATGCAAACAAACATATACATGCACCCCTATAAAATGCAGGTTTAAGCCATGCACACCGTCACCTCAGTGAATACATAGTGTCTTGCATGCATGTCACCAACAGACCAAGGAAAGCTCCGACAGCCCCACACACTTGGTGGCAGCTGGTGGACTCCCACAAGCACCCAGGGACGCTGCTGCTCCACTCCCCAGACAGGAGCGGGACCTGCTGCACCCTACATTGCACCTTTTCCTTGCTGAAACACAGAAAATCAAAGCTTTCCAATTCCAGGCCCTAGACCCCAGTCTGAACTGGGCACAACCTCACTCCAGCAGGAAACATCCCCACCGCACGGATCCGGAGCACGATGCACACAGCTTTATCCGCTTTATTTTTCAACCTGCTGAATTGCTAGAATATGTTTAGCTGTTATACATGGACTCCAGATCCATAATCCTGCCTTCAGCAGCTGTTACATTCGCTGTGGTATTTACAGCAGATGTTATGGCTCCATAAAAAGGTAAAACAATTGAGACTTCTGAAATTGGGGCTGGGGGGAGGCAAGGCATAGCCCAACCCCTGCACCCAGCTGCAGCCGGGCTTGGACAATCAGCCGTGGATGCAGCACCAACACACGTGGTAAAGAGCCGTATCTCAGCATACAGCAGCTTAAGGAAATTTCAAGTGTTACCACAGTGGTAATAAAAAGCTGTCAGCTTCCTGCGAGTCAAGCAGCAGAGGCTGGAATTCAGTGTTTAAAGGATGATTAAATATAAGTGACTTAAATTATACATTCTAGTTGTTGGAACTGACACCATTTAAAACATGCCATCTATTCCCCGTTTCCTCTGACACTGATTACTATCCACTAAAAGATGAACATTTTCTTACAGGCACTCAAGTACCAAACTAGGGATTTATAAATTGGAGATAATTAAAAGGTTTTGCATTACAAATATACTAAAAAATTTGCATTCTGTGGGCCACCTGAGAACACTTAAAGAGTCAAAATGGACATTTTATACCTGAAAACCTGCCTGCTCTCTATCAAGGCTGCTAACTGAGGCACCAAGAAGCTCAGAGCTATTTTACAGTGGATTCACAATCAAACATTTGCCAAACTGGTGGACGACCTGAGACAGACTTGGTACCCGTCATTAATTTTCCCACATGGAGCTCTCTAAGCTGAAGCTCTATTAAGCTGACACAAATAAATGGCCTGTTTCTCCTTGATAAATATACAGAGCGACTTGAAAGACGTTACCTTTCAGATTTCAAAGACAAGGAGCTTATGATTTTCTTGGCTAGCAATGACAGTGCTTTACCAGGAGCAAGGAAGGAGGCACAAGGGATCACCCAAGGCCAGGAGAACTGAGAGAGGCTCCTCCCCACCCACCCAGAGCACCCACAGCCCCTCCCAGAGGCCAGTCTGGTCAGTCCCAATTCCCAACAGACCAGCAGCTCCTTGCAACTGGGGCCACGCTGTGGCCTTGCAGTCAGATGCCCCAACCCACAGCATCTGGTATTTGCCTTTGCCTTGGACAGAAATTGCTCTGGCAGCGTGAGCAGTAGACACCAAGCTCGTAAGCTTCAAAGTAAACCCTCTGAGACCATTTAACCTCCTAAAATGGCTTGGGAGGAAGAGTTTTGTTCTTAATTTAGTCTAGAGAACCAAGAGAAACCCATGAAGAGTCTGGGATTTTCAAGCTGAGAACAAGCTCTTACCCAGCATTTCTAACCCACAGAGCTCCAAGTGCTCTGCAAGGGTCACCAACCCCTTTCCTTCAGTAGGGAAACTGAGGCACAAGTCAGCCTCTCCTGGGCAGTCCTGGGACAAGCCAGTTGCAACGGCCACCTCTTGCACTGCCCTGCCAGCCACCAAGGTCATGGTCCTTTCCTTAGACCTCGCTGTGTGCCATTTGACAGAGACATGCCACGTTTGAACAGCTTCTGCTCACCTTCGGGCTGAAATGCTGAGCACCTGAAAGCTTCCTGGGCTTTAGCTGTCTCAAGAGACAACTGATACAAAAAGGCATTAGGGCTGGTTGGTTTACTGATCTTGACATGCAAAGCTCTGATGCATCACAAAACATTATCCTGGAACAAAAATAAACCTAGCAAGTGATGGTGGAAGTGCTTCAACATCCAGGGATGATAGCTGGAGCCACAGCAGGGGGAGCTAGGCCTTGATGTTGCAACTTTATCCCATTTTACATACCAGAAAACCAAGGCATGGCAAAGAAAAAACGACTTGCTGCTGTGCTGAGACAGTGAGAGCAAAGCCCCTCAAAATCCTTTATGCTTTATGGTCTTGTGTAGGATGCCTGACTCTCCACCTCAGTGACAAGTGCATGTGAAGGGATTAACTCGCCAGCATGAGAGCAGACGATGGAATTGTGCATGGGCATCTTACTAACTTCAAAAAAGGTCCTTTTAACATGATTTTCCACTCTTCCCTGAAATTTGCAAATCAGAAAAAGCAGTGTCGATCTCACTGCCTGGCAGAAATAAGATAGAGACTAATTAAGCACAGATATCTCAGGGAAGAAGTCTCCAAGGAATCTTTTCATTCGAACAAGGACCCTTACAAAATGCCAGGAGAAAGAGAAAAAAAAAAAGGAAAAAAAAAAAAAACACAAACCTAATCCTGGATCTTCACTGTCAGCTCACTTTTCCCTGCACTCACAGGAGCGCAGAGCATCATAAACTCAAAACAGGAGAAGAGGCTCCGAGATACTCAGAGGAGAGATGTGGCTGCAAGCATAAGACAGAGGGAGAGGAGAGGCAATGCAAACAGCAGCAAATATAAACAGTGACTCACGACACACAGCAAATAAACAGCGCTGTAACAGTTTTTGCAATTATAATTCAAACCAAAATAAACAAGAATGACAGTCCAGCATAATGAAAGGGAGGAAGACAGTGATGGGAGGGGGGTGCGGGGACTTCATCACATTCACATCTGTTGCTCTCATAACATCCCAAATGAGCAGCTCCAGAACGAAACAGAGAGGGGGAAGCAAAAAATGTATGGGACAGCAGCAATTTCTTGTGATCTACATCTGTGCTTGAAGTTTTCATGACTACACTGAGAGCAGAATTTATATCCCAATGCCATGCAACAGCCTAAAACACTGCTACTGGTTTTGACCCCTGGCCCCTGAAAACACCTCTAGCAACAGAAATAAAAAGTCCAGCTTGATGCATTAATGAGTAATAGACCTTCCATGGTGGGTGGATGGACAGAAGGCAACGGAGTGGGGGAGAAATCACACCATTGGCAAGAGGGACCAGTTTAACTGCTCTGCAAGTCCTCCAATGAAGCAGATTCACAATTTCTTTTGCTATTGCTTCATTACCCTCCTAGTGAGAAACTCTCCCCCAATATGCACCTTGAATACTTTTTCAGGCAAATCAAGGTATTTTCCCCCAGTGGGTATTAAAAGCTGATCATCACCCTTTTTACAGAAATCTTTTATGCATCAGAAAATTTATTGCCTGCACTCAAGCTTACATTTCCAAATACAATTCCTTCAAGCTTTCCCTCTCTGGCCTCATTTGCCGAGCCTCCCATCTGCGAGGTTCGTCTCCAGACTTGCAAGCGTGACCGCTCTCCTCCTGCCTTGCACCACCCAGCACCCCTCCGTGCAGCAGGAAGCAATTACCAGCCTTGTCTTACGCACAACGCTTCTGTAACGATGACTCAGAGAGAGATTTGACTCCTTTTCTCAAACCTCAGAATGCTGTTGACTTGTTTGAGCTGGCCATCCACAACAGACCCCAGAGCCACATACCAGCCTGCCTGCTGCTCCTCCTCTTGCATTTGGTCATTTGGCTCCTGCTCCCTCGAGAGCCACCACCACACCCTCCTCCTCCCTATACCTCATCATGTTGGTGCCCGATTGGTTTTGCTGTTCACCAAGATGATCTGAAATTCTGCTCCTAAGCCTTAGTCACATCAGCAGTCCCTCTCGTGTACTAACCAGTTATCCCATTAAAGAAGGAAGTTGGACAGATCTGCCTATTTTTTTTTTCTTTAAAACTAGCTTTTCTTCTAGACCCCATCCTCATACTCCTCTCTGCTGTTCACAAATTGCTCTGGAACATTTTTGAGGAATCAGGGTCAGATTCTCAGATCCTTCATTTTTCTGGGTCTTCCCTTCACCTCCCGTTGAAGGTCTGGAGTGGGTTTTGATCTATTCCTCTTCCCTCCCCACCCCATCCCTGGGGAACATCAACAGCCGTCACCAATGGTTCAGAGCTTGCTGAGACCAGGTTTTCCTCAAGTCATCTAGAATAATTTCACCAAACACAGGTGACACGAGCATTGCATAATCTCTTCTTCCCTTACCTCTCCTATTTGAAAAAGCTACACGTCTGCGTATGTAATGCTGATTACAGTTTTGTGAGGACCGAAGCCAAGGAAGCACAGAGCACATCCACCTCTTGTGATCCCTCATCTCTCCAGCCTTACTCTGCTCCTCTACTGCCTTTCTCACACATTCCACTTTTTTGCAAGAACTTCTCCCAATTTGGAAGCCTTCAAATAAATAGTTTTTCCACTAGAGGGCACAAAGACAATTTCTCCTAAATGGAAAATGATGTTAGAAAGATTAATAAAATAATTACTAATATCTCACCAAAGGTATGTTAAACTCCAAGAAATTAACACTTAATAAATTGAGATGTAGTTCCAACACCCCAGATACAACACCCCCGAAACGTGTCCAATATATAGAGATTGAAAACCTAGAAATCCAAAAGTGACACTACTCTAACAAAATCTCCTATACAACACTAAGCACTTTATCCAGCAACTTCTACGCTGCTCACAACTTCTCATTAGGCACAGACCATAGTACTAACACAGCAATGGAGACAGAAAATCCATCCTAGTATTTTCTAAGTTGAACCTACCCAAATTCAGCTTCAAGTCAATGACCTATTCTATGCTTTTGTTTCCTAGATCAGAAGAAGTTCTCTACCAGCAAAGATCATCTGTTTGTGGATACTTTTAGATCATGGTCACCTCCTGACCTGTCTTGGGTAAAAAAAAAAAAAAAAAAAAAGAGAGATTTTTAGCCTTTAAGGCTCTTCTATACAAGCCAGCTTTTCCAGCTTTAAAGATTGTCTTGTAAACTTCTTAGAGGTTCCATCTATAATCGTGACAACTTAACCAGTTCCTCACCAAGGAAAGGTGTTGGTCCATAAAAACATATAAACTCAACAGGAAAACAATCAAGTCAAACATTTGGTTGAACAAACCCAATGAGTGGGACAACAACGACAATTTCAGAACATTATGTACGTTGAGAACACCCACCAACAGTTTCAGGTACAGAAAGCCTTGTGTGAACCTACCTTGGCAACTTCTGTAATCCTGACAACCCGCTTTTTCAGGGCCCAGGCCAAGGAGATGCACAAGTGCTTGGTAGCCCACTCGTGTGCGGGTGCCTACACGCACACCCACGCTCCCCTCCATGACCAGCTGTCCTTCGACACACACTCAGTCCTCCAGCCCGAAGGCAGCGAGGTTTGCTTTCTGCCTACCGCTGCCTGTGGATTTCCACTTACTGGAAGGTTTGGCTTAAATGGAGTCAGCCCAGAGACTTTTGCTAATGGAAGAAGAGAGACAATAGCGATATGCAGGTGCTTCCTCCCATTTAAAGTGTTTACTTGTGCAGCTTAACACAGTGACGCTATTGTGAATTAGATCTGCATGCTGGTTTACAGAGTTCAAAAGGTAGCACGTAACAAAAGGAACCCCAAAATACTGCTTATTAATTTTTTTTTCTTTCCTTTTAAATTCTGCTTCCTTTGCCAATGCCAAGTAAGAGGGTTTTTCCAACCATACAATAAAAGCAGTTTCAAATAGGAAATGATACATACAATATCAAAACAAAACAAAAAAATCTGTATCAGAACAAATCAAAAACCAAAGAATCTATCAGTATATCTCCACTGCCTATGCAGCAGGCTCCTTGTGGCATGGAAAGCACAACTCTGTCAGCTAGCAGTGAAGGCTGAACTTGAGACTGCTGTAACTGCACGCACTCAGAGGAAAATCAAAAAGATCAAGAGGGAAGGTAGGGGATAGCTAAGTCACAACACAGAGCTAAGGAAAACATCAGTCCAAAAGAAGAACAAAGGCGTATTTGTTTTATGAGATAAAGCAAGCAATTCAGCTGTATTCTACACTAAACCATTTGGCTTAAGACTGAAACAGGGAAGGAAAAAAAAAAAAGGAGCATCTGATTCTAATTTTATTGTCCTAAGCGTACATTACATGAATCAAGATGTTTACTAGAGGTGCCAGGCGCTCAAATCCATGGTTGGACCTTGTACATAGGAAGTATCTGATGTGCTGAACATCTTGCGGTTCCCTCTACAGACAGTGAAGGCTCAAAGATACTCAGCACTGAACAGTAAAATAACAACATTAACAATAATAAAAAACATCAATGCACTTTTGCTAGTATCTGAATGAACTCAGAAATCCACCTTTATAGATACTGATTTGTGAAAATCTCAGTCCTCCCAAAGCACCACCTTTTTACTGTTTGAGAAGTTTCAAATAAAATATCCTTGTATTCAAGATCCTACAACTTAAGACTGCACCTCATTTTCACATAAAACTACACAACAAAATGCCAGACGTGCTGAAACCAATGCCACACACATTCTCATTCAACCCCGTTTTCTTAACGTCAAAATAAACAGAATTGCATCCTTTTGTCTGAGTGCCGTATTATTTTGTCCTCTCCTCATGGTTGCAGCTATTTTAGATGTGCTTCCATTGATTCTCCTCCTTGGTGAGAACAGACCGAATGGGATTCAGCGCTTTGCCATCATCTTCTGAGATCCGGTGGGACAATTGCTCGGAGTATGTAAGATCCAGACTCCTTCCGTTCTCTATCATCAGTTAAACTAGAAATGGCAATTAAAATCCCTCTCTCCATTGCTCTATCACAGGTATGTGCTAGAAGGTAAGTGGCAAGTGCTGCTTTCACTGATGCAAGCAACAGAGTAATGCAACGGCTTAAAATTAGCAGGTTAATAATTTTAGAGTTGCTTTTGTGCAGTTCAGCGATCCTGTGTCCAGCTTACCGGACTTCTCCTTGAAGTTACATAAGAACACAGGCAGATGTGTGCTAAAAACAGCTGCAGCAACTCATGAACTCAACTGTTGACTAACAGTTTGGACCAAATATGTTTTACCTTCGCTGAAACGGTCTGTCAGCACTCTCACCCCCACACACACTCTCCTCATTTGAAACAGCACATGGGCTTCATAACCTCTTAAACCACCCTGTCTGTTCTGCAAACAAACCTCTGGCAAGCAAAGGCTAAATGAGCATCTATAGTCATCTGTAAGTTAACCACAAATAGGAAGACAAGGCATTGTGCGCACTGTGTTCTCAGGTATGAACTCAAATCCAGGGTAACTGCCAGGCAGTCTCTGCCCCAAATCACTCAGCATCACCACAAATCACCCATCCTGAATTGCTCCACCACACCTTCCAGCAGCCCTGCAGAGGGGGGCCAGGGACCTTGCAAGGTGGCAGACAGGAAGACAGCACTCCTGTTTTATTGCTGGCTTTAGTCTTTAGTCTTGCTGGACACAAGCAACCCGTGTGTTTTATTTTTATGGCTTTCATTCTACTGCTGCATGCAGTTCCTGAAGGGACATAAGATGTCATTGCTTTAGAGAAGAACCAACTGAAAAACAATTTAATGCACATTCACTGAAAGAGAGCATCAGAAAGTTAACAGGTGAAAATAACTTCATTTACCAGCAATGGCTTATGGATGCTCAGACACTGAGATTTATTACATACCGCCTTGGGCAGCTGGAAGGACAGCAAGAGGAGAGAAGAATTTCTGGCTCTAAAATGTCTTAAATGCCAAAACCCCAATGAGTCTTTACAAGACCTGTTACTTGTACTCACTCCAAAGCTGCAAGAAGAGGGGTGGCCAGGGGCCCAAGACATCGCTGAGGACCCCCAACATCCTCCAGGACAGAGATGCAAGTCCAGGGCTTGGTCACATCAGGGTAGGAAGGGGGCTGCAGGAAAGCTGCCCCCTCCCAGTGCCACTGCTGGGCACCCTGTGGGCTGATGGCATTGGGTGGGACATATTGGGAAGAACATTAGGAAAGGCTTTTCAAAGCTCTCAGCATGACAGAAGAGGACAAATCCTGCCTTACAAATAACAACTACCACCTCAGTGGGGAAACACACTTCTGCAAAATCCTCAGCTCTTTTTTTGTTTTAAAGGACTGAGAATAGAAAAATTATTCACCCCCAATGGACTGCAGCCTGAAAGACCTGAATCCTGCAAGCAGCAATGAACAGAAGTCAGAATTGAACACAACTGGAGTTGGCAAGAACAAATTAAAGGTTTTCATTGTGGATGTGCTGGCTTTAGCTGGGATAGAGTTGATTTTCTTCATAGTAGCTAGTATGGGGCTATGGTTTGGATTTATGCTGAAAACAGTGCTGATAACACAGAGATGTTTGAGTTACTCTGGGCAGTGCTTACACAGCGCCGAGGCCTTTTCTGCTCCTCACCCCACTCCACCAGCGAGGAGACTGGGGGGGCACAAGGAGCCGGGACAACTGACCCCAACTGACCAAGGGGTACCCCAGACCATGTGGCGTGACACTCAGCATATAGAGCTGGGGGAAGAGGGAGGAAGAGGGGGATGTTCAGAGTGATGGCGTTTGTCTGCCCAAGTCACCACTACGTGTGATGGAGCCCGGCTTTCCCGGGGACGGCTGAACACCTGCCTGCCCGTGGGAAGGGTGAATGAATTCCTTGTTTTGCTTTGCTTGTGTGCGCAGCTTTTGCTTTACCTATTAGACTGTCTTTATCTCAACCCACGAGTTTTCTCACTTTTCCAATTCTCTCCCTCATTCCACCGGAGGGGAGTGAGTGAGTGGCTGGGTGGCGCTTAGCTGCTGGCTGGGGCTACACCAGGACAGTGGCAAATGAGGCTTTCAAACGGACCAGCAGTAACACGATGTTCAAAACTCCGTTGCATTATTTTTATGATTCCTCACAGCAGTGTGCAACAACACACATCTGAGCTGTAATCAATTTCTTACAGTCTTATATAAACATTATAGGAATTTTGTCCTTTATAATACTTCTTGCTCTCAAGGCTGCAATAAACAAGTCAGTTACAACCCTGCTGCCACTTTGTCTCCTATCCTTCCCACTCAAATCAGTGCTTTTATTTCTTTTAAGCTACCAGTGTAACCACTTTCAGCTTCAACAAACACTTTAAATGTAACCTGTAGGTTAACTCTAGGCAGAACGAAGCATTTTACATTCAGACGGGAGGAGTGGAAAGGAAAAGCTACTCTCCACTGTTAACACCACCTTCCTTTCATCTACAACCCCTCTCCAGTATCAGGGAAGGGAATTCTGGTAGCAATCTCTCAACCAACAACTCCGAGAGAATTGAGCCTGCAAAGTCCAGGAGGTGGTGGTCACTATAGTCACATTTTCAAAAGCTGCATAACAGACACCCTGGCTGTGGACACATCAACCGCTGAGGATGCAAACACTGGCCCTTGCATGTAGTTGGCAAGCCACCTTGTGCAGTGTCACCTCACTGCTCGAGGACAGTGTCATGGTTTCAACTTACAGAAGCAGGAGAGAACCAGGATGCTCAGATCCAGGAGGGGCACATGCCAATGAACATCCATCTGTTGAAGGTAGAGATCTTCTGGGAGATGAATCATTCCCCTCCAGGACCTCACTTCAGCCTGTCCTCGGGCCCTGCCCAAAGCACCTCACACAGCAGTGCCAGGCATAACTATCATGCTGGGTCCCAAGTTGGGGCACACCTGAGAGGGGAATTGCCTGTGCACACTTCAAGGTCAGGAGTTGAGGTGAAACCTGAACTGGGCCAATAGCCATTCAGAGAGGTCTAACAGAGCTGTGTGTCACTTCAGCACTGAACTGTCTTGCTTCAAGGCACTGGCTTCATTTCATCTGCGATGAAAGGCCATAGCTTGTCAGACCACAGGTCCACCTACTCCACAGTTCCCACCTCAAGGAATGGCAGCAGTGACTGCTTCGGGAGCAATCCCAGAAGAGGACAAGTGCATGGTGGCACTTCCTCAGAGAACACACCACCTGGCAGAGGCTGTAGCTCAAGGACCTCCCAAGCCTGAAGTGTTATCTTGGTATAGCCCTGGTTGGGTTTCTCCAGATCATTCTCCCTCTTTTTCATCCAGGAAATGGCAAATTCACCTCACCACGATGATAAAGCACCAGGGAGGGTGTGGGAGAGGGGGGCAGAAGAGACACCCGAGTGAACTTCAAAGGTTTTGCATCCTTTGAACACTTCACTCATACATAATTGAAAGGGCTATATGTTTGGACTACAAAAAGTAGATTTTTTTTTTTCTTTCCCCCACTACCAGACCCATCACGTGAGGGAAGCTGTCACACCATAGCCTTGGAGAATTTACTGAGAAGCAAAGTAAACTACTACTGACAGCAAGTGGACCACAGCCCAGGATCCTTGAGAGGTTCTGACAATGGGAGGACCCAGAAAAAATAAGCCAGCCTTGACCCGATATCGGGGGAGGCCAAGAGGTGCACATGTGTGTATTTTATTTCACACTAACCTCCATTTGACCAGTTACGCAAATAAATCTCTGCTTGTCCTAAGTACATTTCTAAAGACTAAGGGAGAATTTGGAAGACTTCACAATACAGACAGATCTGCTGGTCACTGTATTGCAACTGAACTCAAGGGTTTCAAGAAATGAAGTATTAAGCAGGAAAAAATGGCACATACAGCCCATAAAATGAAAGAAACTGCATCCAAAAAAAAAAGGTAATCCAAGCTTAGAAGAGAAAAGAGAAAAAAAAAGAAAAAAGTACTTTGTGATCACATATCAAATCCCTATCACTTCAGTTCCTTGAGGGCAGAGAAGCAGTATCTGGTCCCCAGAGAGTACATCCCAGGGCAGAGAGAGACAGGGGAGCAACGTGCCACTACAGCCCCAGCATCAACCCAACAGGGACCAGACATACCTGCAGCTGCAGGGAGCGCGGCCAGGACCTGCAGCCTCTCCGGCTAGGGAAAGCACCGGGCACTCACTGCACAAACACGGGGCATTTGCCTGATAAAAACAACAAACCAAGATGTATACATGATGCCCGGACTGCCCTCAGTGCAGGAAGGATGGGGCACATCTTGTTTGCAAGCAGCACACGTGCTGCAGTGCTGGCAGCTTCTGCGCATCTGCTCCCCTTAGAGCAGGGGCCTCCCAGGGGCAGGGACTGCACCTTCACTGATTTACACCCTCTCCTGCACTCGATTCCCCTAAGGCTCCATTACTGAGGCTATTCAGAAACTGCTGCCATGAAGACAGTACACTTAAACCTCATTTCAGCTTCCCTTGCTTAAATCAGTGTAGCTCAGACATTCACTTATCACTAAACCCTGCAGCGCCAGATCAGCTTAACTTTGCCAATATTAAAGCGAGCTTGATGTAAACCCTATCATTTTCTAATTGATTTAAACAGCGGCTTTCTTCCAATAAAGGCAATGCATACAAACAACCACATGAACACTCCCTGGATGAATACGGTAACTGCAATATGGGCTTGTGAAGGGGTGTAATTCAGACCAGGGCAGGAATGGAAGTCAAACCCCTGAACTCTTACACGCACCAACTTCAACAAACCAGCTTCTGCAGCTGGGAACAGCGACCATCCCACATCCTCTGTAACACTGAGGCAGAGCAACATTTTGTACAGCTGACCCCAAGCAGCAGAGATGATCCAGCCAAAGGCACGCTGCTTCCTGGGGCGGGTCAGAATGAACATGGCACAAGTCAAGTGAAATATAAGGAAACCTTTCAGACTACTTACGATGTTCCCCCTCCTTGGAGTCTCACCCGCCTCTACCACCTCTCCCGCATGTCCTGCCCATGGCAGAAGAGGCTGCCCACTGAGATGGCCAAGGTTTGAGCTGCGCTTCCCATCGGGAAGGTTCAGCTCAGGCCTCTGCAACACAGGAAGCTGCACACCAGCAATGCAGAGGAGAGGGAGTCACTGCTTCAGTGCACTGATTCATACAGACAGCAAGAAGCAGGGGAAGAAAAAAAAAAAAATGGCACTAAAAATTCTTTTGACAGGGTGAAAAATGAAAGCAAAGTGAAACACAGCTCAATCTGTCAAAACAAAATCACAGCTAGCCCACTGAAAAGGAAAAAACCATACAGCTCAACTTGCATTTTCTAGTAGGCAATAACTGGTACATTTGTTTTCTTGAAGATAAGCGGGTGAGTTAAGTTTGCCAGACAACACTGAGCAGATTTGAAAGGTAATCACATCAGAAGAGCAAATGATCAAATTCTGCAGGGGCTTTAAATACAACTGGGGACATTAAGGACTTGCTTGCTTCCACCCTGCAATTCAAAAGATTTCAAGAGTTTTTACAGTTGCACTGTTGAGCCGATGGATGGACTCCAAAACGCCTGATCAAGACAAATTTTGCCCTTTCCCTCTGAGCTCACCATTCAAAGGGGAGGAAAGTAGCAAACCAGTCACGAACTGGCATGGCAAAAGGTCCCTTACAGTGCATTTTTGGTCAGGGTGGTAAAGGTCAACCTAATATTCAGAGTACAGAGAACCCATTAACCTGGTAAGAGAGTCCTAACAATGCTACCCAGAGGATATTTTGAATGGTGAGACAGCTTGTAATTAGCTTAGGTGGGCCAACCTAATTATTCATGGCCTGAGGAAGCATCTCCCAATGCAAGAGGGGTACAAGATATATATTTATAGCTCTTTCCTGATAAGCTCATTATAAGCTTTCAGAGATGAATGACCACAGCATTCGACTGTTTTCTTGCAGCCTGTAGATGCAAGCAGTAATAAACGAGCGAGCCAGGAGAACAGAGGCAGGGCTTGCATGGGTCTAAATAAAAAAGAGGGAAAAAAGAAAAATCACAAAAAGACCCAAACCACAGACTTCTGTTACACTACAATGTGAAATTGCCATTCGCTAGCTTCATTTTGAAATGGGCAATTACATGCATGCCCATTGTATATAAATGTGTGAACAAGGATTTCCATAAAACCCATTTTAACAAGGCCTCAAGCATTAAAAATAGGAAATATGTTGGAAACAGTTAATATAGATGTGTAACACCCCATATATATTCAGAACTGCATTTGCACATTAAAAACTTAAAACCATTCTTCCAAATAAATCAGCATTAAAAAAAAAATTCTAATTTCCCAGTGTTTCCATTACAGCAGACCTTTGCCTGCTCAGACCTTTACTAGCCATAACAGGGTTGCAGGTGCACATAGAAATCGAACTGGGACCTGGCACAAGATCTATGGGAAGAAAATGGGTTTTTTTAAAAGTTTTTCTGTTTCTCATTTATTTTTGTCAGGGCCTCTTCTAACATGTCTAAACCTCCCCAGTACACACAGCTTTTCCAATTGCATCTGCATTGTTTTAACCTCTCCTCTTTATCACTCTATGGGTTGCCTATTTTTGCAAGGGCTGAAATTCTACCACTTGTTTTATAAATTCTCTACCTTCTCCCTAGAGGTTTCCCCTTTCATTAGAAATTAACTCTTCCATGTTACAGAGCACCCTTCTCATAGCCAAGTGCTTGGTGTCAGGTAACCTTATTCCCACGACACCTTTGCACAAAGTCAGGAAGAGCAAGCCATCCTTAGCATCAGCAAGTGCAGTCCGCTTCATTTAGGCAAATATTTAAATACATGCATGCCATACTTCATAATCAAAATATTTGTAAGTGTGGGGTAAATGCTGAGGAACTCTATCACATTGACTTTGGTTTCACCAAAGGGCTATGATCCTGCTTCTCAGGAGTAGCGCACTAGAGAAGATTCCCAGCAGCATCTGTAGCACCTGAGATAACCCTTCCAGTGAAAGAGGTGGAGACAAGCATTATCTTGGAGGGAAGAAAATTAAATTTAACCTGTGGCTATAATTTCTCCCCAATGGCTCAAACTCTAAGTCTCATTCAAGTGCTAGTTCAGTATTTTCATCTATTAAAATACATGAGATCATTAGGATCTGATGAAGGAGGAAAGGAACACATACACAGATACCTAGCAGTTTAATTCAAACTTCAGGATTGCCTTTGTTAATTTTTACAAAGCCTAATAAAGTAGAGGCCAGCAGTACTAAGCAGCTCTAACGAGTACCCTGCTGCTGACCTTGAGTCACTCATGTACCCCTACACGATAAACCCGTCTCCTCCTTGGACAGGACAGCGCACGTTCATCAGCAGGTTGTAAATCCAGACCCACTTTTGGGAGCAGAGAGCAGCATCCCTGCCAGGCACAGGCAGGGCCGGGGCTGCCAGCAGAGAGCTTGGCCAGCCAAGGGGAATCAGCCCTGACAGACACACTGCACTGGTGCAACTTTGCCTGCACTTGGACATTTCTGACATAACTTTGCCTCTACAGAACAGAATCAAGAGGGAATTTATAGAGACTCCCGTTACCCATTGTCTTCTCTATTTTGGTATACGAAAAGTAGTTTGAAGGTGCAAAACTACAAACAAAAAACATTATTTACTATTTTCAATTAGGGTCAGAGAGAGTCTAATGATATTTTTTTTTTTTAGTATTTTTTTAAAGGCTCCTAATTACACAGCTCCTTATTGTGTTCATTTAAATGCGCTCTACCTGGTGTCCCAATTAGTGTGATTGATCCACCAGCACTTAAATTACACAAACGAGACTCAGGGACTTGCAGCCCTGATCAGAGCACACATGCACACCCCACATGTAAGGGCACTGAGGCAGGTCTCCAGTTTAACTGTATTTTTTCACTACTAAACCAAAGAAAGTCCTCATAGGCTAGCTTTGCTAGAAATGGCTGCTAGAGTCTGCGCTGATGTATCCTACGCCAGCTCAGGAGCTACCTTCGCAGGCATGTGCATCTGCCATATGCGAACACTCACGCTGACTCAAAGACTCTCACAGATGATCTCTTTCCATCTCTTCCCGTGGGGCACACCAGGGTGACAGTACCACCACCCCACGAGAGGCTCTGCACGTTGGTCTTTCTGCACGATGCCCTCCCCACCCCTGCAACAGGCTCCCCAGTCACCCTGCGAGCGCTCTCCCTACCAGGGATCCCTGCTGTGAGGATCCCAGGGACAGCTGCCCACGAGTAGCACATGCCAAAATATCACCACCAAGGCTTCCCAGCACAGCGTGATGTCTCACCAGACACCCAAGACATGTCAGCCACCCTCAGAGTGCTCCAAATCATCAGGAAGGCTGTCACCCCTCAGACAGAGTGGGGGACAGAGCTGATGCCCACACATGCTCCAGAAAGGCACTTCTAAAGCATCAAATACTAAATAAAGTCAAGAAACAGAAGCTGCAAACGCTGTCATAGCTCTATCACCTGTTGGGACGTGATTCCAAAGAAACACTTGTCTAGAAAAACTACCCGAGTCCTTTCCACCTCCCAGTTTCTCTGAAAATAAAGCAGGAATAACACCAACCTCATGCAACCGTTCATGACATACACTGTGAGTGGAAAGTCCACCGTCTGTGTGATTCAAAGCACAGCTCTAATTTTCAATCAAATCCGGTTCCACATCACAATTTAGGTGCAACGTTATTTGTACTTTTCAATCTATTAAAAACCCAACATGTTCTTCCATGCAAATGTAGTCCTGCAAAATAGTCCTCAAAACTGAGAAAGAAAGATTGGAAAATATAACTCCTTGATACATACACAGAAATTTCCTCATCCTTTTTGTAAAGCCTAACTGGAAATGACATGCACTTTAACAGGGTAAAATCTGGGAACTGCCACCCCAGCAGCAAATGCCGTGACAAGCCCTGCTTCCTTCCTTATCTGTGGCCAATAAAAAATGAAACACTCTAGAAATTAGTCACCTCCAATTTCCACTATCAGCAAGAACTTTAACAACGAGCATATTTTCAATGACACCAACCTCCCCAAAAAGGATTTACAAAAACATACGTTTTTTTAATTAAAAACCAAAACAGCTCGTGACTTGGGGGCTCACTGGCCAGCACGGGAGGAGAACAGCTATTGCTCAAACCTCTCTCCTCCTCAGCCCAAGGAGAAGCATTTCAACACCTGGCTGGCTGCCTGGTGTTTGAGGTTTGCAGCCCCTGCTCGCAGCCCGGTGCAGAGCCAGGCTCCTGCCCCAGGAGCCCCACACGCCTCTCCTGGTCTCTCCTCCGTCCCCTCCAAGTCCTCCAGCCCTGCACATCACTCCCCAGGAGAACCAAGAACTCCATTTGCCTTGTCCCAAATGCACAGCCACACTGTGGCAAGCGAGCTCTCCTCTTTATTCCATGCCCTGGCTTCAAAAGCTTTTGTTTCCTCTGCTGATCACCTTCATCCTGACAATATGCTTATCTCTGGTCTCAGCTCTATTTCTCCACTAACTCCGTATGTTCAACATACTCATATACCCTGCGGGTCCTGTTCACCACCACCTCTGCATCCAGGAGTGCAGGCAGACCCTGTTTTACTCCTCCAGCACTGCCCTCCTGCTTTAACAGACTGTGATGTAGGGTTGGGGAGCAAAAATATAATTATAGGAAAATGTATTTAGGAAGAGCAGATTACTGAAACAAACAGGGACAGTGGGAGAGATGAAGCAGGTTTATGTTGGCAACAGTATGCAGCAACGGCCAAGTGTCCAGCCAGGATGAAGTGCGAGTATAAGGTACATCAGTGGAGACTAAACATGGAGCATTTCAACTTGCAATGCTGCAGCTTTATCATTTCACGCAAAATTAAAGTGCTTACTAACATGCATACACTGATGGATAGCAAATTGCAACAAGAATAACGGGAAAGCAAGGGAAAAAATGGCAAATTAACAAAATAAAGCTGATTCTGATCGCATTAAATTCTTGTCACTCCTGGATTAGCCTGTACTCCATTTATCAACCACTCTGGGTTTTAGTTTAGTTCCCCCTAATTCTAGGGAGGTGCTTTGAGAAACGTGGCATTTCTTCTCTCTCTAGAGAAAACCCTCATCTGTGCTGCATATTTTTAAGATTAATGATCCAAGGTCAACCTCTTGAAAGGAGCTGTAGTGGTGAAATATTTTTCCAAACCGCATTTCAGTGAAGGAGAAATTCCATCTTGACTTGGGATACTTGTTTTTAACCTAGGTAGGTTCTGGGGCTTTTTTTGGCTCCTTAAACAGTATCAACCAATTAAGACTCCAAGGCCTGATTAAATCAGCACGCCTCAGGTCAGTCCTGGTTACCAATATGACAAAGGTCAAGCACTACAGAAAAAATAATGATCTCATGATGGACAGAAAAGGTGTATAAATATTGTCCTATCCTTGTTCTGCCAAAAAAGAAAAAAGAAAGCTGAAACCAGTAGTGCCTGACAATAGCATACAAAGCTGAGCAAAGTTACCAAGAGAGAGGACTGTATTAGTGGAATGGACCTCTGCTCAGCCAAGATATCCCTTCATTTGGGCAGAAATCAGTAAAGGACTCTCACAAGGCCTTCTTGTCATGGGTGGAGGCAATTAAAGCTGGATGGAGTAACCACTTCTGGCTCCATTGATGTGTGTAGAAGACACTGACACACAACCAGAGATGGCTTTGTGTTACACAAATCCAAGGATTAAAGGAGCCCTCAGCCTGAGGCAGCCCGCTCCTCCAGCCCCAGCAGCCCCAGGGTGTCTGTGTGTTAACATCAGCCCAGGTGGCTCAGATGGAGGAGATGATAGTCCATCTGCATGGGCCTGCTTTGCTGTGAGGAAGGCAGGGTCTAGCAAAGGTGGGCACACAGGGAAAGGAAGAAAGGAGGGAAAAAAACCTAAGGAAAAACATTGTCTTTCCTGGGAGATGCAGAGAAACCCGCTGTTCCTAAAGCCAGCAAGTAGGTCAGAACCAGATCCTTGAGACTCCAAATCCAGAAATCCATCTCAAACCCATAGCTTGTATTTACCTTTTGCAAAAGAAACCTGGCAGAACAAATTCCTCCAGGAACTGCCGATCTCTGCAGGCTCCAAGGACATGTAAGGAAACTTTTACACGCTGAATTTTAAAGCGTAAGAGCAACAGAAGAGGGCTGTTTGTTTTTAAAACCTGTTCCCAGGCTGAAACCCTCAATTCCAGAGTGAGACTAATGTACAGAGAGGTGTTTACAAGCCTCTCCAATGAGAATTTTATAAACGGAAGAGCCGACACAAGCTGAACTCTAGCCTTGAGAGTTATGAGCGCGATACCACACTCTTCCTGTCTCCAGAGGTGACCCATCTCTTACATGTCATTTCAGCCTCGCACACAAGCGTTAATTTGGGACCAATGACTCACGATTCCTGTTTTCCAGAACATTCAAACCAATATTGCAAGGAAGCCTGTTGTGTTTTTTTTCTCCCCCCGTAGCCGAGTGGCTGGGTAAGAACAGGAAAGGCAGGAAGAAGTAAAAAATTGAGCAAAAAATGGATAAACAGTTCTGTTAACCTTTCCTGAGCTTTCCCAAGTGATGGGCTGCAGAATGTCCCCCCTGCACAGGGTCACAGGGCACGCAGAGGCTTTGCATCAAAAGGCCAAGTACTCACTGAAAACGCTAATGATGCCTGGTTGATCTGGAGCAAATTGAGGACAAACAGACCCAAACACTCAAACATCCCAGATGTACCGTCACACACTCAGCCCCTTCAAGGAGTTGCACCACACTGCCTGGCTGCCATGGGCTCAGGGGAGAAACATTTTAAGTTTTTATTAGTTCCAAAAAACAAGTACATAAAACCACCTGGCTCCACAAACATTGAAAATTTACATACAGGAGGGGGAGAAAAAAAAAAAAAAGGCAGCTGATCACTGAAATAGGCTGGGGGCACACCAGCATGGCTATCTCCAGCAGAATAGAAGCTCTCCCCAGAAAGCCCCAGCCTCCTGCACAGTCCCAAGGAGCACGTTGCTGCAGCAGAAGCGAGGACCTGCTGCGGATATCAAAAACTCCTGATGGCTCCCAAAGCTGCCGTTTGCAGGAGGCCAATCTTTGGCTTCGGCGCTGTTTGCACACTGTTGCCAGGGCTGAAAGCTTTTTTTAAACAGCACTTTAGCAACAGGGCTCTGCAGGTGGAAACCCGTCCAATGGGTCCACGGGGGTGCCTGGGGATGGAGCAGCGCCCACCAGGTCCATCGTTGCCAGGATCAGGATTCTCTTAAAGAATAACACAAAAATGCAGATTATGCAAGATTTCTAGTGGAAACAGGCTGAAGGCTCCCAGGTAAAGCAGGACCACATCACACCACTAAGAGCCACCTTCCCTATGCTCCGGGGATCTCACAGCCCTGCGTCCTGCTCCTGCAGGTGTAACCTTGGTAAATTGATCCCAGGGGATGTATTCGCCATTCACCGGTAAACAAACAAAGGGATTAAGGGATAAAATTATCTACTACCTACTCAGATATAAAACTACAGCCAGCCTACAGCTGGTAGAGAAGAAAGCATGCAAACGTTCAAGGCACGTTCAAGGCGCCTTCAAGACGTCTCGTCAGCTGCTTTTCCTTTCTGAGGAGCGTCACCTTTTTTGAAGATGTTACAGAGCTTGTAATTCCTACCAAAAGTGACATTACTTCATTTCCTCTGGAAAACAACAGCTCTACCAGCCCCTCCTTCCCCCATCTTGCTCTCTCATGAGCAACACACTCGGATCTCCAGGAAGGGGTAAGGTCAGGAGCAAGCGCCTGGATTGCTCCCAGATTAGCAGCCCAGAGGGAGTAATTCCAACAGAAAGCATTTACAATATTCTTGGTATTAAATGCTTTTGGCCAAGATGAAATTTGTTAAAGCTTGCACTTTTTTTTTCTTTTTTCAAAGTTCTGAAGTCATTTCTTTCCCCAAAGCTGCCTCCACAGGCTGAAACTGTGGGAAAAGGGAGATTTCACACACAGAAACCAGCACATCAAAATAATGAAATAAACTGAGGCAACTGCTCAGATGCTGAAGCCTGATCAATTATTCTCCACAGAAGGAAAGTACCCACATTAGAAAGGCAAATTGTTCTATCTAAACTGATAGTTCTGTCACCCTGATTTCCTGAGATTAATCTCGTTTCAGTCAAACCCTTCTCTAAATACAAATAGAAAAACTAAATGTACAATCAAGCAAACATCTAAAACCTTGACTACAATTTGGCTGGACGAGAGCTTTATGAGGAGCAGCTGGTTTATCCCCAAGATTTCTGAATTATTTTATTAGAACCCAAGAGCTCTTAGACAAGGCTGACAAGACGCCATTAAATCACCAAACATTTAACAGTCCCATTTATTACTTTCTGCCCTTCCCCCTCTTTCCAACACAATTCTATCTTTTCTTTTTTTTTTTTATTTTTATTTTGCCAACTTCACTGATTCTGCACACAACTAATTTCTATCACAATATTGGATGGGGAGCACCTCATCTATTAAAATGCCATCAGTATCAGCTCTGTAGGTGATGACTTCAGAGAGGAAATAACATTGCTTCTCTTTTCCCCCCCCCTCCCTCTACAGCTTCACATTTTCTCGCAAGGAAAAGGGCACTGTGCTCTCAGACTGGAACTGATAAAAACCACTATGGAGCAAAGAAAGGCCTAAAGGCTGAATGAATTAGTTTTAACTCCTGCAGAGAAATACTTTTTCTAAGATCAAGTCTGAAGAAAACAGTACCCAAGGAAGATACTGGATGAAAGAAAAAAAAAAAAAAATCAGCTTTTTGGAGGTTTGATTGTTGCCAGCTGCAATACAACCCACTTTCATCCACCAAGTTTTTATAATCTAATGAATAAAAAAACTCCAAAGAAAACAGTCAAAAATCATGTTTAAACCTCAGCAAAGCCTGATTTGACAACACTTCCAAACAAGCTGGAACAAACTTGCAGTGCACGAACATACCTCCCATTCAGATGTGATATATCTGTCCTGAGAGCAAAGGTCCTGCCCTGCACTCTCAGGCACCAGACCTGCATCCCTGGCCCAGCATAAAGGCAGCAACTCCTGTCAATTCAGGCAAAAGGTTAACTTCAGGCTTGCAGATTGGCACATGTCTTATTTGAGAGATTTTAAAATGAAGTAAGAGCCATCAGGTCTTGGACAACTGCTGAGAAGGCAGTGTGGGAGAATTCAGGACATCTACGACATTGGGCTGCCTGATAGTCCTTGGCTGAAAACACTGAGAAATATTCCCACTGCTGTGATTTCACACGGAAGAACAGTGATATGATGACTGATGGCCACATAAAGACAAAGATATTTTAAACATTTCAGATTATTATTCTTTAAACAGTTCTGCAGAGTTTCCCATCCATCAGTAACAAGGACAGACATGCCCCCAGCATTACAATGCTCTGGTGGCCCTGTGTCTTGCCATCCAGGTGGAAACCATGGACCTGGGACAGCGAACACAGATGGGTTAACAAACCACCAAACACTGAGTCTTGGGATTTAAACAGCACCTAGGAAGAAGCTACAAATGGCTCCAGTAAAAGTAGAGAAAGGAAGGAGGAATCCCTTCTCTTTTATAAACCCTCGATGTTCTGATGCTCCATGCTAAACATCACTGCTGGCAGACAAGAGCATCCTGGCTGGACCAGACGAGGCACAGGACGCTGGGTGGAGTAGCAACAGCAATGCCTCCTGATGTGCTCCAGAGAAGCCTTCTTCCCAGATCCAGACTTAATATTGATTTATATCCTGAAGCGTGAAGCCATATCCCATCCAATATTCTTAATTACAAAGGGCCGGGTTTTGTTTTGGGTGGCTTTTTGCCTTAATATCAGTTGTTCCAGCAGTTCGTGTGTATTTAATTACTGGCATCGTCTCAGACGTTGTTGAATTTTGGCCCTCTGTGGCAAAGAGCTCTGTAAATTAACATGGGGGAAACCATTCCCTGTTTCCTTTGGAGTGCAGTGTTAAGGCTGCATAGTTAAATTCCCAGAGGCCAGGAAATGAAAACATTAAATATTCTAATAACATCACTAAATAAGTCATGTTTTACATATAAGTCATTCCAATCAAATATTTTTCCTATTTAATCACTTAACTTTAATGCAACTTGTGCTGGTGTTAAAGGTTTATGCACAAAAAAGAGAAAGGAAGGATCTCACCCAGGAATCCCATGCAGGATATAATATAACCAGGCAACCACTACTGCCAACACTTGAATTTCACGTTTTCTAATTTTGTTGATTCGAACTAGACAAGTTTAATGGCACAGTAATTATATAAATTACCTAGAATACATAACACTGCACTTATACATAATAAATGAACTGTTGCAGAGGAAGCAACTTTTTATTCAGTTTCACTCTTAAAAAAAAAAAAAACAGGCCATGTAACTGCAGCAAAACGATGAGCAAAACCAGCTTCTGTGAGAGCAAAACCAGCTTCTGTGAGAAGCTTCTTCCCACAGACCTTGCTTAAATCTGGGCAATTAAGACATTTCCAGAAGGTTGGGGACTGTAAACCAACAGGTACATCTCTCCCAGAACTGTCACACAAAAATATTCAATTTCCCCACTCTGAGATCTAGCAAAGCCCTAGGCAGCTTTAACTGAAGTTGCCAGATGGGCAGGACTGCAACCACGCAAGATTAAAAAAAAAAAAAAGTAAATGGGAAATTTCCTTTTCCCCTTCAAGAGCTGTGACACAAAATGAAACAACCCTCTCTTTTTTTTTAAATCGAAACCAGCTCTCCCGACACAAGCCAAGCACAGATGCAGTACGGCTGAGATTGTCTGGCAGGAGCAACCAGTTAGTCCAAAGCTGTGACAGTTTACACAAACATTTTAAACTAAAATTAAGATTTCACAAGCATGACACAGATGCACGGGCTGCATTCTAGCAGATGCTGATGTGAGTCTTGCATTTCTGTGTCTTTTAAGAGAGGGATGGAGTAAAGGTCAATGAACATGAAAGGGAATTGCAGCATCTTGGAAAAAGGTGTGAGAGCAAGAATCCCACCTCCCCAGCATTTCTGCCCAGACCACCAGACATGCAGAGACTCCTGTCTCCTCTGCACCATCTTGCTGCAGACGCCTCACACTTCAATTTTTTACACTTTTGCGTTAGTTCTATAGAAAAACTCTGCTCCAATTTTTCTGCTTTGCAGGCTGCTCCCAAGGCAATCCACAGCAGAGCCCTGCCTCAGCAGAAGGTGGGTTCAGTCTGTTTGGTAACAGGTTTCTTGCCTGGGCCAAACATCCTCCTCAAAAGCAAGGTTTGGAGTGACTGGCATTACTGGGGGCCCCTTGCACAAAAGCTGCCTGTATTTCACATTTACTTGACAGGACCCAGTATTGTTGAGCTACTGCCAGATCACTGGAAGAGAACACTTTGCTGAAGCAAAAACTACCCCAAACACGCAACTGGGATGAAGTCCCCATGTCACTTAACACCACAGCTCTCCTTCAACCCGTTCCTCCCAGTGAGACTTAGAAAGCAACTGGAGTCAAACAGATGCTTCCAACCCATTTTCATGACAAAAGAAGAAATAAACCCCCTAAAAGGCCAGCAAACCACTTAAGGGAGAGCACAGACTTGAAATTCATACATATATTCAAGAAAAATCAAACCATAGGCTTTGATTTCAGCCAGAAGAACAAAGTATCTGACCTCGGTCTTCAAAGACAAGGAAACTCAGAAATAACACTGACTCTCGTATTACTCATCCCTACTGTGCCTGGTTGTTACAATACACGCAGGCCACCCAAAGTTAGAGACCTCCAGAAAAATGTTCAACTCAAAGGGATATGTTAAAAACAAGCCCAAGGCAGGTTATGTGGTTGAAATGAAATGCATAGCATCCATCCAGAGTGTTGTATATGCCATTCCTGAATTGCAACAGTCACATTCATCTGGTTATAATTTACAAATTAGCACTAGGTAGAATAAGAATTTCCTCACACCTTGAAATCTGAAATACCAGCTATTTTTCCCAGAGTTAACTTCGCTCTCTCTTAGCTTTCAACAGTCAATACATTTTTCATGGCAATAGCGTACCTTTGGCAAATATTTAAGCTCTCAGCTCTGTTCCCCTTCCCTCAGGTGGTAGTTTGATGTGCGTTGAAACCAAAATTGTCATTGGGGAGGAAAAAAGCATCGATCCCAGTTTTGCCTGACCCATTCCTATCACTGTTTGGGATATGTCAAATGTTTGTGCGACCACACACAAAATAAGCGTATGGAGCTGGCAGGGAAAATAGCTCAGCAAAATGGGTTATTTTACACCAGATCTGGCCAGGGCAGCAAAGACTGATGCGGGAGAGCACAAGGGACAGCACGTGAAAGGACCACGCCGCTGAAGGAAAGCGCACAAACCCCTCTTTCTCAAATAACAGCACCTTGGCCCTATTTTGACATGTGCATCATCCCCTTTGCATGATGAGCACCAGCTAAGTCAGCTGAGATCTAACAAACTCATTGTCTGATGGCAACACCCTCCTGGAGAGCTTGGGCAAGGTGCGTACCAAGAGACTGGCGGTCTCAAGGAGGGACGTTCTCCCTCACCGCACCGTCGCTGCCCGCGGGATGTGGAGGAGAGGTGTAGGCAGCGGCTCAGCCGCGCTGGGTCCTCTTCACTGCTCAGAGCGATGCTCCAGTGAGGTAACACGGGATGACTCAGGACTGCTATGAGAGGGCCATTAATTAAACCTCTCACGTACGTGCGGTCATGCCCGTACGGGCCTTTTCCGAGGCTTCCCTCAGTTACAACCATGTGAGAGAAATGTTGGTGTTGACAGAGCAGGAAGGCGCTTTCAGCCACATAATCTGGAAAAAGCAAAAAACAAACTAAGCCCTTTGATTGAAGCCTTCCTCCACCACAACCTAGGTCAGGAACCACCATCTCTGCAGAGATCCACGCTCAAATGCCCCCCTACACTTGATACAGTGATGATTAAAGCTAGGCTGGGCACAAAACCAGACCAGAACAGTTTCCCCCAGGACTGAAGATGATCTAAACCCCATCAGCTCACTTGGACAGTAGTAGGACAAAGCACCTCCTAAACTCAACCTGCCCCTGTCCCCACCCCACAGACTGGCCTGACCCATCAATGTGGACGAACTGCCATCCCGGACACCAGGACACCCTCCCTCCGGCTCCCCATGGACCTGGTGGCCCAGGAGGGGACATCTCCAGCTACCACAGACCTGTGTCCTAGTGCACATGTGCCCAGTCCCCAAAAGATGGCTTTTCACATTGTAAAATCCTGCCTGTGCCAGGAGACCCTACAGCTTTATCATCTCCATTTACTTTCCACCACACAAGGTCTTAATCTACAGCGTAAGTTTCTTATTTGAGCACTTTTGTAGCTCAATTCCCAGTGGTTTCTGCACATCACTCGGGTCATATGCTGACAGTTGCAAACAAAATCGCTACGTGCTGCTGGAACTTGCACCGATTTGTAACAAAATGGCTTGGAACCAACATTTTCATCAAAGGTGCTTCTGCCTCACCCTTTTGCAAAATACGAAGTGGTGTCCCTGTTGGGAAAGATAATGAATACTAGAAGTAAGAACAGCTTTGAGCAGAAGCTCCCAATAAATTAGAAAACCTGGAAATCACCTGAGGAAATCAATTTTTTCCCCCTATCAGATTTGATTGTTGGATAAACAATGCTAATTTCTCCTGCCTGTTTTATTTTCACACCCATCACAAGGATGACCACGCTCTGCTCAGCTACTGCATGCCCAGTGCTGAGCTGAGCATCACCCTGAGGAGCTACTGGTGACCCCTCAGCAGCTCTTGCCTCAAGATGCCTCTTGGCTCGGCAGAGTTGGTGATGCAACATACAGATATATACATACATACACACACTTTACTACATCAACAGTCCTTCCTGCACACAACAGTGCTCTGCAGAAGAAATGACACTGCTTCACAACACAGGAACATGACTTTCCCCTAGGAAGGGGGCAAAGCCACACCTGCAAACATTAAAAAAATATTTCACACAAAAGTTATACTGAGCTTGCTGAGTACTGAGTTACTGCAAATGATTTTTCAGAGAAGTGGTGTGTACAAGACTAGCCAACAACTTTAGAGTAAACCCTGCAAGTCAATTAAATAGTACTCTGTGGTACAGACGACGTGGTGTCATGGATCATCCAGTGCTCAAGAGTGGAACTGTTGACTTTAGTCAAAGGCAGCAACCTGGTAGCAAATACAACTTTGTGTCCAGGCCAACAACTGACCAGAGTTATTAGAAAGTATGTGTTCCACTAATTACAAAATTAATTATAAAGTCATGTCAGGTCACTCAGTTGGAAAACAATTATTTCACTTCACAACATTAAATGAGAGACAGTGCCCCACCTTCATCAGCATGCAAATTGCAATGGATTGCTTAGGACTAACCCAGCTATCTCCAATGCTGGCAGGTACCCAAAACCTAACCCAATATACTCCTCAGGGGTGAGATGGATGAGTATCACCCTGTAAGAATCCAGTTTGGCAACACGGAAAACACAGCAGGTGAAGATGGATGGCAAAGAAAAAAACGCAGCCCCAGTCAACAAGTTCTGTAGCAAACTTTCTAATTTACCTGCAATCAAGTAAAATTTCAAATATAACAAACATGATGCTGTCAGAGTCCCCATGTCAGAGCTGGGGAGAGACTGATGATCTCAACACTTGCCCCAAGACAGGACCACGTGTGCTGATAGGATACATGTCCAAAAAACCTTTGGAGGCTGCTGCACATGGGAAGCTCTGCTGGAAGACCATCACTTACGTATTTGGGAATAAACTGGTTGACTGCTTTTCTTTTTAAGGAGGTTTGCTAAAGGCACTACAAAAGCTTTGGTAAAGGGTTGGTGGTGTCACAGTATTAGGACTTCAGAAAATCTGCACTACATATTTCTGGGGTAAAATTCCCAAATGACTCCATAGAGAAAGGATGTTGCACCTTCTCTGAACACCCAAGAGCTGGGATACCAGATTGCTCTCAGGTCAACAAGCCATTTGTATAAGGTTCAGCTGTACTTGCACACACACGAAAAAAATTATCCTGTGAAGACTACAAAGATTTCAATGGGTAAAATTATACACAACCCATCCTATCTCCAAAAAAGCAATTAGCCTTCTCCAAACCAAAGCATGCTCCCATTCACAATTAGGTAACGCCTCTTCCCCCCCAGATTTTCCAGGAATGCAGCTCATGAGGTGCCCAACTCACCCTGTTTCCCCCAGATAATGGGCATCCTCCTCAGGGCAGCCCTCCAGGTTATTTAAATTGCCTCTACAACATGAAAGGACAAACCTAGCTTCTATAGGAGACACCTTCATCTTCCTTCTACAGCATGTACTTATAAAAAACATTGCAGATTGACAAGCACATGCAAAGAGTGCAATGAAGAAACTAGGTAAAACAAAAAATACCAAACTCCTGATACTCATCCCCTCACTTCCCCCATGAAATACCTGCAGCCCCAAGACACAGTTTATTACACTCAGAGAAGCCGTGCACGCTGAACCTCCTTTTATTGCTTTGGGGACTTGCATCACAGTTTCCTTCAGTTTGACAAATACTTTCTCATACAGCACAACAAAACAAAGTTGGCTCCCGAGAAACATGATAGAGATTTCATATATATATGTGTGCGTGTGTGTGCATGTGTATATAAAAATAAATAATACACACACATTTCCATATGACACATGCTGACATTTCCTTATCAATGCAAATAGCCTTGCCCTGACACTTCCTGAGGCTACGTGATGATAGGAACACTGGAGATGTGGATGTAAGGAGCCCCACACCCAGACACCCTTGTCACACAGGTATATATAACACACTACTGCAAATCCTAGGTGCTTTCCATGTTAATTCCTGAGCCTCTGCCTCCCATTTGGACTGGCTCTGGTATGCCAGAGCCATTATTGACAAATGCTGGCTCCACAGTCTGCTGCTGCTGTGCCCATCAGGCCCATTTCAGAGAAGAGTGATCTTGTTGCAGATACAGGGGGATCAGTTTGCACCTTGAAGCACAGCAGGTTTAAATCTTCTGCCTCAAAAACCATAAAAATAAATAAACATTATGCAAATCCCACTTTTTAAAAGCTGCACAAGATAATTAACACAACTTTGCTTGCTTTGCAACAGTTAATAACCCACACACACACACCATGCATGGTCACACAACTACAGTAGTTAAAACAAATAAATCAGAGTTGCTTCTCCAAGCCCTAACAAAGCCCAGAAGTCTAGGGACCACAAGCAGCCTTAGAGGCAGCGTTATCATTTCTGCACAGTTGCAGGGAGCTCTATTTGTATAAACACCCTCATTGTTTCTGCTGCAAGTGCATGGATTGGAGTTATCTCTGTTATCTGGCTCTGTCCTTGAGACACGCTCCCCTGCTGGCTCTGCCTCACGCCATGACACATCTTTCCTACTCCAGACAAGACCGGGGATGGCTGAATGTCACCAGAGGCCCCTGGAAGCAGCATTTTACAGCCTTACTCAGATTTTTCCTCAGTGCATGCTTCTGAATTGCTGACATGGCAGGGAAAAGGCAGAAATCAAACTGTCCCTCCTTGCAGCACAGGCGGACAGCGAGTGCTCCAGGGCACCCCTGCACCCAACAGGGCCATGCAAAGGGGCTGGGGAGGGACCAGAGCCAGCGGGTGGGACTGGCTGGTACAGGAGATGATGCTGTAACAGCCTAAATTGGCATACTGGTGCTTTTCAGTCAAACAGTGTATTTGGTTTTTGTAATCCTGAACTTCCATCCCAATCACCCTCTAGCAAATCATGCTACGTGGGAGACAGAGACCTAGAGACAAAGGCTGCTTTCAAATAATCTGGGGTCAGGCACATCCCCATGCTCCAGAGCTCAGAGCCACCGATGACCAGAAGC